>NC_052056.1:37297589-37610409 GCF_903992535.2 Arvicola amphibius
AATTTCACAGATCTCGGGATTCCTTCGGGCTTTCTTGGTCTCAACTGACTTCCAGAAAGTAAAACAAAAGATGCCTAGAGTGAACGGTTTGAGAATTCATAAGCAATTTTCAGTTCTGTGTATGACAGACACTCAAATCTATCTACACCAAACCAAATCATGTCCACATGTATATCTGCGTATCTCAGAAAGCCATGAGGACTGTTTGAGTACAGCAGGGGATAGAGTTTGGCAAAATCTCCTTTTAAACTTAATATCTGCATTATTATTTTCATCTGGAACTGACTCGAAAGATTCAGGATTGAATTTCAAAGCTGAGATTTGAGTAAACAAGACTGGACATGGAGATATTCCTTTATCTTTCCCATAAGTTTGGATCAATCGAAACCTCACTATAGTGGCAGTGTTAAATATGGGCTCTCATAAAGACCTCAAGCTTAAGCAATTAGACTGAATTTGAGTTCAAACTGTTCTCTGTCTGCTGTCCTCCTCCATGGTCAGAAACATACAGCAAGGCTTTTATTCTATAAATTAATAAGCACAATTAATCAGCAGAAGTGAACAAAAATTTTAACATTTGCTAAATGAAGTAAATTCAAATAAGATGAGTCTGACCAAATTTTACAATCTTTTGGTTTAGTAAGACTATAAAACTGAATATAATTCAGCAAATTGTGCTAAATTTCAATTTTACTAATGAATACCAATATTTCACTGGCAATGAATGAAATATATTGGCATATTCCAGCACATTTTATCACATGTGATTTTTTTTCCAATTAAGGAAAAAGAAACAGTATCAAGGGGGGAAATGTTCTTAGGAACTGTATGTTGTTAAAATATAGTATAACTTCATTTTCAGAGTCAATGAATTTCTTAAATGGTAACGGCTTATAATCAATTTGTGAATTTCAGCTATAATGCTTTGTGTATTTTTTTGAAATATGGTAGTAGGTTTATTTGTAAATGAATGTTTTGGAAAATTACATTAATCTGTGATTATACACAATTAAGCAAAAATCAAAATGATGTGTGTATCAAGATCATGATACAAATTCTAAAATCTCAGGGAGAGAATATACTTGAGGAGACCATGGAATGGAGGCAAAATGGCACACAAAGCCACAGAGACAATTTAAAGTACTTCTGCAGCACACTTCCCTTCTCGGTCACTTGAAATACGCTATTTCCAGACTCCGAGGGAGAGGGGACCAAACCACACTCATCGCACCTTGCCAGGAAACAGCTCTGCAGAGTCTGTGTTGCAGTTGCCTATGTGGGTGGTATACATCAGGTTTGTTAGTTTCCAAAGAGGTTATTGGACCTTCTGAAACTTCACATGACTTCCTGGCCCTGTGGGAGTCTGGGGTTCCTGAGGGAGCCACTACCTCTCCTTTCCCTGATTTACTTAGGGGTAAAACACTGCAATAAGGAGGGGTTGGGGTTTGTGTGTGTGACGTAGGGACAGTTCCTCAGGAGAAAAGGAGCAGCCTGTCTGTTCTAACAGCTGCAACACTACACATCTGCTCATCTTGGTGTGAAAGGGGCAGGTTGGGGAAATGAGAGGAATCTGAAAGGAGGAGGAAGAACAAAGGACAAGAGAGAATAAGGAGCAAACTTCAAGGTTTGGCCGCCTAGAAGTGCACAAAACAAAAGATACCACGAAAGGAGCGTAGGTCTTATCTCCAAGTGCCCTGTATTGTTGAGTATAGGTTCAGCTTTTTGTCTGTGCTCTCCGCCAGCAGTACAAAGCTTTGCACAAAGGAAACTCCTCTGAAGTCTAAGATTCTCTCAGAGAAGCTGTCCTCCCTGCAGTAGCTGTGATCAGATTCGCACAGCCCTCCACTAGTGCTACACTGTCTGAAATATGTATGTCACATCTGGTAAATATGACAGTGGGAGAGAACAGGAGCTGTCCCACCAGTGAGGGTGCTATATGTGATTCTTGTTTTTCTTGCTCAAGCATCATTGGCTGCCTCCTGTCACTCATAGGCAACGTCTGAGTTCAGGAAAAGAGGACCAATGTCTTCCCTGAGATTCTAGAACTGGAAGCTGATGAGCTCTACAGCCACGAGTCCATACCCTAAATTTTGATTAGGGCTGAAGCCCTAAATCAAGTTTCAGTTCTGTGAATCCTCAGCTTTCCAAGAAACACCTGCGTATTGCAGTGCTTGTTAGTCTTTGTTCTCGCCTCTCTCCTTTCCAAATGAAAGAAAGGGAAAAGAGACATAGAGCATTTGTTTATTCTGAAGACTTTAAAAACAGAATCATCTCTCTTAAGGTCTCTAAGACAAAGGTAACCACTAACTCATCACACTGGACATAACACAAAAGGTGTTAAACTGATTCCTAATGACTTATACTCATAGGTTAATGCATCCCTCAACTTTGCTATAGTAGCTTCCTTTGCAACAGATGTCTATTAATCAGAGACTTATGATTGATCAAAGTGAAGCAACTAAGGGGCCATGGATGTTCAAACTTAAATGGGACATCTGTATCACAGCTTCCTCTTCCAAGACTCGGCGATCATTGCAGAAAGGGAGGGGGCAGAAGGATTGATTGTAAAAGCCAGAAGGGCAGACGACTACAAAGGAAAAGTTTTCTTTTTAACATGACAGGGAAGTTGCAGAAATGAACTTACAGCAGTTATCACAAGCCCTCAGCAAACTCATGTCAGACAAAATCCCAGCCCACAACAAGAGGGCACAAAGTTCCACCTCTAGTCAGGAGCTATTGGCAATGTATGCCGCTGGGAAAGGGGAGTTCATTTTTCTTTAAGGGTGTGGTTCCTGGAAAGTCAACTAAGCTCCAAAGAGTGGCCCACACCCAGGAGTATATGGGAAGTAAAACTTGATGCTTGTTTCTCCTTTAAAGAGAAGAAAAGAGGATATGATGTTTAGTGGGTAGGGAGAGGGTGGATTGGGGAGGAATTAGGTGAATACAACCAATAAACAGCACCTAAAATTCTCAAGGAATTAATAAAATATTGTTCTGAAAGTTAATAACCATATGGCTTTCAATTGCTCAGTTTTAACAACTGTCCACGCATGAGCTAAGGAAATTCAGAGAGGGAGAGACGCTAGCACTTGGGTATAGTGCAGATATTTAATAAAATAAAAAAATCAGAGAGGGTTAAAAGAAGAGTTCCGGCTGCATACATACCTTGTCACCATCCCCACCACCCCCTGACACACACAAGCCCAGGCAGCACAGCCACTGGGGGAGGTACCTTTTGGGGGAGGGTACTTTGCTTTAGCCTCCAGGTGATGGTTAACCTTAATCATCAATTTAGCAGGATTTATAATCGTCATGGAAACTATCTTTACATGCATTTGTGAGAATGATTTGCATGACATTAACTTTGGTGCAAAAACACACCCTAAATGCCAGTGGTGCCATGCTGTAGGCTGGGTTCCCAGACTGAATTAAAAAAAAAAAAAGAAAAGAAAAGAAAAAGAAAAAAAGAAGCTGAACACAAGCACTCAGTGCTCTGTGCTTCTTGACTTTGGATGCACCGTGGCTAGCTGCCTCTGGCTTCAGCCTTCATGGCTTTCCTGCTGTGATAGACTGCAGCTCCTGAACCATCAGCCAAAATAAACCCATTCTTCCATCCTTAAGCTGCCTTCTGCAGGTATTTTGTCACAAGAATGAAACAAGTAACTGACACACCTGGAATTGGGCTACCTAAGGTAAAACTCTTGGGCCCAGACTCCAGCCTGCTATCCAGAGACCATGCTCCCAGGCCTGTCCCACTACTACTCCCGTGCCCCACGGCCCCAGTCTCTAGTCTTGCCCTGCAGACTCATTACTCATGCCCATCCCGGTGCCCCCACAGACTTAGTCTCCAGGCCTCTCAGCAAGGCCATCTGAAGAGTCTCGTGCTTCAGACACACCCAATGTCAAGAGACTCAAAACCGCCCCAGCTGGGTCAGCCCCCAGTGTCACAACTCTAGTTTTAAAAGGCAGCTTTGGATATACTCTCATTCCCAGCCTCATACACGCAACCACAGAACTGCTCCTTTAGAACAAGCCCAGGCCTGTCCTAGCACCAAGCCTCCCCGAGGGCTCCAGACTCTAGACCCACAGATTAAGGCTCAGAACTCTCCCAAACACCAGGCTAGTACTGACATACTCCAGCTTCGGGCTCACCCTCTAGCCCAGGCAATTGACTCTGTACCTGGACAGCCTCCAAAGCCTCATCTTCCACTTTAGTTCCTGTGTCCCTCTGCTCTTGAAGACTCAAATCTAAGGTCTAACACCAGAAGCATCAATTCCAATGTCCCTGGAGACCCAGGCTCTAGTATTGTTCTTGTAAATCCAGGTTCCAGATGGCCCCTGAAGTTTAGCCATCATGCCCATGCCAGAGTCAAGTCATATGCAATGGTGTCAAGTCCCAGGCTAGCCTTCAGGGATTCAGATAGTCACTAGGTACCATGACTTCAGGGTACATGCAAAACATAACCCAATTTGTATTCTTCATCTTCAGCCTCTGGTTATTTTAACTAGTCCCAATAGACCCAGGACCACAACTTACTGGAAAGACCTGGTCTTTGGGCTCATCTTGAGGACCAGGGCTGGAAGAGCTTGAAAGATCACAGACAACTAAGTGAAATCAGAGGTGATACAACTGCAGTGTAAGAAGTACAGCAAAGGGAAACGATGAAAAGAACCAAACAAATTTAATAGCCAAGATGGGAAGTTAGCTCAATATTACTACCCACTGGCAGAAGGATAGATAAAGAAAATAGGACAGATATACAGAAAGTGCAGGTCAGAGGCAGAAATAAGAGTTAACCAGAGTGCACTTCCCACTTGCTTGAGGGTTCTGGAAATTGCTACATAAGACTACATTCGAGAACATCTTATCTCTTCTGAATGCCAGATGTCACTTGCTTCTCACTGAAGTGTTTATTTGGTTATTGATCACATCTGGATTAACATCAACTAAGCATTTGTTGGTCTCCCCATCAACTTCAAATCCACTAAATACCAACCTGGGAAACTCAAAAATTGTACTTGTCCTTATTTTGGATAACGGGCACATTTCCACAGATGCTTTGTTATGAATGGGCTCCAGTTAAAGTCCGTTCACTCTGTGGTAGTTCGCTGCCAGGAGGAGCCACACCTCGGCGGTTCAGGTGGGTGTGGGAGGAAGTGGAACAGCTCTGGAGGGGGTGAGAGTTCATCTGTACAAAACTGAATGCTGCCTTCAGCCCAGAAGTTAAACGCCAGACTTCAGAGCAAAGAGGCAAAGTCTCCCGAGTGCCAATCTACTTAGCAAAATGAGATTCGAGTCTCCCAGGCTGCCAGCATGACTGCTGGAAAGATCTGGGGACTTACTGCCTGACTGCAGAGTCATGACATCCTGGAGAGAGGGCAAAGCAGGCCAACCAGGCACTGAGAAGAAGGGAGGATGCAGGAACGTGTCTCACAATAGTAGGTTTGAGAATAAGCAGTTATTTTCTCCATGTCTTATGTGAGGCTCAACTTGTGCCTGAATAGGAAAAGGGAAACACAGAGAGAAAGAGAAAAGAAAATAACTGGAAAGGGCAGGGGATCTCTTTGGGAGTGAGCGGGCACAGCATCAAGATTGTCTATCAGTCTGTTAGTTTAGGCAGCTATGTGTCTGGAATCTGACCTTAGTTCAGGGTTCCAAGTCCCTACATCAGGAAGATGGGGAAGCTTGGACCTGAAGTGTGGAATGTGGATGGCTATGGCACGACCTGAAACAGAGAGAACCCCCAGATTCCTAACTGAGGTCCTTTACACGGGGTCTCTCAGGCGGATTGGTGAGCTTTTGACCGTCTTGCATCCACGTCCCTTGCGCTGGGATTTCAGGCATGTGCCACCATTCCATTTCAATTATATTTCTTTGTTTTTTGTTTGGTTTGTTTTGGGTTTTCAAGACAGAGTTTCTCCGTGTAGTCTTGACTGTCCTGGAAATCACCTTGTAGACCAGGCTGGCCTTAAACTCACAGAGATCTGTCTGCTTTTACCTCTCTAGCGCTAGTACTAAAGGCATCACCACCACACCTGTCCACCATGCCATTTTATATGATGCTGACAACAGAATTCAGGGCTTTGCACATGTCACGCAAACATGCCAATTTTTTTAACTCCCTCAATTATAGCACAAGTAGCATTTTGAGCCAATGGTGATAGTTGAGAAATTCCTCTTTGGCAAATGAGAGAGCTTTCACCAAGTAGTCTTCCAGTCTACCACAGGCCATTTTTAGCACTTTTATTTTATTTAAGAGAAACGCCTAATGGAAAGTCAGCTAAGAACTCAAGCAGTGAACTGGTGAGTCAACTGAGAGGTTAAGAATGCTTACTGAATGTGGCCGATGGTGGAGGCTGACAGAGAAGCCAAGGACAATGGCGCTGGGCTTTGATTCTTCTGCATGGACGGGCTCTGTGGGAGCCTTGTCAGCTTGGCTGATCACCTTCCTGGACCTGGGGGGAGTTGGGAGGACCTTGGACTTAACAAAGAGTAGGGAACCCTGATGGCTCCTTGGCCTGGAGAGAGAGGGAAGGGGGGGTACGGGTGGAGGGGAGGGAAGGGAAGGGGGAAGAGGAGGGGAGGAGATGGAATTTTTTAAATGAAAAAAATAAACCATAAAAACATAATAAACCCACACTCTAAAAAAAAGAATGCTTACTGATCTTGCAGACCAAAGTTTGACTCCTAGCACCCATACCAGGCAGTTCACAACTGCCTGTAATTCCAGTTACAGGGGCTTTGACACCCTCTCATCCCTGAACATACACAGTTCACATAAACTCATACAGGCACGCACACACACACACACACACTCTCTCTCTCCCTCCCTCTCTCTCTCTCTCTCTCTCTCTCTCTCTCTCTCTCTCTCACACACACACACACACACACACACACACACACACACACACAAAAAGTGAGAAGCAATTCTTTAAGAGTTCCAACCAAAAAAAGGCTTTATGTCCCCAAAGACACCCTTTAGTTCTTACTCTGTGTGTTCCTTAATATTTTTCTTCCTTAAAAAACAGTGTTGAATGGCACTATTCAAGAACTCTGATGTTCTTAAGTATGTATAAAGGCTTTATTCCAGAGTTCTATCTAAACTGAAGAAGACAAAGCACTTCTCTAGAGCTCGTTTGACATCCCAAATGCAGAGCCAAGGGCAAGGGTGGAGACTTGTTCTATTCACGGGCTGCTTTCTGACAGGAGCAAGTTGAAATGAAGAAGGGTTAAAGCCAGTGCATGTGGACTGGGCCTTTAACTGAAGCATGCTATTAATTAATTTCCTTCAAACCAGTATGTGAAAGAAACAAGAACAAAACATCTAAATTTGAATATAGCTTCATGATACCCACAATGGTCAACAAACAGCCGTGGTACACTAGTCATCCATGACTTCTCTCTAATTGATTAGTGTTGTGTGACACTATTCTCCCAGAGACATGAACAACTGCTGACTGAGTATGCTGAAGAAATCAATACTAATACAATAACAGATGTGGGTGCCACCACATATAGAGAAAGCAAACATTTACTTTAATTTGGCCTTTATTAACTGAAAGAAATTTATCGTACAATATCCAACTCCCCCCAGATCTTCCCACCTCTCATTCACCCAATTCAACACCTTATCTTTATCTCTCTCCTTAAAAAGCAAGCAAGAAGAAGATGATAAAGAAGAGAAAGGGGAGGAGGAGGAGAAGGAGAAATAAAAAAGAAAATTACAAGAAACACACACACAAAAACCCCCCAGAAAATCAGAAATCATAATACAAGCATAATACCAGTAAAATAAAATATGCTCAAGTAATATGAGACACAAAAACCTATAAAAAATACCATTGACTTTGTTGGGTTAAACCCTTAAGTGTAGTTACTATACCCTATGGAAATTTATTAGAGAAAACCAATTTTTCTTTGGAAGTGGATGTCAATAGCAGTTTCTTGATTCAGGGTGGAAGCCTATGTCTACTTCCCCCTCTCAGTTCTGGGACCTCCTATGGCTTGAACCTGTGTTGGCCCTGTTCATACTGCCACAGTCTCTGGGAGTTCATAGGTGCTTCAGTCCAGTTGTTTCTGGAAGACGCTGTTTCCTTAGAGCCATATATCCCCTCTGATTCTTATTCTTTCTCATTCCTCTTTCCCAAAGATCTTGGAACAATGAGAGGATGTGCTTGATGGAGTCATTTAAAAATGAGTGTTTCAAAGTCTCTTGCTCTCTGCACATTGTCTAGCTGTGGATCTCTGTGTTAGTTCCATTTACTGCAAGAGGAAGCATCTCTGACGATGGCTAAACAATTCACTGATCTCTAGGTAGAGTAGAATGTCATTAAAAGTCATTTTATGACCACATTTCTTTAGCAGAACATTTGGTTTTTTTCCTAGCCCATGGTTCATGCAGTTTTAGGTTCTTGGCTATAGAGTGGTGTCAGGCATGGGTTCCCTCTCATGGAGTGGGCCTGAGAACCAATGAGGGAGTAGTTAGTTACTCTCATAGTGTTTGTACCATTATTGCACAAACTGTGGAAACTGCCTTTCAGTTTCCCAGCCACCCAGATCTGAATACTCACACAAAACTATGTTAATTACAACATTGTTTGCCCTATTAGCTCAGGTTTCTTTTTAACTAACCCTTACATCTTAAATTAACCCATTTCTATTAATCTATGTATTGCCACAAGGCTGTGGCCTACCAGTAAGGTTCTGGAGTCCTTCTTCTTAGGCAACTATATGGCATCTCTCTGACTCTGCCTCTTTCCTCCTCTATCTCTGCTTGGATGGCCCACCTTGCTATATTATGCCCTGCTGTAGGCCAAAGCAGCTTCTTTATTAACAAATGGTAATAAAACATATTCACAGCATATAGAGGGGAATCCCACATCAGGTCATTCTTATAGATTGCTGGGTTGGTTATGACTTTCTCCTCTGGTAGTTATACAGAGTACTTTCTAGTGCTATGAACACTAGCCAGTAAAGATGAAGGCTCTAGGTAGGCAGCAGCTCAACTTATTCATATATATTCTGTCTTCAGCAATAGAACTTTGCAATCAGTTTATGGAGAGTAATCAATAGCCTTGGGAATATCCTGAGTTGTTTGGAAGTTTCCATGAGTTCCTTTGGCCCACAACTCAATTAGATATAACTCAATTCTGGCATGGCAAGTTTAATTTGCTAGTTAAAAATGTCTTGTTCAGACATTATCTCCCTTGTTATTTGGTGATTCTATTTAGGTATTTTTCTTTTATGTCTATATTTTACAATGTTTTTACAATGGCATGTATTCCTACAGTCTTTGAAATGGCCCTTAGTATTAGTTGTCCCTCCTCATACTAGCTATAAAATTCATTAAATCTGAGAATCAGGACGAGGAACTGGATTAAGTTTTTTTTTCCATTAGGACACAGTAAAAGAATGTGCTAACTTGAAGTAAGATTTTTATGCATCTAATTTCAAATTAAAAACAAATTCTCTCCTGCCTTAAAGATAAGGAAAACAAATGAGAAATATACTTGAAAATTATAATGAAGTATATTCCTCCAAAGCCTTTCAAATGCTAAAAATGCTATAAAATAAATAATAAAGGTATACCTGATACTGTGGAGAAAGTATAACATACCACTATTACATAGAAGGCACTAATTTGTTTGATTTTTGCTTCTTCTGTGGTGCTAAAGAGCACACTAGGGCCTTTCATAAGGTAGGAAGATGTTCTCTTTCTTAACTACAGACTGATGTGGGGTTCCCTTCTGTATGCTGTGAATATATTTTATTACCACTGGTTAATAAAAAAAACAGTTTTGGCCTATGGCAGGGCAGAATAGAGTTAGGCAGGAAAACTAAACTGAAAGCAGGGAGTAATAAGGTGAAATCAGACAGAAACCATGTATCTGCTGCAGGAGAAAGATGCAGGAACCTTACCAATAGGCCACAGCCTTGTGGTGATACATAGATTAATAGAAATGGGTTAATTTAAGATATAAGAACTAGCTAAAAAGACCCCTAAGCTGTTGGTAAAACAATGTTGTAATTAATAGAGTTTCAGGTCTGGGTGGTTGGGAAAACAACACACAGTCTCCGTTCACAGCAGACTCGTGGGATAGATTCTCTACGCAGCCTAGGTTGAATTCGGCACTCCAGCTCTGCATCCCTTACTCTGCAAACTATTCCCGGGCATGAGCTAATCAGTGACCAGAGCTCCTCAGAGGAAATAAACCATTTGGAAGAAAAGATACTCTCCTCCAGATGAAAGTTGAGAAACCTGGTGTGTACCTCACAAATCAGATTTCTTGTCACTGAGTCAACATTATAACAAAAGGAAAGAAATCGGGAAACTGTAGCTCATAAGCTTTCGACAGCTTGTCCAGGGAGATCTGAGTATGTGATCTCGCTGAAAAGGCAAGACATTTAGTGCATGCATTTCCAATATGAAGAAATGTGCATGTACATCAGAGGGCACATGATTCTTAAGGAACATTTTTCTCTAGTAGTGGTGGTCACTAAAAGTACACCTGAGTGTCTGACACTGGAGGTTCGGGGTTGGATGTGGAGGTGACAACTCCCTCCAAAGCGGAAGACTCACAGAGACAGTCAGTCAAGCAAAGTTGTGACTTTCAGCAAACTCCCAACCTCAGAGTTCCCAGTACCTCTGCAGTATAAACTTCATTTATCCTGACCAGAGTCTAGGCTTTCACATTTCTGTACCTCCACCCATGAGCTAATGGCCTGAGGAAATGAAATAGACAAAGAGCTCAAACTCCCACCACTGGTTATCTGGACATATAAGGCTCTAGAAGATTCTTAAGCAAGAATTGTTAAGAAAAACGATGGTTAACCAGAAGAGGGGGAGTTTGCAGACATAAACAGTGAAAAGAAGGGTCTTGGCATAAGCCATTGTAGTTTAGTTCTACAGGACTAAAAAAGCAGAACGTTAAGACTAACAGCTCAAATCTCAACAGCCAAACTATTGAAATGCATACAAGAGTGTGCCATGATATACACGGGAAAAGTAACTGAAGAAGACCCAATGGAGCCTCTCTCTGTGAATGTCCAAAGGTGATTTAAAGTCTAATATTCTATTGCGTAAATCCCATGGCTTTGATAAGTTTAAATTAATTAATTCTGACTGTTGTTGGCCTTCAATAAGACATTTCATATCCAGTTACAAATTACTTTTAATAGGATGATAGGAGGCATGGTTACAATAACTCACATGCATTTATATATACTATTCTTGGTCCAAATAGCTCGCCTGCATGGCTTCCTGCTTTGCTAAGTGTCACTATATTACTCATTTCACAGACACCCTATCTAGAAAAGCACAAAGCCACGCTTTAAATTCAAATATGCCGTCTTGAGAGCTGAGCACTAAATTCCTCCACTTGCAACACAGAGGAAAGGCACATGAGTCTGTCATTAGCCTTGCACACTGTGGGTGCAATGCTGTCAGATGTGAGCAAAAAGTACCACAGGAAAGCAGGCCTTTCATAAGTGGGGTACTGCCTCAACACAACACCTACCCTGGGGTCCCATATGTACCCCTTCTCCAGAGTTTTGCAACACTGAGATGCCCAACAGAGCTCCTGCCAAAGAAGTCAAGAGGACTCCCTCACCTCAATGCATGACGATGCAATGCACTCCACAGATACTCCAGAAACAACACCAGGGAGTAGCCTGGAGAGTAATTGAGATTCTAGGGCCTCATTATCTCATAAAGTGCCATCCTTTTGCTTAAAAAAATAAAACAAAGTAAGCCTTTCTTTCTTATTTCATGTTTCCAGAGCTGCTGGCTACTGAACAAATTTGCAAGATCTTTGAAAGTCCATTTTTTTCTAAAATGGTGAGATATTCCTAACAAGATAAGACTTTAAATCCACCCAACAAATATCACCTTACAGGGCAATGGTAGCACATGCCTTTGTTTCCAGCACTGAGGAGTAGAGGCAGGTGAATCTCTGAGTTTAAGGTCTGCCTGGTCTACAGAGTGAGTTCCAGGGCAGCCAGGGCTACACAGAGAAACCCTATTATATTATTTCTGATAGTAATGGAAAAGAGGAGTTAGCAGGGTCACAGAAACTTTTTTCCTTCTTACATCACATTATATAGGCAACTAAAGTATGCTTTAAGCACCACACAGGACATTGGCCTAAATTCAGAGCCTGAAAAGTAGCAAACAAAAAAGAATTTGATTAACAAATATTTGTCAGATACTTACCCATCAATTGCCTCTAAAACATCTTTTTAATTTTTATTTCTATCTACTATATTTTTGAGACTGGGAAGCCTTGGCTATTCTGGAATTTATTCTGTAGACCAGTCTGGACTCAGACTTGGAGATCAGCCTGCCTCTGCCTCCCAAGGGCTGGGATTAAAGGTATATGGCACCACTACCCAACTAAAAACACCTTAAAATAAGATTTCCACACATCTATTTTACTTGTTTGAGTTATACATGTTTATATCTGGAGCCCAGGCCATCCTTATTCAAATATAAAAATAGATAGGACTCTATTATGTGTCTATATGTATCTGATATAGAGCTCCTTTATGGAGCTCCTATAAGGCTTTTCATTAATCAGGGTGAAAACACAAAATATAAAAAAAATCAAGGGTAGCTAGCAAGATAGTTCATGGGGAAAGATACTTGCTGCCAAGTCTAATGACCTGAGCTTGGTCCCAGATACCCACATGGTGGAAAGAGAGGACCTACTTCTTCAAGCTGTCCTCTGACCTTCACAGTCCTAGCATGATGCACATGCCCAAACACAAATGCATATATGAAAAAGCAAATAAACAAATGTAATTATTTTATTGTTTTTATTGAGCTATGTTGTAGGAGGCCGCCTATTTGTTCCCAGCCACTCAGCCTTGAAATAATCACACAGAAGACTGTTTTAATTAAATTACTGCTTGGCACATTAACTCTAGCTTCTTATTGAATAACTCTTACATCTTAATTTAATCCATTTTTATTAATCTGTGTATCGTCACGTGACTGTGTTACCGGCAAGTTTCTGGCATGTCTGTTCTCAGTGGCAGCTACATGGCGTTTTCCTGACTCTGTCTCCTTTCTCTCAGCATTCAGTTTAGTTTTCCCAACCTACCTATGTTCTGCCCTGCTATAGGTCCAAAGCAGTTTCTTTACTAATCAATGGAGATCACAGCATAGAGAGGTGAATCCCACATCAGAGTCCATACATTTTTGTCTGCTCCCCTCCCTCCTCTCTCCTTTTCTACCTTTTCACATGAGCCCTGTGCTCTCAATTTACTCAGGAGATCTTGTCTTTTTCTTGTTTCTATGTAGACCCATGCATGTCACTCTTAATGTCTTCTTTGTTATCTAGGTTCTCTGGGGCTGTGGACTGTAGGCTGGTTTTTCTTTGCTTTATGTCTAAAAGCTACTTATGCGTGAGTACATGTTATGTCTTTCTGGGTCTGGGTTACTTCACTCAATATGTTTTTTTCCTAGATCCCACCATTTGCCTGCAAATTTTAAGATGTCATTATTTTTTTTTACCACCGAGTAGTACTCCATTGGGTAAATACATACATTTTCTTTATCCATTCTTTGGTTGAGGGGAATCTAGGTTGTTTCCAGGTTCTGGCTATTACAAATAATGCTGCTATGGACATAGTTGAGCACATGTCCTTGTGGTATGATTGAGCATCCTTTGGGTATATGCCCAAGAGTGGTATTGCTGGGTCTTGAGGTAGGTTGTTTCCTAATTTTCTGATACAAACGTATTTTTTTTTCTTTGGTTTTTCGAGACAGGGTTTCTCTGTAGCTTTGGAGCCTGTCCTGGAACTAGCTCTTGTAGAACAGGCTGGTCTCGAACTCACAGAGATCCACCTGCCTCTGCCTCCCTAGTGCTGGGATTAAAGGCGAGCGCCACCACCGCCCAGCACAAACGTAATTTTTTAAGGTTCATCTCTCATGTGCTCAACTTGGCCTGACCTTGACCACAAAAGAAGAGCAAGTCCAATCATCCTGCCGGAGATACACCCAGAAACCTGAACATTATGCAGTCTTCAGGGGTTCTTTCTTTGGTTCAAACTCGGACTCCTAAGAATGGAGAAACTCAAGAGAACTAGATTCAGGAGAATGACTTGCTAAACCAAAGCCTTAGGTGTAGAAGGAAACGGCGGGCTGTGTCCCACCATCCGGCTAGCTTTGCCCAAAATAATTACACGGAAACTGTATTCTTTTAAAAACACTGCCTGGCCCATAGTTTCAGCCTCTTATTGGCTAATTCTCACATCTTCCTTTAACCCATATTTAGTAATCTGTGTAGCACCATGAAGTGTGGCTTACCAGGAGAGATCTTAACCTGCGTCCATCTCGGAGAGGAGAAGCATGGAGACTCACTATGGAGACTGCCTGAAGCGTCTCCCCAACTCTTTCCCAGAATTCTGTTCTGTCTACTCCGCCTACCTAATTTTCTGTTCTCTTAAAGGGCCAAGGCAGTTTTCTTTATTAATTAACCAATGAAAGTAACATAGACAGATAACTCTCCTCCATCACTTAGGAAGCAGAGCTAAGTCTCCCAGTTACCTCTCTGCAAGTCCTCAGTTGAGTCACAAAGGCAACAGTATAGAGTTCAGTGTGTTATGTAGCCACCTGGATCTGAGACCCCTGACACTGGGATTTACTACTCAGTAGCTGCGCCATTATCCATTGGCTTCATTAAGTTATTTTTTAAGTAGGGAAGATATTACATAAACAAACCTGGGAAGATCTTCATTAAAAGAAAGCTACCTTTTCATTGTTGAACTCCTGAAGCCTACATTTCACTATGATAAACTGTGTCAAGAGGCAAAACGGGGGTCCACATTTCACAGACTGACTTGATTTTGAGTTCTCTTCCATATAATTTGAGACATGGTAAAGGGCAGAGGATGGCTTGGAAGCCCTTCCAAGCAGTAGTATCCTGAAATTTCTCTCTGATCCTTTTCATCCTCATCTAATCCATGAAAGGATGTCTGCTTGAAATACTGAATATACAAACTCTTTGCAAAGTTCAAAACACTTTTTTAGCTTCTTAGAGCAACCAAAGCAGCCAGGTGAGGCATCTCCTTTGCCAGTACACTTTCCTTCAAGGAACCCCGAGAAACACTGCTAATAGACCACCAGAAAAATCCCTGACCTTCAAGCTTTCTTTGAAAGAAAATATCACATACTTGGAAATTAAAGTCTTGAGTTCCAAAGCAATTTTCTTTAAGAAAATAACAATTTTTGTTTGTATTTTTTACATAAATGGAATTGTGACTAATTAAGGGAGAAATTAGCTGCCAGGTTACATGAAAAGGCGAGACCTATTTCCATGACATCTTTGCATTCATGGGAAGCTAGCTGATGGTCTGCTGCCTGTGTGGTGTGCAGCTCGGCTTTGCCGACTGGGACTCATTAGCCAGAATTTCAAAAATGTAACCAATGCTTTTTCCAGATACTCCACCGCAAACCAAGTACCACAGTGTTTGACCCCTGAAGGCCTGGGTCTGAGCCCTCACACTGCTCTCCCTAGCTCAGTCCATAGCATGGGATTTTCATTAGATCGGTTTCCTTACATCCAAACAAAGCCAGCAGAGTACAAATGGCACTCTTTGGAGAGGCGTCCAGGGAAGTGAACACATTAATAAATGACTACTCTTGAAGCACTTTCATGATTTTAATGTTTAATAAATAACTTCTTGTTCTACTCTTGTTTTTCCTAAGGATAAATCAGTATTTATTCCAAGTGGTTTGGGGAACTGGCTAAACATTGCCAATGCTTGCTCCTTTGACGAACTTTCATTACTATTTTGACTTAGGAGGCTTGTTCAAAGCAGTGTTAACTAGAGAACTCATGCCCAGTGACGCCCAAGATGATGAGATGTGAGGGACAGACACTAGAAGCTAACTGAAAACAAACAGTCATGTTCAGCCGAGGGGCATATCTAAATTTCACAACTCTGGAGTGAGAGTACAGGCATCTAAGAGCCAACTGTGCAAACACGGCACCTTGACAGTCTCCTTGGAAACCCTCTGTTAGTTGGGCAAGAGCTGGTTTGCCCATCTCTGACATTTTATTGTCGAGATCTACATGAGTCCCTCGCCTCACAGTTACTTGTCAATCAAATAGTCCCTTTGGAAGAACTAAGGGGCCAAGAACACAGAAAAGATACAGATGCACTTCTAGAAAACCTCATCCACCCTCATCCATGCTCAGAGAAACCTCTCACTAAAAGTGTGAAGTACAGCTACAGTCTCAAAGGGAAGACAGAAAGGAAGGGGAGAAAAGAGGAAGGGAAAGACAGTGAACCCCAAACTCTAATGACTTAGCTCTTCTCTATACCCTAGAGACAAGGACAACAAGATTTTGGAGAAGTCATATGCACCTGATTCTTTGCTAGTTCAATTCAAAGAGAAATTCATGGGACAGAAAGTCTCTGATGATTTCACAAGACAGAACGACATATAAATGGAACCGAATCCCACATTTAATTTTGTTAAGTGAAAATGGAAAATGACAATTCCTTGCCTGAGAGGCATCATTGCGAGTGAGTAATCAAAATGACAAATTAACTGAGGGGCTAGAAGTATCTCCTTGCAGATGGGTTAAAAGAGGGAAACTGAGCCACTGAGCTGGGCAGCCTCACTTCCCTACCTAAGCTTGTCTTCAAACACCCCCACATGCCCTCAATAACAAGACCTCCAGATTTAGAAGTTCTGAGATTTTGACATGAACTTTCTCACTGACAAGGAAAGGGCAGCAGAGACCCTGACATCATGGCTTCTTTTTGCAGAGAGCCCTGAACTCCCTGAAAGGCCATGTTCTAAGGACGAATGTAGGAACACAGTCCTGAAGAGAGCTAGGCTTTGCTTTCTAAAGCAAAGCTACAGCCTAAACTGCAGCTATATCCCAATGCCTAAATACATGAAATAGATCATCAAAAGCCCTTATTACTAGGCTGCCAGAAACCCTGAAGTAACCCAAATACTGAATGACCTGAGAGGAAAGTCTAAGGGCCACTTAAACAAGCCTCATTTCTCTGAACCGCAACATAGCTGATAGCTGATGTATCCTCGGAACTGCATATTTATACTCCTGTCTGCTAGTCGGATAGGTGTCTGGGCTTTTGTTTTGTTTTGTTTTATCCAAGTGGAATTCATTTCTCTAGGAGCACAGCGTATCTTAGACCTGGGTCTGGATGGAGCCCAAGGAATGTAAGATCAGAGAATGCTTGAAGTTACCAGATAATGGCCAGCAGGCAATGCAGCTTTTGTCTCTGTAAAATAAAGAATTGGACCAGATGAACTCTAAGAGTCTTCCAGCTTGAACATTCCATATTCATCAACAAACAAGGAAAACCTGATCTGGACTGGTGGTTTTTCAAACTTCACGATTCTATAAAGCACCAGGAAAGTGCGGTCATACCAGACATATTTCGCTTATGTGTGTTTCATCATTTCTGAACATTTTCCAAGGGCAAAATTGGGGCTGGAGTTCAAGGACATCTGAAAAACAGTCATGGAGAAATCCTGGTCCTTGGGCTGTCCTAAATATATGACAGAAGCAGTCATAACGAGAAGGGTTCTCAGCGGGTGACTGTAATTCTGCAATTTAAATGCAGCTCTGCACTGAAGAACTCCACGGAGAGAGAAAAGTCCTTGAGAGCCAACCGTGGGAAGAAATGAGAACTGTCTGTCTGCAGAATGGAATAAATGTCCATTTCCCGACCCCAGATTCACATGCTGAAATCCCCTCCGCCAAGGTGATGCAATTAGGAGGAGAGGCCTTTGGAGGTTGGTTAAGATCTTAAAGACATATGAATGGAGTTAGTTCTCCTGCTGAAAAAACACGCCGCTCTGAACATCATGTGAAGAAGCAGGCCCTCACAAGACAGCAGATCTGTATGATCTCTGTTCTATTGTTATTGTTTTGTCTACATAGGTATATACGTGTGTAATATGTCTGTTTGTGTATGCATGTTTACATGCGGATGGATGGGCACTCCTATTTTATGTCCTTATAGCTTCCCCTTGACTTAATGTTATATACATGGAATTACATAGAAGCCAGCCTTTTAAGCTTGGTTTTGTTCACTGCCACAGCACATGTGAAACCCATCTGTGCTTTCCATGTGTCAGTAGTTTTTTGTTTTGCATAGCTGTGTGCTGTTCTGATCTACAGTTCTTCTACAGTTGTGCTGTTGCTAGTTGTTGCAATTACACATGAAGCCTCTATGAAAACCTTGTTTAGGCTTCTGTGTGAATATGCTTTCATTTCCCAAAGGAAATCTTTAGAGTGGTTGTTAGATTTAGATGCTGAGAAAGTGCCAAATTGTTTTCCAAAATGTCTGAGCCCTTCAACAGTCCCACCAGCAATTGTAATTGTACATTCTTTCCTATATTTGATTGGATCCATTATCTTTTTGTTCTTTAAGCTTGTCTCCTATGTCTGCTTTCATTACTTCACATTGACATCACTTGCCTTTGCTTATGGTTGGTGATGCTGAACACCATTTTATGTGTTTATTACCAGATTTCATGACAAAGTGTCCAGGCCTTTTATCTATTTCAGAAATCAGATTCCCTATTTATTATTGACTTTTCTTTTGTCCTTGGTCTTCTAAATTTAATTCCTTTATAATATGCTGTAAACACCAGAGCTCTAGGCCCCCTTTGAAGCCCACAATGGAGAAGGAAGGAACAATAGAAAACAGAGACAGTGAAAGCTCACACTTCTTCTTTGATCTCCTTCTCTCTCTACTGCTGAGCATGCTCTCCAGAATGAATATTGTACCAGAGACACTAACGGGAGGTGAGTAAATACTAAAGGAAGGTTTCTGGCCATGTTCTACAACCCATCAGGGGTAAGCCCCCTCTTGCCTCTGTAGCTTAAACATAAATGTAAGGTGTTCCAGTGAGGAAATGGGAAATCAATGAAGAGATGGAAAGCTCACAGAATCTCTATTCTCTGTCTGTCCTCTATACAAGGAAGCATGGAAGTAGCTTTCCTAAAAGGATAACAGGCCACAGAGCATTGCTGGCCAGAGTGGTCAATACTGTGAGAACAGTCAACAGCTCTATGAGGAATTATCATGGATCACTGACAGGTTAGATAAGATGAACCTATTTTCTGTTTCCCCCTAGAAAATGGAGGAAATACAAACCGTGTGATGTTTACATCTTCCCATCTCTCTCAAGGGCTGATTGGATGTTGTGGAGAAATGTATCAAAATAACCCCTCCTTTAGCTTCAGTTTTAACTTTTATAAGTTGCCCGTGCATTATTTGCAACCTGGAATGAGGTTGTTTTAGTTTTCTCACAGCAAATATTTTTACTCATATTTCATCTCAAAATATGGAAGAGAATTATACAAATTTACATAGTAAATTTCTGTAGTGGGGAGCTGCGGGCCTCGTTCCCACTGCCCTGCTCCTGGCCACGGGCTAGCTTATGCCCCGAAATAACAACACACAAATTGTATTCTTTTAAACGCTGTCTGGCCCATTAATTTCAGCCTCTTACTCACATCTTGACTAACCCATATCGAATAATCTGTTTAACACCACGAGTGGTGTCTTACCGGGAAAGATTTAGCATGTCTGACCTGGCAGCTGGCTTCATCGCATCTCTCTCCCCGAGGAGAGGCACAGCAGTCTGACTAACTTAGGAGAAGTGTGGCATCCACAGCAGTCAGAAGCGTGGCATCTGACTGAGGCATCTACCTCACTTCCTTCTTCCTGTTCTGTCTACTCCACCCACCTAAGGGCTGGCCAAGGCAGTTTGTTTATTAGCTAATGAGAATCCTCCATCAGTTGGAAAACTGGAAATAATTATGAGTTGTTTAGTATCCTCTGAAGAGGCAGCAGGCAAGCTTCCTGCAGGTAGGCTGCTCCAACACCTCTACCCCATCCATCAGCCCTTATAAGCTACAAGTTCCACTCCACCCCTGAGCCCTCCTATCCCGAGTGACCTCAGAGGAACTCTGAAGCACAGGCTACAACTGCACTGAGTAGACCAAGAGAGCAGACCAAGAAAGCAAACCAAGAAAGCCTGCCAACAGAGACCTGAGACACAGGCAGCAACGATACAGAACAGACCAAGAACAGCTCCCAAAGAAATAGACAGCAGCTGCAAGGATTGGATCAAGAGGCAAAGACACTGCCAGCACCAATTGGAGGAGCAGATGGGCAGGCACCAATGCAGGAATTCATTCAACAATCTAAAAAGTAACATGGTAACACCAGAACCCAGTAGTCATATAACAGGAAGACTTGATCATTCTAACTCAGAAGAAGTAGAAGAAAACGATTTTAAATGTAACTTTATGAGAATGATGAAGACATTTAAAGAGGTAATAAAAAATTCCCTCAAAGAAATGGAGGAAAAGACAAACAAAAATTGGAAGAAATCAACAAATCTCTTATAGAATCCGCTGAAGACATAAAACATATCTCTAAACAAAGCTGGGCAATAAGAAGAGTGAAGAAGGATGCTTAAAAGAAATCCCACACTAGCTCATAATTGAGAATAATGGACAGTTATTTATTTAGGGGTAGACTTACAAATCAGAATCCTCTGCTGGAATGGAGAACAGAAACCAAATCCCAAAGCCAGAAAAGAGAGTGAGCGCATGCTTTACATCGGTATAAATAGTATAAAAGGCTACGCCCCAGTGGGCGGTTAACTTAAAGGCTATTGGCCTTAGGATTTCCTACAGAAGAGGAGAATTGAAAGAGATCATTTAAATTCCTTCACTGAAGTCCAAAATCAGTTTGAGTTCTGGGTAGTGGAGGGCAGTAGGTATGAGGAATTAAAGTATGGCTTATGGTGTAAGTCAACACTTGGGTTGTTTTACGTCAGTGATGAAATATGGTGCCGAATATTCATCACATGCAATCTTGGAACATGTTGATTAAAATTTGTAATTTTAGAGTAAATAAGGAAAGCTTCATTAGGCTGCACCTAGAGTTCAGTGTCAATTTAAGGCACAACAGTCTAGGGAACTTACAAACTGAGTAAGGTTTGTAAACAGGAGCTAGCTCTATGTTGAAAATCATGATCAGAGAAAAAAATAATAAAGAACTGACCTGGGAGGAAAGAGAGACTTTGGAAGCCTATAGTTGTTGACATAAAATGGAGAAAACATTTTGTGTGACCATTAATTAGATGCAATGGTTAGTTTTAAACACCAGCTTACCACAACCCAGAGTCACCCAAAAGAGTCTCAGTTGAGCAATTAAACCTAGACTAAGTTGACATGTGAACATGTCTGTGATTATCTTGATTGTTAATCTATGCAGGTCACCATGGGCCATCATGTTCCCTAGGCAGGGCATCCTGAACCATGTGAGCTAGAAGTTACTGTGAACAGGAAGCACAGTATGCTCATTTCTCTCTGCTCATGGCTGTGGATGGAATGCGAGCAGGTGCTTAAGTTCCTCTCTTGACTTCCTCTCGGTGATGGAATGAAACCTGAAACTGTGAGCTGAAAAAAATCTGTATTTCCCTAGTGCTGCCTTTGGGCAGGGTGTCTTATCACAGTAATGTAGTGGGGAGCTGTGGGCCGGCTTCCCACCGCCCGGCTCCCAGCCACCTACTAGCTTTATCCGAAATAATTACATGGAAACTGTATTCTTTTAAAGACTGCCTGGCCTGTTACTCACGTCTTGACTAACCCATATCTAATAATCTTTGTAACACCACGAGTGGTGTCTTACCGGGGAAGATTCTAGCATACGTCCATCTTGGGCTGGAGCTTCATTGCATCTCTCTCTCTGAGGAGAGGCATGGCAGTCTGACTGAGCCATCTACCTCACTTCCTTCTTCCTGTTCTGTCTACTCCACCCACCTATGTTCTAACCTATTAGGCCAAGCAGTTTTCTTTATTAATTAACCAATGAAATCAACAGATTGATAGAAGACCCGCCTCCGTCACAGTAACATAAATGAAACAAGATTCGGAATTGTTTCAGGTAACTTCTAAAGGGTTATAGCCCCCAGAGAACTCCAGAAATAAACATGAAGAAAAGGAAGGACCTGGGAAGAGTAGCATTAAAATACAGTTGGTCTAATATGAAATATGTCATTTGAAAGTTAATAATTGTGATGGTTAATTTGTTTGACATCTTGATTAGAACTAAGATCACCTGGCCATCTGAGCAGCTACCTCAGGCTGCTGTTGCCATGGTATTCTGACCACAATGGACTGTCCATTCAAATGGTGAACCAAAATACTGCCTGCTTCACTTATGTTGCTTTTGTTAGGTATTTTGTCACAGTAATGAAATCAGACAGATGCAGTGTTCCTTCTCTTTTAGATGGAGGTCAGGGAAGAGAGGAGCATGCCATGGCGAACATATGCAGAAAGGAAAATTTCAAGTGCAATGGGTAGAGGAAAGAAGAAACTGTGAAGCTGGGTCTAACCTGATGAGCATGTGATTCCATGGCCATATGGAACTCATCTGAGTTCTCACTGTTCTAAAACCTGGGAAAGGGGAGGACAAGATTAACAAATATGTGGAGAGAAATGAGACCCATAACTACAAAAGAGAATTTGGAATCAATTTGGAAGTGTTTCCAAGAAGTTGCATTTCGATAGCTTGAGTTGCTTTTGAATTTTGTGTCAAACTGAAAATTAGATTTTACAATTTTATGAGTTGCAGAGATATTAAAATTTTTTACATTGTTTCATCTACTTGACATTCATAGGAAGTCATAAGCATTTGAAATGAGAGCAAGAAATACAACATTAAATTTAAAGTGAGAATTTCCTTTTATTTACAGGAGGATCTATCTAGAAGTTTAGTAAAACTGTGCAAAATAAGATTAAACAAATTGTGAAATGGGGGAGTACCAAAGAGTTGTATTTAATATTAAGCAGTGTAGGAAAATTCCCAGAACAATCACACAGAATTAAAAATAGACAGCTTGACTCATTATTATAATAGCTTCAGAGCAACACAAGGTGGTACTAGACTGAAAAGGCAAATTCATACAACTATAGCTAAGCAACAGTTCATGCAACTAAATGATAGAAAAACTAAGACATAGAAAAACTTTGACAGTCATAGTAAAATGCATGTGTTAGCACCAGATTCTTTTGGGAAGTCATTATAATATCAGCCTAATTGATTAAAAAGCAAAAAGTAAGACAATTGAGACAATGAAAATTTCAAGGTCTCTGGGGGTAGAAAATGACAGTACCAAAAACAAAAAGAAGAAAAACATAAATTGAATCAAGTTTCCAGACTTTCTCCATGACTCTTGAATACATGGCCAGCATCATTTAACAGAGTGTGTCTGTTTACATAACACACACACATATCCATGCATGTGTGCATATACCATTTAAATGCAGGTACATATATAAATAAATATAGGTAAATGTATACACGTTTTCTTTTGCAGCTTGAATCTCCACTGAGAGGAAAAAAAAAAACATAAAACATGTGCATGATAAGTCTCGGGCAATGAAATTCATTCATCAAAGTTTTTTTTGTAGTTTGGTTTGGTTTTATTTTGCTCTGTTTTTAAGAAACAATGGTGCCATTGTATTGCCTAGGCTAGCCTTGAACTAAAGAAGTCAAAGAGAACTTCTGCTCCAGGTTCCCAAGCAGGTGGGCTATAGATGTCTAACTATGAATTTTAAAGTATGAATAGCATCATGACTAAGATCCATTCTTCAGTTGAAGGGCATTTAGGTTGTTTTCAGTCCCTGTCTATGACAAAACAATGCTGCTATGAACATAGATGAGCACATGCTTTTGTGGCACGATTAAGCATCCTTTGGATATACACCCAAAAGTGGTACCTTATGCTGTAGTAATTTATTATCAAAATCCCAGTGGATTTCTAAATTTATATACATGTTACAATGTCACCTAGGACCTTCTTTCAGTAAAACATGGATTTTTGAATATAAACACTTCAGTATAGCCCATCTGATTGCTGAGATGACTAGTAAGTGACTAATGTCTGGAAAAGGACACTGAACAAAAAGGATGACTGACATCCCAGGCAAGACAGTGGGCACATGTATTCCAGAAATATGTTTCTCAAATTTTAATTTTCATACTTTTGGACCATAGGGTAACAGAAACCACAGAAAACAAAAATAATATATAAGGAGAAATTACTTTAATGAAACCTCTCTCTATCGGCAAATGATATTTTATAAGGAAAACTCTAAGAAATCAATCTGGTAGCAGAATGGAAACTTAATTCCTACTTGCTACCATTCATGATGCTGGAAAGTGCTATGCACGCTTCCAGGGTAGTAAAGCAATTAATACTCTTGCCCACTTAAGAACCCTGATAACTATAATAATGACTGGCTGCAATAGAGACAAGAATGTTATAAAAGTAACCAACCATTTTCTGCTTGTATTTAAGACCCACTCTACAATACAGAATTCTTGTCTAATACCATTAACTAGGCAAAGAACCGATAGCTGGGTAGATCATAGGCCTTAAGGGAGGTTACTATTATTATGAAGATAGTGTTAAAGTGCCCCCTAAATACTGATCTTTATATCCATGAGTTATAAAGGCATCCTTTATATCCTCATCAGAGAAGTTTATTTTTGTAGTAGATAGCTATTAACAAAAAGAACTACACCCTGTGAATGTGCAGAAAATAAGGCTGTTCCTCCAAAGTAGTATCATACGGAATTATTAACCCCAATACCAGAGGAGATGTAAAATGTTTTACCCATTCTAGTAACAAATAGAAAGTAGTGGTCCTGAACCACCAGGCAGGTTTGGTAAATGACTTACTTGGAACTTTCCTTATTCACAAAACCATCTTAGAAGGATTAACAAGTAAATACTTTATAAAATGCCAACTCAGGCAGCAGTTATAATGTTGTCTTTGTCACTGCGGCCTTTCTTTCATCCTTACAAAAATATCAATGTGTTTTGGGAGGTCCCAGGGAAATGAAGCAAATGTATTTACCCAGAAGAACTCAGTTCTCCATCTGAGTCCACATCTTCTTAGTCTGCAGACCAATGGAGAAACCATTTCCCTCCTGCAAAGGAGCCAGGCTTTGCCAAGCTCAACAGCAGGCACAAAGCAGATGGAGCCAGCAGCCTGGCTCTGCCTCCGGGCTCTACCTTTGGTTGGCAAAAGGCATTTTCTGTTCTTTGCACAGGATGTTCACTGACCTCTTCTGGCGCTTGCAAATCCTTTGACAAGGCTTCATGAAGTGGGATTTCTCTTAGAAAGTTTATATTCTCTACTGTTCGTCTGGTAGAAGGAATTTCATCTAGTTATGTAAAAAATCACAAATTAAAAGGGTTCTAGAGTGATGAATTGCTTTTTGCAAAATAGAGTATGGGATTATGAATCCATTGATTAAAAAATGACATATAGTTTAAGCACCAGCGACACCAGTACTCACTCTGGCAGAGCAGCAGACATAAACTCCTGCAACAACCCTGAAATGTTTACTTAGCAACGCATGTGCGTATAGCACTGTTGTCGTGTAGTCTTTCTATAGTCACTATAAGGGCAGAGGAGTAAAACCTCCATTCCAAATGGAAGCCTTCTCCTTTGGGTCAAAATTTCTTACTTCTTTTAGTGTTTCTTCTTCCTATTCTGCCTTTCTAAGAGGCCACCTGGGTGGCACAAAGACTTACCTACTTCCCTCTGTTGATCCTTTGTTCTCTCTGGAACACAAAACTGTGCATCTCATCTTGCCCTTAGGCTTCTGTCCACAGTATCTGCTGAAAGGGAACTGGTCCCTAGACCAACCAGCTTCACGACTCCTGCCGCTTCATTGTCTAAATTCACTGCATAGATGCATCTTTCTTGAAGCATAGAAGTACATTGTGATTTCCTGAAGACTGTCTTCACTCTGGGAACACATATCTAGTCTTCAGGTATTGACATAAAACCATTTCCAAGACTCACTTGGTTGAACCCGTATTCTTTAGCACATGGAAAGAACTCAACTCTGTGAGGAGCTGGTAGTAGCAACCCCATCCATCTGAGAAGTGAAGCACTAGCCCCCTGCCCCAAGAGCTTCCACAGTCTGGTATTTCTGCTTCCTGTTCCCACTTTAGGGGTTGGGTGGAAAGAAGAAAACAAGCAGAATGAGAATCATGTTTTCCATGATCCTACCTGTCTCCACCCTCTGTGCAAAAAGGAAGCAGATAAGAGCAGAGATCTAAAGGTCCCAATAAGTAACAGCCTTAAAATTGACTCTGATTTTCCAACTGAGGACTTTCAATAAAACACTGCAAAGAAAGTCTGCCAAGCTTGTTTTCTTATATTCATAGTGAGAAATAAATTCCCTTTCTTTTTGAGAAAACTAGATGTCAAGACCACCCTATTATTATAGTCTCTTTGAGACTCCTCTTGGAAACCCATCATTCTGCTTGTTTTCTTCTCTTAGTCTGTATGAAGATGATTTAGATCTAAGAGAATGAAAACTACAACCATCACACATTTAAATAACTGTATTGCCAGATTTCTTCCTGGTAACGGGAGAACACCAGCTTTATTTAAAATCTTGCTTTCATTCCCTACTGTGTCACCACCACAGAGAGTTAAGAGAAATGAGACAAGAAAGTTTTGAAAAACCCCAACTCACAGAGATACTTTCCCTCAGAACATTTTAATGTGGTGGTTGGAGGTAAAACTTTTAGATAAGATATAAACTTACCCAAGATGTCTTGGAGCCTCCCATATTTCAGGCACTAGGTAGAAAGAAGTGAACCAAGTCACAGTCCTGTCCTTTCCACACTGGTTTCCTACTTACACTATTCTATTATTTTATGAATGTATCAGCCTATATACAGAACACATAGAAACACTTTAACATAGATGATACTTACAGTGCATGCTAGCAGCAAGACAAAGAGAACACCTTTCACTTTCTTTAATACTAATAATTAGCACTCTGGTGGGGGAATTGAATGTTATGCATAACCTCATCAATAGCAATTAAAACCAGGACTCAGAAGATTATATTAGTTCCTTTTTCATCATGAACAATGAACAAAGCCTGATGAAGATGAAACAAAGGAGGAAGGGTTGATTTTGAGTCATAGTTTCAAGGGAATCACTCTATGGTTGCTAAGTCCCAGGGACTTATGTGAAAGAAGATGCCACAATGGCTTCTTCACATTGTGAAGGAGAAAAAGGGGAGGGGAGGAGAGAAGAGTAGGAGACAGCAGAGGAGTGGAGGGGAAAGCAGATAAGAGAAAAGGAATTAAGGGAGGGAAGGGAAAAGGAGAAGAGTGAAGGGGAGGAGAGAGGAGAGGAAAGGGGAGGGAGGAGAAGAGAGGTGAGAGAAGAGAAGCAGATATTCTTAAAGACCTATCCCTAGTGACCTGTTTCCTCCAGATAAGTCATCTCCTAGAGCTTCCAGAACTTTCCAGAATTGCTCTATCAGCTAAAAATCAAGCTTTCAATGCTAAGCCTCATATTTTTACAGAGTAGCTACATTTCATATGCAAATCATAACATAACGTGTAGGCTGAGATTTAAACACAATTCCCTTAACACTGTTCATGCTACTTCTTTGCCACCATCTTGCATCTTTTTGTAACAAAATCTCTGCATAAAATGATATAATTGTGTCTTTTGGGACTGGAGGGTATACAGCTCAGAATCCTGCAGGTGTGAGATAGTGCTAAGACAGGGGATAAAGAGGGACAAAGTCATATGCCCTATTTTCACACACACCAACACTTCCCAATTGATCATGTTTGGCCCTAGATCCCTAATATTCTGTTTTATGCTAATAGAAATCTATATTTCAACTAAGACCTTGTCCTTTCTACCCACCCGTTCTGTAGCAGACATGTAGAAATAGAGGCAAACATGTGGATTGTATGGACAAGGACGGTGTCTAAGGAGAAGAAGCAACAGCCTAGAAGGGTATGGAGCCCAGACTCGGTGGAGCCAATCCACTAGTCTGTGCTGAATTGTCACTAAACTGAGAAATAAACTTTAATCCTACTTAAGTCTCTTTTATTGTAGATGTTTGCTAGTCCAGATGAACCTATAATTTAATTCATGTTTATGTTTCCAAATTACCCTGTACTGTGATATAGAGACCACTGACAGTTCTCCACTGCATCCAGAATGAAACGCCAGCCCAGAACTCGTGGACTATCAGTCTGGCCAACACCTTTCTCTCTTTGTTTCTTTCCCAATCTGACCAATACCTTTCTCTCTCCCTTCTCACCTTGTTTTCACACAGCCAGAATGATGGATTTGCTGTTTCTTCAACACTCCCCATCCTCCACTGCCGTGACCTCTGATGTCAAAAAGCCATTTATTCCCCCAATGTGCTATTTACAACCACCCTTTGAACCCAAAATACCCTGTGCCAAGAAAATAAAGGTTGTTTTGTTTAGATTGGAAAGGCAGAGGAAGGGGGTCAAAGAAGGAGGGAGGAAGTGAAGGAGGAGGAAGTGAAGGAGGACTTGAAGAAAAGGAATAAAGGAAGGAGAAAGCTGGGAATAAATGGCTGTTGTGCTGTGCTCTTACGGGTGATAAAACAGTATCCATAGGGGATTCAAGAAAGAAAGAATCACCCTATGAAAATGTGGGAGGAAATGCTGTAGTCATAGGCATGTTTTATATCTTTCTGTTTGCTTATGTTTATTCCTTGGGAAAGCAATTAGGCAAATGAGAAACATTAGAAAATTGGTTTACACTAATTTACTGAAGTATTTTCTCCTCGTGTACAGTAATTTGAATAAACCACAAATTAATTTTTGTATCAGCAGTGCCAAAATGTATTTCAGCCTTTTAGGATACTTGGGGGAGCTGTTTGAAACTGAATTTACTTTCCAGGGGTAATCACTGGAAATTTGAATCCCAGAACATAGGCATATTCAGAAGGAGCTCTGTTCTGTTTTCGGCGATGGACTTCTTGGTTGTTTTATCCCATGTAAAGCAGCACCCTTGTCTAGGCGCATGTCAATTTTCCACTTTTTTTTAGGGAATTTTTACTTTAACATTGAAAACCGTAAGTCAGAGAAAATGAGCACAAAGAGCTCTAAAAAAAAATAATGTAAGCTTCTCAAAGGGAGAGTTCCTGAAATTGTTGTAAACAAAATATCACTTTAACATTTATGTCAATAAGACTGAATCAATGGTATTTTTCTTCTGACTTGAAGTGTTCATGCATCTATCCCCAATTCTCTATCCACAATATTATTGAAGAATATCCTGTTATAAGAGCGAGGTTTCATCCAGTCTTCCCTCAAAGCCAAGACAGTTGGATCACTCATGGAAACTGACTAAAGTACGTGTTCTACAAAACAAGGGGTACCCTCTGTCTAGCTTTACCCGCGAGCAACTGCATTTGTAGTTTCCTTAATACCAATCCAGTCTACAGAGGAAGACAAAATGAGACAACATAGGATGGGGCTAATCTGCTTTTCTCTGAGGTGATAAAGAGAGTAAACCTCAGGAAACCTGTACCTGGTGTTGAATGGAGAATGATGTATTCACTTAGATCTTTAAACTTGGATGTTTACATTTCTACCAAACGCAGCATCATCAAAGACAGACTGAAGTCTGTTTTGGATTTTTATTTTCCAGCCCCACTGAGTAGTACACCATAATTTACTGAGATACAAATCAAAGAAACAAATGCCCGACACTCCCTTCTTTATAAAATTAAAATTATGATTCATGACTTAACGCCAACTCTTGATGCGGTACTTAATGTACTTTTAGAATAAAAATATTATCTTACATTTGTATCACATTTTACAGTTTCAAATCCATTATTTAGTAATGCACTGTGTTGTTTCTATGTGGTTGTCTTGTTAAGTTTTTGAAAAAAATGTGTCATTTCTTATTGCCAATGTGTTGATTTACTGCACATTTAACTTAACAAGCAGAAACTGCCACCCTACTACCTTTCAAGGTCACATCACACTGTAATCATCCTTACCGAAGTGTTTTCCCTTAGGATCTTAGGCAAACGGATCCATCGTACCGTACAACTCCTAGTGCACTCATGGGTGTATTTCTCTGTTTGATATTTCCCATAAATAAATACAGTAAAATATATTTAACTGAATTAAAACTTGGGCAATGATGGACTATTTCCCTTGGATGTGGGTCTATAACCAGTGGTGAGCTTACATGCTTTTGCGGCTGACAATTTTCAGTCATAGAGGAGTCCTGGTAGCATGTTGGCGAGTATTAGCAAAACTGGGTGGCAAACAGAGGACACGCAAGGCTACTTTCTTTCTCACAAGGGAGTTTTCTCCCTGGGTATTCTGCGTTTGCATTAATCTGCTGACAGTTCCCACAGCCGGAAGCTATCCTTCTGTGCCCTCAGCTTTTGTAACTACTTGCTGCCCACTCTGCTTGTTCCACAGGCACGCCTTAAGGCCCTGCAGCCAACACTTACTTATGTCTCCCAGCTGACCCTTTCCCTGGAATACACCCTTGTCTCATCTTTTTGTCCCAGACAATCCGCTCTTCTCCATAGACAGTATGTCCAAACAACTTCAATTTGTATTCTGTGACCTTTCCAACAACCCACACACCCTCTTAAATGGATGTTTTGCTCATATAATCACGATGCTTTTCTTGTTTCCCTAGGAGTCTCTGTATTAGAAAGTTTAGAGAATGTGCCCAGTTTTGTTTTGTTTTCTTTTACTCATAAACCTAAGAGCTGAGATTTATTACACGCTTGTAATGTTCCAGTTACCATGATAGGAATATTATTTAAGCTCCATTACGAGTGCTGGAGGGCAGAGGCAACCTTACTACATGGGTGAGGAAATAGCCTTGGACAGTTTGAACGGCTTGCACAAATGCCTTGTCCATCAAAGTCAAACATAGACATTAACTCACACCCACCAGACTCTGTGTCCTTAACAGTGCAGAAAAGAACACAGTGGCTGTACCTAGTAACTCCACAGAGAAAGTTTACAGTGGGATATTACTCACAAGTGTGTTACAGGAGCCCAAAAGCAGTCATCAGAGGGGAAGCAGCCAACTGCGAGATCTAACTGCAAGAGACTTCTGCGATGAGGGGAAGCAGCCAACTACGGGATCTAACTGCAAGAGACTTCTGCGATTGCCAGAGCTGGAGAGCAAATGAGATGAGATGACACTAGAAAGAAGGCAGAAGCTGGCATTCAGCTTCTCAGTCTCAGACAGTGGGAGTCGGGGCCACAAAAAGCAGTCTGGCAGGAGCTAGACCTGCTACACTAGAAACAGTGACGAGATGGCCCTATAGCAGAGGTAGAGGTTCAAACACTAAGCAGTGTTTCCCATCCTCCGAATCCCAACACAGGCTTTAGTGCCAGTCTCTGGGAAAATCCGATTGTTTTAAGGAATCCCAAGGAGTAATTCTCAGAGCAGTTTATGTGCAACACAGAGAGGCAGGGGGTTCATTTGAGAATGAGCATGCAATGACCCCCTTTTGATGCCCACACTGACTTCACTAATCTGTGAAGTCTCAGGTATCACTCACATCCACGGTTGACAATCAAGTGCAGCCCATGCCTGTGGCACACAGTGATTGGAATATAACACTTTATCTGCAGTTAGGTAAGATGCGTGTGAACATCAAGTATGCACCGCAAGTGGCTAAATACCAAGACGTTGGGCAGTTCTTTCCCCAGCTATGTAAGGACAGCACAGGAACACACGGCAGATTTTATCCTTTGTTTCTATGAGACATTATTCAGTGAATTGTTGTTAAACCAGTTCCATGAGTCCCCAGGTAAACCAAAATTCTGCTTAGGTAGCCTGAGAGGTTTCAAAAAGCTCGCTGTTCCCTCACAGCTAATGGTGTCTTGCCTTCAAAAGAGAAGAAAAGGCAGTAACAGTTTAATGCTGTTGAGAAGTCACTCACTTGGCCTTTGTGTTACAACTGATATTATTGTTGGAATCCATTACTTCTCTAGTGTCCTCTATTTAATCGGTTTCACATTCATAAGGAATATGAAATCCAAAACCAGCACAGACTCAATTGCTCTCATTATTTGATCTTAAATATAATTGTCTAACACATGGAAGACGGAACATTTCGAGGAAATGTCAATGAGTCTGATGCTTCAGAGTGACAAAGTCCCTGGAGCTGATGTTCACCCAAACATATTTAATTCCTTTCGTTACAAAAATTACATGAGAAATTTCTTAAGAGCCATCTTACTAACAGAATTTTAGGTATTTCCTGTTCTCAAGGGCGGAGAAATACTGCAAAATCAACATTTTTTTAATGACATTTCAGTACTGTCTCTCTTGGCTGAAAACAGAAAAAGTAAAAGACATAAAAATGAAAAAAAAGAAAAAAGGTTAATTAAGCATTTTTAACTCTTAATAGTTGTTTTATGTTAAACCTTTAATCTAATTTATATTTTGTGTTAATAAATTTATCTATCTTCCTGGTGACAAGATCATGAATAAATTAAACGAAATATATCTGCTTCCTCTGGGATTAATTCTTCCATGATTACTATAATACAGAAATAAGTACTAGCATTTCAGTTTAAAGATTAAGCATCTTTTAATTCCATTATCAGGGACATTTTAGGATAAAATGCTGTTTTCTGCTTCTCATCTGGGGTACAATCTGAGATAAGCTCATCTAAACTGTGGCCGAGTCTAATGTTTATTAAAGTCTGTGAAATGAATTCACATTGAATATGATCCCTTGGTCTGAAAGCTGAGTATCAAGCCAGCATAAACTTTGCTCTTCTGGAAGAAAAGTTAAGAATTTCTCTGTTTCGTGCCCTCTCCCCATCACAATTCTACAACACACACAGACAGAGACACACAGACACAAACACAAGACACACAGGCATGCACACACATGTGCGCATGCATGCACACATACACATGCACACACAATTTTCCTCAATCAGACTTCCCAGAGGACTAGGACAGGATTCCGAGCCTGTCCCTCTTCTGTCCCCATTCTCTTCTATGACAGGAGTCAAAAGTACTGACCCCTGCAGGTTATTTTCCCCCCAGATCCCCAGTGATTTTCTGGCATTGGCTAGTGAGTGGTAACTTGCAAGGATGCTGAAAAACCTGGATACTTCTAACTCTGCTTACCTCAGTCTCCGAGACAAGAAAATCCAACTATAGTTAGGAGTTCCACAAAAATGCCCCCTTCTTCTCTTTTGTTATGGTTTTCTTCCTTGCTAATATATAAATTCCGTCTCTGTTTCTATTAGTTTTTCAAAACTTCCATCATAAGTATAATGAAGTCCCTCTACCAAATCCCCACTATTTTAAAACCGTTAGATAGTTTTCCTTTTTTGGTTGGATCATAACTAATTCAAATAGTTTCCATCAAAGCTGAAAGAATGATAACACTCTGTATGTATTACCTCTCACATTGAACTTCATAGAAACCAAAACCATGGCAAAACATGTATTAAATAAAGGGTAGAGGGCTCTCTCCACCAGAGGTTCAGCTTCCAGAAGACCCATGCTGTTCTCTATATGGGCTGAATTCTGAATCTTTTTATTTCCTCATGATTCACTCCAAAATGAAAGTAAGTCTGGCTAACATCAGCTACGACACCCCTTGCCCCCACTCTAGATTGTCTTGGATTTTCCTGTAATTAGAACAATCCAGCTACCAGCCAAGTCCCTACCAGAAGGCAGCTGCTTACAGTAAAGACAGGAATAGTCTGGGGTTGCTGATCCACCTGGAGTTTTGGATCAGATACTATCTCAGCTCTATCTACTGTGTGGTCAGAGCCTGGTGTGGTCAGGAACTTCCAGAGAGAAGCTTGGTGCCTTCGCGCTGTAACACAGTACCTTGCAGAGTAGGATCATCAAACCTAAAAAGCCTACCTCCATGTATCATTGGCCCTGGGAAATCCAGTACACCAAACAATCCACATTCTTCTAGAAGTCAATAGCAGACCTTCCCCAACTCTACACCTAACTTCCCAATGAGACCCAAAGAACCCATGCCAGCCATAATCTCCAAAACTCTCTTGAAAAGCCTGTTCTCTGATACTCACTTCTCCAAAAACAAAATTAAAAACAGTCCCCTGAACCAAATGGGAGCCATTTAATTCTCCTTTTTTGCTGTTTTATTAGCCTTTTCTTCCAGCCTAAAAGGGAAGAAAATGTCAGGCAGTATCAAGATATATGAATGTTTCTATTATTAGTCAACAATTAAAGACAAGGGGCCTCTCTATACTGCTGTACTCGGAGAAAGACAAGTCTGCAAGTGACTCATGCTAGGTTAGTTCTACAATCAGCCCTAGAACAACTTAGGGGTAATAAAAACAGGCCAGTAGGGGATCAACAAGACTAGGTCTCTACACACACCATTGCACAACAAGAGGCCATAAAGTTGATGGTTGAGAGACTGTCAGTGACTGGCCTGAGACAATCACATGGGACATTAGGATTTGGGCATGAGAACTGGGACGAGTGGGACCACGGGGTGGGGGTGGGGTATAAACAGTGACTCTGTTGCACTCACAGATTTCACAAAGTTCAGTGACTGTTTTGTCTCTGTTCCCTCTGGGCCTTTGATGATTCTGAATACGTTTATTGTGAATAAATGTTACTAACAAAAAAAATTTATTTTACAATGGAGAAAGATCTTAAAAATGAATGTTTAATTCTGATTTAATAATTTCATAGACCCAATAGTATGTGTGTGTGTGTGTGTGTGTGTGTGTGTGTGTGTGTGTGTATTGCACAGCTTTCATGAAATGCCTGGGTTTCCCTTGTCCGAATGGACTCAGTACTTATAGCTAACTCCGGACTATATTGATTAAGCTCAGTAATGTGATAAGAGTCATTTAATTTTAGGACTTAGCACTCATAGACTAGTTCTCATACATGCACTCTGTCTCAGCGAATTTTGTTTTACTACCATTGATGCGATAAAATCATAGCGCAGGCCCGATCTTTAATAAGCACATACCTAGGATGTTTTAGTAACTACACCGCATGTACATTTAGGTTATGAGAAAAATGGGATTCATAATAATGTGAAGGACTTCCGGAATGGTCTCTGGGAGCCACGATTTCCATATTCGTCCTTTTTGGGGGCGAAAAACAAGCCTAGGTTGCATACTTGAAATGTTTTCTCCCTGAAGCTTCACATGCCAAGCTAAATCCGCTCGCTACTTCCCTCATCAAATCTCTGAGATTTGTCACGGACGGCAGGCGTTTTCAACTGGTCAGCCCCTGTGCAGAGTCAAATGGTCTTATCCTAAGCTCTCTCCGTTCACTTGTGCAAAACCAACCCTATAAATTGTGGGCTGCTTTGTGTCAGCGAGATTTATGCGGGCACAGTCTCCATCGCTCAACTTGACAAGTTTCCCCAGCAACCATGCATCACTTCTGAAGTCTGCAGGTAGCCATTCCTTACCCACTTTAGTCCCTAGAAACTAGGAAATCACTCTGGTAAATCAAGTCCCTGGCCAAAGGCCACAGGATAGCGATAGAAATGCAAAGGAAAGCAGTTTTTTCTTCTCCCTTGCTTGTCTAGTGGAGAATAAAATGAAATGTCATAAAGTGACAGAGAGAAGAGGCCATAGGTTTTGGAGTCAGACAAACCTAATTTTGGTGGCTCTCCACACTGGCTGGAAAATCTTGGGTTTTGAGCGTAGTTCCTGATCTGTGGCATGCAGACACCAAGGCCTGCACTGTGGCAGCACTCTGACAGGCTTAATCTGCAAGGAAAGCAGCAGCCGTCGTTGTTAATACCCCATGTTCTGAGTGAGAAGAATACGCAGGCTTCTGTTACATAATAGAATATGAGAAAAATAAAACAAAGCTAGGGTCGAGGGTCACACAAACAGTCCTGTTAAACTTGATGGGTTTCACCAAGAAGGCATGAATCAGGAAAGGGGATTTGAAGGGAGGAGGTGTGGGAAGGAGTCGTAGGGTGAGGACTAGCAGCAATGAGAATGTACTTCATATATGTATTATGAAACTGTCGAAAAACAAATTTTAAAAAAGAAAGAAAGAAATTATGCAGGTGTAAATGCCAAGGAGAAAACTTCACTACCCATGGGCTATATCCAAGCAGAATTCTGTGGCCACCTGTGTCCAAGTCTCTAATCATCGCTGGAAAACTCAAACGTCACACTATTGAAATGACACACACCAGGAAGATTCTGTACTTGAGGGCAGCATGAGAGTCCCAACACTGTATAAGTCTCTGATTTGATCAAATGGAAGCAACAGAAGCCTTATACCAAATAAGGACAAAAATGTTCCTTCCATGTAAGTGGAAGGCTGCGATGGCTAGCCAGGCTGTGGAGAGCTAGGGCAGCGAGCTGTAGTACCTCAGTCAAGGTTGAGTGCAAACCCTGGAATCAAGCCCCAGAGCAGCGAGCAGATACTGTAAAGCAGGCTGTTGTCATCTTGCTATTTAACCATTACACTTTTCTTCAGTACTAGCAGACTTTTAAGGTAACTTTCCTACTTGATTACAATTCATTTTCTTCTTGATCTGGGATGGGGTGTGTTTGTAGAACATTTATAGTTATCTACAAAGCCATGAGCTCAGTCTACTACACAAGGGTTTTAAAGAAAGACAGGTTGCAAGAATTGGGAAAAAAAAGAAAGAAAAAAACACCATGTCCTTCTCTTTTAAATCTTGAGACGACTGTACATGTCTGCAAACATTTTCCCAAGTATGTGGCAGTAACCTCAATTCATACTCAATAAATGCCTGAGACTTCTCTGACAATAGAGGTTTCTCTCAGCAAACTGACAGCATCATGTATTTTTGGGGAAAAGGATAATAATATTTTGGGGGTTATCATAACACATCATTGATACAGATGGCATTTCCAGTGGAGCTATGCTTTAGCTCCCAGCAAGAACTCAGGTTTGCTCTCAGTGTGCATCTTAGCTTCCAATATATAAACAGCAGACATGGCACCTCTGGAAAAAGAAAATTGTGGTTACAGCCTGCAAGCAATAGTTTAAATTATTTCCTGAGATAAAGCTTCTGAAATTTCACATTTTAAGTCTTCCCGCACGAGAGTTACAACAGCACAGATTTCTTTAATATGCAACCAGAGCCCCAGATATTTCATGGAAAGTATCTGCAGAATCTGATTCTCAATACCAAAAAGGAGGAGCTAGAAAGACAGACAGACACAGAAAGGCAGAAAGATAGAGGGAAAGAATTTGCTACTTCTAACATCTCTCGTGTCCCTAAAAGAACATGAATCATAGTTTCAAGGGATTTTTGACCTTTTTGCCCAAGGAATCATGGCATTCACTGAGCTAATCTCTGTCCTATGTTGGGGGAAAGAGGAAAACTGAGATGAAAATGAAAATGCTGTCAAATTGTCCAACTTGAAATTGAACCAGCTGGAAAGAAAACCATTTAGGTGGAATATTACTAGACAAATGGCAAAGGTTAGTCTGATACATCAGAGACCTACTGAGTGAGTAGTTTATAGCTAAAGGCTATGGTTAGGACTGCATGCGGAAGCAGTGCCTGCACATAAAACCATGAACATATAAGATCATGTATTGGTTACATGTAAAACACTTGAGGCTGACTGCAGACAAGGGGAAGATGAATCAAACTTCTGTTGAAATTGGTTATTTGGAGAAAAAGGTGAATAAAACTTTTCCCCTTGAGTCAATGGTCATAAACATTTTTACTGGATTTTTGGAAAGATACGGCTCTATCACACAACACATGCCAGTTTCCCTTTTTACATGAAGAACTAAGCACAGTTCTAAAGGGCACTCATGACTTGGGATTCAAATCTATGTCCTGCTTAGGAAACCCCAAGGATGGCTGTGCTATAAATGCATAGTCTGCAGTTGGAATTTGATAGAAAAGCCTATTATCGCTGCCTTGAACTTGTATCAGTTAAAATTCTAAAGCCGGTTCCTCCAAACTTCCCAAGTTGGAAACCACAAGGGCTCCAAATCTGCCTTACAAATTTGACAGCCCGTGTCGTAAGACTTCCAGTTAGAGCCTGCAAAGTAAAGGTGTTCCTAACTCTTATTCTCCTTTCTGAAACTCTGACTAAAATATAGAAATTTCACTTTGAATTGTATTAGCTACCACAGTAGCAAATCCAAAACAATGAGGAATATAGTGAGACTTGGGTTCAACCCAGCATAATGGATGCATACCTTAACAGACCTCAGGCAGAGAATGGAATTCTAGAAAGGAATGGGATATGGCCCTAAGTTGCCTGACCATTGATTCCTTGTTTGAATAGCAAGTTGTATAGAGTGGCAGTCAACGTAAGGCCAAAAGAGTAAAGAAGCATACACATCTTCCTTCCTCGCAGTGAACTGGCTCATGGAAAGGAGAGGTGGCAGTAACAATCAGTTGCTGTTTTAAGTTACAGTTCAAAATGGGTAAAGTAAAATTAACAAGCATTCATTTCCCAAGACAAATAAACTGATAAGCCTATCACTGAGAGAAATGAATAAAACTGTCTCCAAAGAGAAATTTTAAGAAGGGAATTGAAGCACAATCATAACAAAGATTTCTGCCGCCCACCACTGCTTTCCAAGCACTGTCTCAGACTACTGTTCAACAAACAGCTCTCCCTCAGAGAATGGCTTTGTTTCCAGATGAGAAAAAGAACAGAGAGGAGCTGATATAGAATAGCATGTATACAATGATATGATGAAAAAGGTAGTCTAAGTAATACACAAAACTACATACAACAATTGTAGAAGAAATGTACAACTGCCTCCAATATACTTTTCAATAATACTTTTAAATTAAAGAAAATAGAACCATTTGAAAAACATATTTAGAATAATAAAGTATGTTTCTAAGAACAAAAGGTAAGCCAATAGAAATACAAAAAAAAAGCAAATTGTCAGAGTTGGGCAGTGGTGGCACACACCTTTAATCTTAGCACTCAATAGGTAGAGGCAGAAGGATCTCTGGGAGTTCAAGGCCAGCCTGGTCTATGAAACAAGTTCCAGGACAGCCAGGGCCATTCCTCAGAGAAATTCTGTTTTGAAAAACAGAAAGGAACTCAGCGAGAAAGACTATAAATAAATTTGATACACTCTAAAATAAAATGCACTTGAGAAGTACAAGTTTTTAAATGAATACCATCAAATGGAGATCATATTTGAAATCTCGAGTAAAATGAATGGAAGAAGGATAAAGAATGAGAAATCACTATAGATAATTAGAGATGAATGAAAACATATATGAAATGCATTTGAAATCTAAATTGAACATCCATGAAGGGAAAAAACATGGTAGAAAAATACATTATATTTGAAGAAACCATGTCAGGTCTTGTTAATAAAGAATAAGTTCAAACTAAAAACAAATTATATTATTAATTAATCAATGAATTTTTATAATGATGAAGCATATAGTTTATAGTGAAGATATAACTCCCCTAACTGTAAGAATCAAATAATATACCATAAAACACATTTTTTAAAAAGCCAAATGGAGTAACTTTTAAAGATACATGGGAAATTGGTTAAATTGCAGTATAATAGCCACCAAAGAAAATCTCAGTAAATTCCACAATATAGACTAGTATAGATGATATCTTGTAATCACAATGTCACGATACTAGAAATGTATAAAAATAAGGCTAACACACCAAGAATTATAACATTCTCAAACAACTCAAGTCAAACAGGAAATTAAAATCAAAATAGCCAAACTAAGAGACTGGGGCCATGGGTCTTGGACATTCTTAACTCTAATTCACTCTCAAAGTCACCTGGTTAGATCTTTAGCAATATCTTGAAAATCATAGGGAAATTAGAACTTAAGAGATGAATCAGAAGTTAAGAGCATTGCATGCTCTTCCAGAAGACATAGGCTCAATTCCCTGCACATATATGGTGATTCACATCCAATCATCTGTAATTCTAAGTTCCAGGGAATCCAATACCTTCTGGTTTCTGCAGGCACCAGGCAAGCATATAGTACACAGACATATGTCCAGAACAAAAAAAAAACACTTATACACATAAAAATAAATAAATAGATAGATGATGGTGATGAAGAATAAGATGATGATGATGATGATAGATAGATAGATAGATAGATAGATAGATAGATAGATAGATAGAGATATTTTTAAATTAAGGAAAAAATAAGACTGTAAATAAAATTTTCAAATATAAAGTTATTTGTAAAAGTAATTGAAGACTGGAAAAATATAATTTTTAAAAAACCATTCATTTTTATTTTATGTGTATGTGTTTTGCCTACACATATGTTCATGCACTGTGATTATGTCTGGTGCTTCATGAAACCTGAAGAGGATACCAGATCCTCTGGAACTGCTATAAGTGCCATTTGGGTTCTGGGAACTGAACCCAGGTCCTCTGCAAGAGGCAGCAAGTATTCTTAACTGCTAAGACATCTCTCCAGCCCCATTTTTCTCTCCAGATTCCATTTTTTTCACAGTGAATTTATGAGCTGGTACCTGGTTAACAAAACAAAATCCTGACATAAAAGTAAATGTGCATACTTATGTTATAATACAGAAAATAGAAAGTGTTAGAATAGCAAATGGAACAGGAAATGTTGCCTAAAGAATACAAAGCATCAGAAAGCTGATGATATATTTGACTGAGACAGAAGGACAAGGGAAGGTCACCAAAGGTGCTAGTACACAGACAGGGTAACCTGCTGGAAGCAACTATAACTGGAACTGGAGGCACTGGACAGATGCAGCCAGAGCTGTTTCCCAGTAGGTAAGGGGAAGAAGCTTCCCCAGCTCCGACCCTGCTCTGACTTCCATTATCTTTCCAGTTTTACCCATCAAGCAAACTTAAATGAAAGCCAAGGACACTGAAGACTACAGTTTGCATGGTTTCCTTCCATGACAGCTAGAGAGGAAGGGAATTGAATCTGAAATCAAATTGATAGAAAACTATTAACACAATAATAAAATGAGGAATAAAATGGTAAGAGAGAAATAGCTTTATTTTTATGTCACATACAAGACTTTAATGAGATATGTATGTATCTCAGGTAGGACAGGAATATTGTACATAAATGATATATGATAAAAGATAAGGTTCCTGGTGGTATGATTGAGCATCCTTTAGGTATATGCCCAGGAGTGGTATTGCTATGTCCCAGTTTTCTAAGAAAGCACCGCACTGATTTTGAAAGTAGTTGTACAAGTTTGTACTGCCACCAGCAGTAGGAGAATATTCCCTTTGCTCCACATCCTCTCCAGCATGAGCTGTCACTTGTGGTTTTGATCTTAGCCATTCTGACAGTTTTAGGATGGAATCCCAGAGTCCTTTTGATTTGCCTTTTTCTGATGGTTAAGGATGTTGAACATCTCCTTAAGTGTTACTCAGCCATTTGAAATTCTTCTGTTGAGAATTCTCTGTTTCCATCTGTACCCTATTTTTAATTGTATTGTTAGTTTTGTTGACTCTAGTTGCTTAAATTCTTTATATATTTTGGATATCAGCCCTCTGTCAGATGTGCAGTTGATGAATACTGTCTGCCTTCCTGTAGCCTGCCCTTTTGTCCTATTGACTGTGTCCTTTTTCTTATAGCAACTTTTCAATTTCAAGAGGTTCCATTTAGTAATTGCCTTGAGAATCTTATTGCCTATGCCATTGGTGTTCTGTTTAGGAAATTGTCTCCTGTGCCAATGAGTTCGAGATTATTTCCCACTGTCTTTTCTGTCAATTTCAGTGTATCTGGATTTATGTTGAGCTCTTTGATCCACTTGGACTAGGGCTCTGTGCAGAGTGATAGATATGGACCTATTTGCATTCTTCTACAAGTCAATATCCAGTTAGAAGAGCACCATTTGTTGAGAATGCCTTCTTTTTTTCCATTGTATAATTTAGGCTTCTTTGTTGAAAATCAGGTGTCCATAGATGTGTGGATTTTTGTCTAGGTCTTCAATTCAATTCTACCTATCTGTTTTAATGCCAATACCATGTGGCTGTGTTCATAGTAGCTTTGCTCATAATATCTAGAATAAAAGCTAGATGTCCCTTAGCTGAGGAATGTATAAAGAAAACATTGTACATTTACATGATGGAGGACTACTCAGCAGTTGAAAACAAGGACACAGGAAACTTGAAGGTAAATGGATATAACTAGGGGAAAAAAATCATCTTGAGTGAGGTGCCCAGATTGAGAAAGACAAACATGGTATGTTGTTGTGGAATATTATTTTAAGATGTGTTACATTTCTTTATGATGTGGAATATTTGGTTAGTGATGCAAAGATGTGTTGCAGTCTTTTATGTTGCACTTGTTTAACTCTGTGAAGCTATGTTACTTTGCCTGTCTAAAACCCCTGATGGGTCTAATAAAGAGCTGATCTGCCAATAGCTTGGCAGTAAGGATACGCAGGGCTGGCAGGCAGATAGAACAAATAGGAGGAGAAATCTAGGAAGAGAAAATGAAGGAGCTAGAAAAGGAGGAGAGGAGGACTGCGGGGACCAGTCACCCAACTACACAGCAAGTCATTGAGTAAGAAGTAAGGAAAGGTATATTAAAAAAAGCCCAGAGGCAAAAGGTAGACAGATCGATTTTATTAAGAAAAGCTGGCTAGAAACAAGCCAAGCTAAGGCCAGGCATTTATAAGAAAGAATGAGCCTCTGTGAATTTATTTGGGAACTGGGTGATGGGCCCCCAAATAGCCAAAAAAATGTACTCACTCATAAGTGGATATTAATTGTAAAATAAAGGATAACTATACTACAAACCACAGACCCAGGGAAACTAGGTTACAAAGAGGGTTCATGAGGGGACCTGGAACTCCTTGAGAAGGGGAAATAGAATAAAAGAGATTTCCTGCGTGGTGTGAGGCTTGATGGGGATGCAAACATGAGCAATCAGGTTGGAGAGGGGGACAGAGGAGGAAAACACTGAAGGAGACTACTGGAAAGGGGAGCAGATTTGGGGGTCAGGTAAAAACGTGGTGAAATGGGATCTCCCAGAAATCTACATGGATGACCCCAGTAAAGACCTCTAACAATAGCAAACACACAACTTGATCTGGCCAACTCCTGTGACCCTCTTGGTGCCTAGCCCAATTGTCATCATAGAGGCTTCAAACAGCAACAGAAAGAAACAGATGTAGACTCACAGCCAAACACTAGGCATAGTTTGGGGAATCCTGATGAAGAGAGGGAGGAAGGCTTGTATGAGCCAGAAGGGTCAAAGACACCACAAGAAAACTCACAGAATCAACTAACCTGCATTCCTGGGGGCTCACAGAGACTGAACCAACAACCAGGGAGCCTGCATGGGACTGACCTAGATCCTTTGCATATGGTAAAGTTGTGTAGCTTGGTCTGTAGTGAGGGGCTTTGGGCAGGCCTGCTTTTCATCCCGCCCGGATCCCACTCGGCTAGCTTTACACACAAAATAACAACACACAAATTGTATTCTTTTAAACACTGCCTGGCCTGTTACTCACATCTTGACTAACCCATATCTAATAATCTTTGTAACACCACAAGTGGTGTCTTACCGGGGAAGATTCTAGCATACGTCCATCTTGGGCTGGAGCTTCATTGCATCTGTCTCCCTGAGGAGAGGCACGGTGGTCTGTCTAACTTAGGAGAGGCGTAGCATCTGACTGAGCCATCTACCTCACTTCCTTCTTCCTGTTCTGTCTACTCCGCCCACCTAAGGGCTGGCCAATCAAATGGGCCAGGCAGTTTCTTTATTAGCCAATGGGAGTCCTCCATCATTTCCCCTTTTTCTGTTTAAACAAAAAAGAAAGGCTTTAACTTTAACATAGTAAAATTACATATAACAAAACAGTTATCAAGTAAGAATTACAGTTACAATATTTATATCTACTTTATCTTTTATCATAACTAAGGAAAACTATAACTATCTATCTATTCTTCAATTCCATCAAAGACTCCAGAAGGATATAATATTACCTAAGTAAACAAGAAATAAGCAACTTCCAAACTCTAGAAATGACAGAGACATCTCGCTGCCTGGACAGTCACCCAAAGTTCCTCTGTACCGTTGGGGCATCCATCTTCGGCCTTCAGGCCCATAGTATCCAGAGACATTTCTATGCAGCAGGAAATTTCAAAGGCAGTTCAGTCACTATCTGCTGTGTCCTTCAGAATGTCTCACAGACTCTTTCTTGAGTCAGGAACCCCGAAAGATCATCTCACATTTAGGCAAGTTCAGCAGTCCTCTCTCTGTGGATTCTTTGTGTCCAGTTTCTGCAACAGTCCAGGCAAGAGCAGTTTCTTGCGTAAATTGCTATCAAACTCCACAAGGATCCCCTTCGATGCCCATCATCTTCTTGAAGTAGACTGGTGCTGCCAGGAGCAGACGTGTCTCATTGTCATGAAAAGTCCTAAGTTATTAAAACATTTAAGTGGAATATTCTGTAGTCTTTGAAAGATATTAGGAATGCCTATCTAACTGAAATATATCTCTATATATCTAGAAAATCTAACTAACATGACTACAAGTTTGACTGTTATTGATTATCCATTAGCAACCTATATTTCTTAATTATACATTACATTTTTAAAATGAACTACACAATCACAATACCTTAATCAAGATCAGAAATACATATAACAAGATTGACCTTAAATTAATATGAGTAACCAAGATTCACAACAATCCAACTTATTTATATCTATATCATCTCCCCCTTTTAATGTAAAAGAGCATTTATAAACAATCTTTGGGAACATGGGTGCAGTTATTTCTCTCCACACTGCTTCATGCTGAATGGGGGCGCTGTTAATCAGATCTTTCATGGTGTAACCTGTGTGCCAGGTTCATATCAGTGATCAGTTGGGTGAAATAATTTTCTGAAGGTGTTCACAGCAACCTTTCAGGAGGGCGTGGTCTATCATACCATATTGGGATAGAAGCAATCCATAGGGTCTCATTTTCTGTAAAAACAAAAGAAACTCCTTTCCAAAGCATCATGTCCTTAGATCCAAATTCTGAAGTCAAGGTATTTTCAAAATATCTATGTTGAATTAGTTCAGCAGTATTTATAAACAAATATCTTTTAGCAGCTGTTGCTTCTTCCCCAGCATTCAAACAATTCAAAGAGAGCATAGCATACAGTATCAAGATTCTCTGTGTATTTTCCATCTTTATGTGGCTTTACTTTAACCTCTATTTCTTTTATTTTTACTTTTACTTTTTGAGACAGGTTCTCTGTATATTTTTGTCCTAGGATAACTCTGTAGACCAGGCTGTCCTTGAACTCACAGAGATCTGTCTGCCTCTGCCTCCCCAGTGCTGGGATTAAAGGTGTGTGCTACAACACCTTGAACTCACAAAGATCCTTCTGTCTCTGCCTCCCAGGCATTGGGATTAAAGGCGTGTGCTACCACACCTTGAAGTCACAGAGGTCAATCTACCTCTGCCTCCCAAGTGTTGGGATTAAAGGTGTGTACCACCACAACAAACTACTTCTTTTTTTTCTTTTCCTTTTGCTTTTAAGAACTTTAACCTTTAGCCTGCATATATTTTTAACACAGTGTAAACCACTTAGACATTTTCTTCAACTTTGAATTTTTCTTTTACTGTATATCTCTCTTTCTGACTACATGAGTCTTTACCAAACAATATCAGTAGGACTAAAGCCGTGACTTTGGCGGCTAGATCCAGCCCATTCCCTAGCTTTCCAGCCTCATGGCAGAGGTACCAGCTGTAGCCAGGTTTATCACCACAACTCTGTGGTGGTTCAAGGTCCCTGACAGCAAGCAAGCTGCAACAGTGTTAAACAACAATCAAAAGCTCCATAGTCAGGACCCCCTGCTTGAAAGAGTCAGAGTTTGCCTTGGCAGGATGGCCCAGAAGGCTGGCATTTTAAAACAGCACAGCTTTAAAACCGAAAAGCATGCAGTCAGCTTTTCATCAACACCATTTAAGTGTTTTGTGGCAGGACCTCTTAATGAGCTGCAGGGTTTTGCAGCTAAGGCTGAGTCAGGAAGCCTCTCTTAGATGAGAGTGCCTGCTTACCTCTAGCAAGCAGAGCCAAACCCGAGAAATTGCCACTATCAAGAAAACATGCTTCACTCCATTCCTTCCCAAGCTTTCCCAAGCTTTTTGTGGATTCAGCCATCCACGTTGGCGCCATTCTGTAGTGAGGGGCTGTGGGCAGGCCTGCTTTTCATCCCGCCCGGATCCCACTCGGCTAGCTTTACACACAAAATAACAACACACAAATTGTATTCTTTTAAACACTGCCTGGCTGTTACTCACATCTTGACTAACCCATATCTAATAATCTTTGTAACACCACAAGTGGTGTCTTACCGGGGAAGATTCTAGCATACGTCCATCTTGGGCTGGAGCTTCATTGCATCTGTCTCCCTGAGGAGAGGCACGGTGGTCTGTCTAACTTAGGAGAGGCGTAGCATCTGACTGAGCCATCTACCTCACTTCCTTCTTCCTGTTCTGTCTACTCCGCCCACCTAAGGGCTGGCCAATCAAATGGGCCAGGCAGTTTCTTTATTAGCCAATGGGAGTCCTCCATCATTGGTCTTCTGTGGGACACTTAACAGCTGGAGCAGGAGCTGTAGCTCTAACTCTTTCCTTGGCTTTTGGGACCCTACTCCTCGTGCTAGTTTGCCTTACTCAGCCTTAATACAAGGCAAGGTGTTTAGTCTGACTGCAGCTTGATATGCCATGATTTGTTTATATTCATGGGAGACCTTCCCTTTCCTAAACAGAAAAGAAGTAGGAATGTGTTGGGGGTGGGAACAATGGGCGATGGAGGAGCTGGGAGAAAAGAGGGAAGGGGAAACTGTGGCAAAGATATCAAATAAATTTATTATTAAAAAAATGTGGTTCCCCCTCATCCCATAAGCCCAACTGTTCTCTATAGAGGTGACAAGTATTATTTATTTTTGCTTATTTCTGAAAACTTGTCATGACTAAAAATGAATATATATTTTAAAGATATTCTTATTTTATGTGATATGCATGTATGTGTACATATCACATGCCCCCAAGTATCCATTGAGGCCCGGTTTCTGAACTCCATTTGGTAAAGATAAAATGACTGCGTTTGCCTTTGTCCTTCAAAATATAACCACAAAACCTGAGAAGAGCGAGCTTGCTGAATTTGAAAAGGCAGGATAGTTTTAATTGCCACTTTGGTTTCTGTTTGCTAAGAAATCAGAAACCCTGGAGCTGGAGTCTCAGATGGTATTGAGGCTCCAGGTGGATGCTGGGAATCAAACCTGAGTCCTCTGCAAAAACCTGAGCCATCAGTCTAGCCCTTACAATGAATATTTTTATATGCGCAAGTCATTGTGTGGGGTTCAAGAGCATAGAAGTATGAGTTTTAGTTTTCTCTTTCTCTATAGGCAAATCTTGTATATTTGTTACAATTTAATATTTTTGCGTGTCCATTTGGGAAAAAAATTCCATTTAATGAAAAAATAGGCTACTTCTAGATTTTTTTCTATTTAAGCCAATTGTCTTAGGTTTCTTTTGATGTAATAATAATAACAATAATAATAATAATAATAATAATAATAATAAAGATAACCGAAAGCAACTTCAGGAGAAATTTATTTCAGCTTACACTTCCACATTACAGTCCACCTTCGACGGAACTCAGGGCAAGAATGCAATGAAGGGAACCGAAGCAGATGCCATGGAAGAATGTTGTTTATTGTCTTACTCTTAATGTCCTATTCAACCCAGAATAATCTGCCCTGGGTGACACTTTCCATTATGGGTTGTGGCCTGCTACATTAATCATTAATCAAAACAATGCCTGACGAATTTGCCTTTAAGCCAATCATATGGAAGCATTTTTCTTAATTTAGAGTTCCTCTTTCCAAAAAGACTCTAGAGTTGTCAAGTTGGCCAAAAAGAAATAAAAAGTAAAATAAAAAACAAGCAAACATAAACAGCCAAACAGAATACCAGTATAGTACGAAGATAAATGAATGCTTATAAACTGCTTGTCTTATGTCTTTCCATTTTTGGCATTCAATTAGCATGTGGTATGCTAGAGGCAATATTCCTAAGAGCAGAGCTTAAGTGGGATATGGGAATTAGATATCAGACACTGAAACATGGAGCTCATACCATGTATATCTCATAATCAGTGGTATTTATAATTCATATCCACATGTATGGTAATGTTTAGAGAGACATGCAGATGTAACCAATATGTGCATCTTTGCCCCAAGGCAAATGCACATACCAATGTTCTTATGGAGCCTTAAGTTGATAGATTCTGATCCTCTCTGTTCATGGTCAGGACAACTCACTGGCCTCTAAAAGGTTTAGAGTTTTTGAGGTGACAGATATATGAGCTTACATTAGGCCTTAACCTCTGAAGCCCTCAGATTTCCTAGCAAATGCAAAATGTCATTTTAATCTATCTGTCCTTTAAAAATCAACAAGCCTGCTCTTCTCATGTTTTGTGGTTATGATTTGAAGGACGAAGGCAATCCCAGCTATTTTATCTTTCATGAGCAAAGATTCAGAATCTATGGGGAAAAAAAATGTCTGATCCTTGTAGCTTCTCCTTGATTCTTGTTAAGTATTAGAGGTTCCTCACTTCTCTTCCTAGGAAGATAACGGGGGGTGTATTAGAAAATGAATGTGATAACAAAACTATAAATTTAGTCTTCTGTTACTCTTCGTGTCTTCAAAAAGAACAAATTACAGCTAACTCTTATAATCCTAGAAGCATAGGCAGGCTGCAAGGGAAGAAAAGATTGCAGTGGTCTTACCCAGATATGAACTCTATGGACTAGGAGATCAACCTGCTAGGCAAGATATGCTTCTCTTTGCATTCACCAGTGGCAAATGTACAGACGTACACTCTACAGGCTGCGCAAAGTGCTTAGAATCAGTGGCAGATGAGAGTTCAATTCTAAAGACCACATTTATAGCATTCCCTTTAAGACTCAGGGAAAATTGCAGAAGGAACACAGCATGTAAGAGCCCAAAAAACAGGGAGAAGGACTAAGAAACATAATCTCTGGACAAGACAAGGCAGTTACAATTGCAGCCATCTGCATTTGCCTACATTGGGTCTGCATAAGAATGGACCATCAACATCCACACATGGATGGAGTAGCATCTCAGTGGGCCTTAATCCTTAGTGCTGAACTTTTGCAACTGATGGATTCAGGGAAAAGGGAAGTACATTGCCAGGGAACCAGCTGGTGACATACCAGGCTCCACTGGGTAGTTCTAATCTACCATCCAATCTAATGATGAAAGAGATCTAAATACTTTGAAACTAAAGTGATAACAAAGGGATAATTGAATATGAATTACTACATTTTGTAGGATGAAACCTAGGCTATTTTGAAGTTCAAAAATGTGTTTAGGGCACTAGTATTCCAGTATTTATCAGATACTGCTGTAGAATATTATTTTAGCTAGGCAAAGATATGTTATATTTGTTTATGGTGAAGAATATTATTTTAACTGTGTAAAGGTATATTTCTTTTGTTTATGCTGTATTTGTTCAATGATGTAAAGATGTGTTGCATTTGCTTCACCTTGCCTACCTAAGGCACCTGATTAATGTGGGGTGTCCTTCTGTATATGTAATGTTTTTTATTGGTTAGTGAATAAAATTGTTTTGGCCAATGGCTTAGCAGAGTAAAGTCAGGTGGGAAATCCAAACAGGGATATGGAGAGAGAGTAGGTGGAGTCAAAGAGACACCACGTATCTGTCAAAGCAGATAGTTGCCAGAAACTTACTGGTAAGCCAGATCATCATGGTGATACACAGATTAATAGAAATGAGTTAATTCAAGATATAAGAGCTAGCAAGAAATATGTCTGAGTCATTAGCTAAGAAGTGTTGCAATTAATATAATTTCTATGTGATTATTTGGGGCTGGGCAGCAGGAAAACAAAAGAGCAGTCTCTGGTTACAAAATGGTGCCCATTGTCTGGGGGCATAAATCCACATAGGACTTAAAAATGGTTACAAAAAAATAGAAAAAAGAAAAAAATTAAGAAAGAAAGAAAGAAAGGAAGGAAGGAAGGAAGGAAAGAAAGAATGAAGGGGAAAAAACAGGGCTTCTAGATGCATAAAAATGGGAGCCAAGTGCAACTTCTGGTAGCTGCATTTTTTTCAGTAAGGCTCTATTTGCTGGGGATGAACAGAGGCACAGCTCTTTTAATAGAAGCCTTCCTGAGTAAGCATTAGAAGCAAAAAACTGCTCAGCTTCTTTAAGAAATGGCTTCCTAGTTCCTGCTGGCAGCACTAACTCTGATTCCTTCATGAAGGCCTGCACTAGAATGGGGTTTGTGAGCAGCTTGCTACTAGTTGCTTAATGCGTCCCCAGAGCTGGGGTTGCAAGCATGGGTAGCAGAGGCAGTGAACACACCTCTGCCATGTTGGATGGGGCAGAGCCAACAGACAGGGTCATGGAGTTGGTCCTCTCCACACCCCCTTAGCCTTTAGAAAAGAAAAAAAGCTCTCCTGGTCAGAAAATGAGTACAGATATGCAATAAAGACAGATTCAGACAAAAATAAACCTCTGAATGGGTCACAGTGTGTTTTAAAAATGTACATGGGCTTAGGAAAGAGTACAGACAATTATAGATTAAAGGAATAAAGTTAATAAAATAATATAACAATAAACTATTAAATATAACAATATTTAATATTGACAATATTAATATTAATTAATATTAACAATTTAATATTAACAATAAACTATTAAATATAACTTTATTAGCAATAGAGTTAATAAAATGATATAACTTTTTAATATATAAAAAGTAAAAAAAATAAGCCACAAAAAGATGGAAAATACACCGAGATTCTGGATTATGTATATTATTGTGTTTTCTTTGAATTTTTTGACTGCAGAGAGATATTTGATTCGAGGGGCTGCTGAGCTAAAGCAACATATATATTTTAAAGGTATCTTAACTTCAAAATTTGAATCTAAGGATATATTATATTGTAAAAGAGGTTCTGCTTCTGTTTCCACAGAAAATGAGCGCCTGTGGATTTCTCTCAAGCTGATGTGGTTTGATGGAACAAGATCCCCCTGAAAGCTCTCCATGAACAGTACAAATACTTTATCCAACAAACCCAGCAAGAATTAAGACCCTAATTTTAACTACACAATTTCTATGAATTTGAGCATTCTACCCACAATTCCAATATGATCAACTTATGCACCTACTATGAAAAATTTTCCTACCCCTGACTTTGGCCTTCTGTATATGACATATCTCAATCCCAATCTTCATAGCAGGAATTCCTCCTTACAACTAGAAATATATCTGAAAAAAATGGAGAAAACTATGCCAAAATTCCCAAAATAATTGATTATAAATATTTGTTTTCATTTAAATGGGGATCTGATATAGAAATGAATAATACATTGGTATGGACTTTGGCTTATTGATACAAATTTAAGGTAAATTTTATTATATGTATATTTCTACTCTTGTTTAAGGTATTATGTTTATACAGTTTATTTAAAATATAATGTGTAACTTAAAATTACAGATTAATAGATAGTCATTTATAATAATCAAACTTTTAATTAAGTTAGTTAGGTGTTCTAGATATACAAAGATATATTTCAGTTAGATAGATAATCTTGAACACTTCAAAGACCTACAGAATAAGGTATTTAAAATGTTTTAAGAACTTGAACTTTTTTCGACAATGAGACACATATGCTTCTGCAGCACCAATCTACTTCAAGAGGATGATGGGCATTGATGAGACTCCTCATGGAGTTTGCTAGCTATTTTGGCAAGAAAATGCTCTTGCTTGATGGTATGCTGTATGAACTGAACATGCAAGGCCCACAGAAACATGACTGCTGAACTTGTCTAAAGAAGGTGAGACATTGCTTCAGGGTTCCTGCTTCATGAAAGAGTCTGCCAGACATTATAAAGAACATAAAAGAAAGCAACTGATGAACTTTACCATTACAAGGTAGAAAAGATCTTCAAATTTACTGCTTCATGAAAAAGTCTGCAAGATACTATGGGCCTATAGGCTGAAAATGGATGCCCCAATGTTACAGAAGAACTTTATATGACTGTCCAGGTAGTGAGATGTCTTTGTCAATTCTAGAACTTAGTAAGTTGCTTACAATGCACTTCCTGTTTACTTAGGTAATATTATACCCTTCTGTAGTCTTTGAAGAGTTGAAGACAGATAGTTATAGTTATAGTTTTCCTTAGTTATGATAAAAGATAAATTAAATATGAAATTTTAGACTCACAAAGAAATATTGTAACTATAATTCTTGTTTGATACCTAGTCTGTTATATGTAATTTTACTATGTTAAAGTTAAAACCTTCCTTTTTATCTAGACAGAAAAAGGGAGATGATGTGGGATATCCTTCTGTTTATGTGATGCTTTTATTTGTTAGTGAATAAAGCTGTTTTCACCAATGACTTAGCAGAGTAAAATCAGGCAGGAAATCTGAATAGAGATTTAGAGAGAGAGTAAGTGGAGTCAAAGAGATGCCATGTAGCTGCCAAAGGAGACAGTGGATGGAACCTTACTGGTAGGCCATTGCCTCGTGGTGATACATAGATTAATAGAAATGGGTTAATTCAAGATGTAAGAGCTAGCTAGGAATATGCCTGAGTCATTGGCCAAGCAGCATTTAATTAGTATAGTTTCTGTGTGATTATTAGGGGCTGGGCATCGGGGAAATGAATGAGCAGTATCCTGTTATACCTAATTGGTCTGATAAAAAGATGAGTGGCCAACAGCTCAGCAGGAAGAAAGGTAGGTGGGACTATCAGGCAAAGAGAATAAATATGAGAAGAAATCTAGGCTCAAGAGAAAGAGGAATGAGAGAAGAAGGAGAAGAGACAGAGGGAAATGCCAGGGGCAAGAATCCAGAAAGCCAGATATGAGAAGCAGTGGAAGTAAGATATTATAGAAAGAAAAAAAGGTAAAAAGTCCCAGGGCAAAGGGTAGATAAAGAAAAACAGGTTAAGTTAAAAGAGCTAGCCAGAAACAAGCCTAAACTAAGCTAAGAATTCAAAACTAATAATAAGTCTGTCTCTGTGTCATGATTTGGGAGTTGGTTGGTGGCCCAAAAGGAAAAGGACTGGTACAAGATAAGTCCTGGTTAAACTAAATAGGTGACCAAACCTATTGTAATGTAATATAAGAAATGTAATGAATATAAGAAAGGGACTGGTAGAGGGAAAACAGGTTTGATGGAAATGGGAAAGAAATGAGAGCAAATGCAGTAAGGCAAGAATCAAGATGCATTATGAACAAGTATAAAATGTAAATTGACAACATTTTAAAATCTAGATAATGAATAAAGGTTCTATAAACAGTCAAACGGAATCACATAAAAAGTTTGGACTTAAGGCAGAAGAAGTTGTCAAATTTTGGACATGATTTTGAAATTTCCAAAATAAAAAGAATTTAGTAGAAATAAATACATTGTTTCTGATAAAAGGGCAAATTCTGAACATTTGAATGTTGGACAGTTTTTTCAGTCTTTGGTTTGTTTGATTTAATGTTGAACAACACATATTTCAAAGAAGGATAAAACAATATCAGAAGTTTAATCCAATACTTGAACTCAAAATTCTGACACTCTTCTGAACATTAGAAATTTTTCAGTCATCTTAAGAGATGAAACTGTTTAGATTGCTGGCACGGATTATAAAATCAATGTGTTCCATATTTTCAGACATTACTGCCTAAGGTCAAGGGTAGCTGTAGGCTCTTTACCCTCAAAGCTACTCTTTGAAATAAAGCAAAGAAAACCAGCCTACAAACCACAATCCCAAAGAACTTAGACAACAATGAGGACACTAAGAGAGACTTACATAGATCTAATCTACATGGGAAGTAGAAAAAGACAAGATCTCCTGAGTAAATTGGGAGCATAAGGACCTTGGGGGGGGGGGAATTAAAGGCAGGAGGGGAGAGGCAGGGAGGGGAGCAAAGAAAAATGTAGAGCTCAATAAAAATCAATAAAAAATCAAAAAAGAAATCATCTGTATATTAAGTGGGGTATTTTAAAAGACATTTAAATATTTCACTGGAATTGTACTGACTTAAGGAGCTTTTAACATGCCACAAGGACATAGAATTATAATCCCAAAGGAACAATTCCTTAATTCACACCAAGAAAAGCAGGAATGCTGAAGGATTCCAGTTGTGCAAGAGAGAACAAACACTCCAGGAGGAAAGAATAGGGAGCACATAGATATTGAGGCACATGTGGATCAAAGAGCAAGGCAGTCTAACTTATCACGAGTAGTATTTGTATATGTAGTAGGAGACAAGGCAGGAATGAAGGGTAGGGAGGGGATGTGTTACAGAGCTGGAGATATATTCAAACACCATGGCCTCTTTAATAAGAAGAAACCACACTCAACCATAGAGCTGCATGCTTTATCACAGCCCATTAATGACCACATGTTAACAGAGAGGAAACTGAAAAATAACCGTCAGCCATGGCTATGACTCAAACATTCTCCACATTTCAATCTTCAATGTACCAGTGCACAAAATGACACTCGAGAGTTATACCATTTTTATATCATATTAAAATGAGCAGAAACTCAGCTATTTGTGCATTTTTAGAATCATACTAAACTTAGATGAAGGTTAATGAATAAAGGGGGTGGAACTAAACCCACTCAAAGAGGTCTACATCTTTACAATGTTTTGTAATGCTAATGGAATCTCATGCATGAAGTATATACATAGCATATATATACCAGCGAAACCAGAGTTGTTGTGGCTCCCTGGGCTTCTGAACCAGAAGGAAGATTTAGTCATTTTGCAATCTATGCAAGAAGCAACTGTCCTTCCTCAGCTGTCTCCTGCCTTTCCAAGCCCACTGGCAGTTTGATCTTGTAGTCTATGTTTTCCAATCTTAGTGCTCATGCCATTCTCAACACCTTCTTGGTCTAATCTGCCTGACCAACATGCCCACCCTTCTCCCCTGATCAAGCATTACTGAGACTGTGTAAGGAGCAAGGACTGTTTCATGGTATATACGGTGGTACAAAAAGAGGAAGGGAGAAAATATGTATTGATCACCTAGAACTTATCAAGCATTAGGATTAGTTTTAGATCATTAATTAGCTTTATGACATAGTACCCCATATGTAACTTTGCTCTTTCTATACCAATCTCCTCTATTATACTTTCACTGAATTTATCAAAAGAGTTATACTTCCTTATTTACCTTTTAAATATTTTCTTCAGATACTCCTTATCTCATTAAAACAAATCTCTCTTTTGATCATTTCCAAACTCCTATACATTATGTGTATAGATAGGCAAGTAGATTAGCAAGTATATACATAGATAGGTAGGTAGCTAGGTAGATAGGTAGGTAGCTAGGTAGATAGATAGATAGATAGATAGATAGATAGATAGATAGATAGATAGATGATAGATAATTTTAAATAAAGTTGTCAAAAAACAATGTTTTCATTTAAAAAACTCTTCTAACTCAAATTTTATCACCTATAGGATAAAACAAGAAATTCACACTGAGGATCTTTTTTTTTCACTTCTTGCCAGATATTTTGGTGATATAAAGTAATAATTCCCCTGGATCCCAGTTATTAATGCATTATGGTCCCAGTTACTTATATATGACAGTTCAGGCACTATAGAATGAATTAGAGAAGAGAGAACATTGGGTACTAAAAAGGTAAGGATACCCAAACCATAATATTACACTTTCAAAGCTAAGGCAATTATTAGCTCAAGTCTTTTCGTCTCCAGGCAATTCCTGTGTTGGGGAAGCTGACAAGCCTCAGGAATCCATTCTAATGATGAACAGGACCTGAAAATATTGAAATGAACATCAGAGATGAACTAAAGAGAGTAAAGGGATTATTGAATATGAATTACTGCATTTTGGAGGATGAAGCCTAGGCTATTTTGAACTTCAAAAATGTGGTTAGATCACTAGAGCACCAATATTTATTAGACAGAACATTTTCAAAAAACTTGATTGCAAAACCCTGCCAGAAACAGCCATCGGGTCCCTTAAGAATTATTAACTATTATTTGTCCTAGTTACATGAAAAACTACTGAAAAGAACAAGAATGCTGTTAGCAAATTCAGACAACAATCTGCGGAGCTGGATGTGAGGCTTGGGAACGTGAAGCATAGGTGTGCCATTCTTTGAAACACAACATGGGGTTTGGGTACCTCGCCCCATTTCAGTTGTTTGTTACCTTGCTTCTCCCCATTGTGTCCTCCTTGAAAATAAGAGATGGGTAAGAAATATTCCATGGCCAACCCCCAGACAGGTAGCACTCAGAAATTCATCTTAAATGTGACCTGAAGTTTGACGGCTGCCAAGCTGCATACAGCTACACTACCTAGAAGCAAGCTCTGGAATAGCAGCAGAAATGAAAAGCACGCGCACAGGCTCCACCACAACGGCCCTCCCCGGCCCCTGTCTGTGAACCCAAGGAAGCCAGAAAGGGAGCAGCTCTCCTCGCTTACCCGCTTACCCGCTTACCCGTTAGAGACAAAGTGGCAGGAAATTGTGAGATTCCTCCCAGAGCCCCACTTGCAAGAAAGCCCATTTAGAAAACGGTAGAGCTGTGAGCTCTGTTGTTATTGGTTTTCTTCCCTGGGAACACAGCACACTGGGGATTCAGCAGTACCACAAACCAGTCTTCTAAACCCTCAAACATGTCAAGTGCAGACTGGGAGCTGCTCCTTCTGGGTTTTCAGAGAGCCATAACTCCCTGTCTTGGCCCACTCGTTCTTGGCACTCTTAGATTGCTGAGGAAAATCTTTGGAACCACCAATAGAGGCTTTTGGTGTTCTGGGACACCGTTAGCTCAGCCTCACAATATCTGTTCTGTATTTTTTTTTCATAAGGAGCCTGAAGCCCACAGACAAAAGTGACATCCAGGAAATTCATTAAAAGTCTCCACGTAATTACTTCCAAAATTAGATCATGTTTTTCACTATCTACAAAGGTTCAATTCAACACCAAAAGGAAAGAAAAATGAAATCATTTACTTTAACAGAAATATAAGGTAATTTTTCCCTAATGTATTTGTCTTGGGTAAAAATTTTTATCCATGTAATAGTATATAACAATTTCTGAGTCCCTGCTATATGCCAAGCACTATTATAAATTTTTTATGTGTAAAGTTCATGCAAGTCCCACAGAAGCCACAATTAACCAGTCTCGTAGATACCTGCATCGTCTCTATCTGATAAAAATGAGGACTGTCACACGTCCCAGGAACAGAAAATTGTAGAACTCCATCTTGAACACACAGAGGCTTATCTCGGCTTTAGATTCTTAGCTGACATTGGTCCTATTGCCTTTTGTGCATTCCACATGATAGGACATTTTAAAAGGTGGAAAGTAAGTGCATCTGAATTTTAGGTACTAGTCTTTGTCCACGCCAGAATCTGTAAACACCCACTTTCTCTTTCCAGGCTCCATGGATAGGAACACAGGCTTCCTCTGAGGGTCCAGAGGCATCTTTGGATCATCCCCTACAGCCTCAGCCTTGCTGTACCACATCAGACAGCCGGACCAACTATTCATTAGAGATATTTGTTTTGATGGATATATTTTTATGATACTGTTATTACTGCCAATACCATTTTGAAAAATATAGCCTATGAAGCAGGATAATCACACATATTGAAGACTGCACCAGAAAGTAAAAAAGGGATCAGTGTCTTTCATCCAGAAGGAAAATGATTAAATTTGCCTCATCTCTGGGTATGACATTTGCCCTAAATTACATTTTTGCAGAAGGGTAGTTTAAGGTTGTTTTTTTAAAAAGAAACTAGAAAAGTATCAATTCAATGAAAATAAAATCTTTTGGCAATTGGGCTAAATTCTTGTTTCCAATTTCTGTGCATCCTAAGTAGTAAAAAAAAATATATTCCTACAAAAACTACAGTCTCAAGACACAGACAACACCGTATCTATGAACCGCTTGATCTGAGGAATGGTAGTGTTTCTTCATTGTCTAAATAAAAATAGTTATGCACAAAATAACATTAAACATCATATTTTTAAACATTTTACCAGTGAAAGCTTAGGTATCTGTTGGACAAAAGAGTGAGAAAGGAGAAGACAGAAGCAGAGACAGAGAAAGTTGAGATTGGCTGTCAGAACTAGCAAATCCTATTTTTAGATTTAAAAGGGGTAAGGGGGGCTTACAGATAATCTAGGTCCATCCACTGGTTTCTCAAATCAAGACATTGGGATAGGAAAGAATGCAAAATATTTAGCCATAACCACACAACTATCGAAAGACAAAGTTGAAACTAAAACCAAGGACTTCTGTGTGTAGTTAGTCATTTTCCACTGTCCTGTGTTGTCTAGTGACAAGACTGCATTGTCCCAGCCATTGACCATAACTCTAGCATTGACTCTGCTTAAAGATACAAACACAGTGCCTGACTGCAAACTTGACGTCACGTGTTCTGGGCTCGGTGTAGTTTACACTAGCATAGTTCAGCATGGGACCTTGACCATTTTTATGAGAGTTTGATTCATTCTAATTGTGCCATTGACTTGTGGCAACCTGAGTGGACATATCCTGTCATGGTTTCCCTTGTGCTCCCTTACTCTCTTACAATAGAGAGAATCTTCTAAGACCCAGTGTTTAATTAAAATCATTAAGTTTGCCTGTTGGCCATGATCTTTGGTTTTGTTTGAACGCCAGGGTCCAACTCTATAGACATAAATCATAATGCCAGTTTGCGTTCCTGCATGTATCACTCAGCAAGTCCCTTCACAGCCACACAAATCTTATGGCCACAAAGAAGACTCAACACCAGCTTCTCAAAAGTCTCCTTCAAGTTGTGAAAATCAGTGGTGGAAAGCCTGTGAACCATGACTATATCAAGCTTATTATTGTAAATTAATATCATAAACATTTCTAACTATAGTATTTTAATAGAAAGCCCAGTCTCATAGAATAAAATTATTAGTAAGAGAGATTCAGTGACACTTCTAATGCCTATATGTAATGTTTTTACAGCTTTGCAGCTTATAATTCAGTAATAAAAAGACAAAGAAAAGCATTGTCTATTTTCTCTTTTAACTATTATATAGTCAGTTATGTTAATTATTAGGAATGATCATTAATTTCTACCTTTATAGTATAACCTTAATCATAGCTTGTTATATAAATGTATTCATTATGCTATCAATTTAATATTACTGTCACTACTGATAATTGTGAGAAGTACTTCTCCAAGCTTTTCTAGCAGGATATTATCTAGAATTTCATATCCTTTTCCATGGATACTCCAGACAGTGTTGTTTTTCAGAACTCATAAACCAGAATAACTATGTGGTGCAGGAGAATTGTCTGTATTTTGTCAATCATGTTTTAAATAAACACTGATTGGCCAGGCAGGAAGTATAGTCAGGTCAATCAGACAGGAAGTAGAGGCGGGGCCATGAGAACAGGAGAATTCTGGGAAGAAGGAAGCTCTTCCCACATTCCTGCCCAGATCACTGAAGATGTAAGATGTGATCTACCCAACTGAGAAAGGTACCAAGCCATGTGGCTAACATAGATAAGAACAATGGGTTAATATAAGCTACAAGAGCTAATAAGAAGACTGAGATAATGGGCCAATCAGTTTTATAACTTATGGAGATCTCTGTGTGATTTTCTTTGGGGCTTTCCTGCTGTGGGGTACTGGGTGGGACAGAAACCCCAACAAGCTGGCCCTCGTGTTACAACTATGTTGATTCTGCTCATCCTTTTCCTGTGTTAGTGAGGACCACAACAATTCTCACATCTCTTAACTGGGTAATTTGCTTTTAAGTTTCTAACCTTCTTAGAAGCACTTTCTGTAAGTGGCTAAGTAAGTCAGTGGTGTGAGAAATACCTCTGACACATTAGCCATCAACTCCTCCTGACTTAGAACAGACATTCCAGAATCTCCCTACACAGGGTGAATTCCAACCTGGTTTGAGGTTGAATAAAGGGGAGTCATATTGACTGGGGTAGAAAAGCAGTTAAGCTTTTATTAATAATGATCTAAAATTACTCTAATTAAATACAATGTCTACCATTCATGGAGTGTGCTAAATCTTGAACTAAGCGATTTTCTTCCTTTATTTTTGCACTGTGGAATGTTATCTCTGATGTTCTCCACATTTTATTGATGAGATAAGCTGGAAGTTACAAGGTGGTTAAGTCATACCACACAATTAAGAGAACCAGAAGATGAACTCAGGCTCTTCAAATCCAAGGTCAAGACACTAACCTTTCAGAGGAAATAGGAAAATCATATATATGATAAATATAAAAATATATACACTAAATATATATGAAGTGTGATTAATAAAAACTCAGAGATAGATATGGGGGTTCAACCTACAGACCAGAAAAACAAAGCAGCTGGTCATTGGCACATACTTCAACCTCAGTCTGAAAGGGCGATCCTACCTCCAAGAATCTCAGAATGAGACTGAGCCTGAAGCTATCTCCTCCTGTTTTATAATTCTCTCTAGTTCTGGGATTAAGGATGTGCACCGCTACTGCCTGGTTTCTATGGCAAACTAGTGTGGCTACTGGGATTATAGGTGTGTGTCCTTGCTGCCTGTCTGGTCTGAAAGGCTGGCCAGTGTGGCTGTTTTACTTTTCTCATCCTCAGGCAAGCTTTATTTATTAAAATACAAACCACACACACACACACACCACACACACACACACACACACTTGTCCAAATCCTAATAAACCAGGAACTGATATTACCTGGCAAACTAAATGCTAAGTTTCAGCTGGACACCTTTAGAAACTACAACTGATCCTGAACAAGAGACAAAATATTGACTCTCTACTAAGGAGGAAAATGCCAAGAGGAGCAGCAATGCATCATATTACCATCATATGTGTGTGTTAAAGTTAAAAGAATGAACCATAGGGCCAGCATGACAATTTAGCAGGCAGAGGTGACATGCCGAGAGTCTGCAGAGGTATAAAGGGAAAATGCCAGCAAAAATGCTTAAGCAAAAACTAGATGTTGAAAAAAACATCACGATGAAATTAATTTTCTCACAGATGTATCATTACCATCATCGCCTACCCATAGAAAAGATTTTAGGGTATTCACAATCATTTATATTGAGAGATTCTAAAATTTAAAATATACTAATTAAGAATTTTTTCCCAGCTGAGCATTGCTGTTAAAATGCAGTGCTGCTTCACATTTGATAAATCCTTTTTATTATTCCTTTTGATCACTAAACACATTTTTTTCCAGAGTCAAGAGGCAAAGTGGTATTTTTTAGTTTTACTAGATGTCTAGGCTCCAAGGTTTAACAATTTTGACCTAGATATACTAGCAGTAGAAATATCTTCCCCTTCTATCTCCGGACGTCAGATCCCATAGTTCCTCCGAGGACGCAGTGAAAGGAAAGGGAGGAAGGACACTAGGCCCACAGCCAAAGGGGCCGGGGTTATGAAAGGGAATTGGTCAGTCCGGTTCACATAAGGGTGTCTAGGAAGTGTGGACTGTCGTAAGAAACTATTAATAGCTCGTTTTTCACAGTGGTATGATTTATTTGCTCCACTTGCATTTGGTATCATTGTCTTGCCCCAGGCTTATTGCTAAATAATACAGAAGCCAGAAGGAAATATAATAAGCAAGTCGAGAATGTGAAACATGTGGAGAGGTCAGGACACACTCCCACATGCCCACACAACACATGACTTTGCGGTTTCTCTATCACTGTGAACATGAATGTCGTTTCTATCGCCATCATTAATTAAAACGAAAATTCGTAAAGCCTGTACACCATTCATTCATTGTAGGGCTAAGCAGGATTATTCCAGGCTTCGGCCCAAGTTCTCCAAAAGCCTAGCTGATTAAAAGGCATTAACATCTGTGTTTTGCCAACACTGATTATACTGATTGCTGGCAAGTGCTTGCTGCTAAAACCTAACAAGGGAGCTACAGAAAAACTCAGTGAGCACAACACTTAGAACGAATGAACGCCACTGACTGAATTATCTGCTTCCTCCTTGGCAAAGGGCTGAGGCTAACCTAGTGTCTTCTAGTCAGTTTACAGAGCTAGCATCCTGTGACTTGGCCAGCTGACAAGCCTACAGTCAGCATCTATGGTTGAACAGGGGAGGCTGCAAAGCCTTCAGAGACTGGTGATCAATCCTAAGCAATCCAAATTCAAATTCGAATTCTTACCTTTTCCCCCCTGACTTTTTCCATGGACTCATTTTGTATGAGTGCTGCCAGTGAAAAGGGAAAGAAAGGGGAATTCAATTAAGTCAGATTTGATGTGATAGAAGAGTTCTGAGGTTATAGAAGGTGCTGAGACTATCCAGAGAAATTTCCATAGCATCTTTCTTCAGTGGAATTAAGCCGGGAAGGTTAACTAAGGTTTGAACCCTTGTAAGCCTGAAGATCCCTGGCAGAAAGCACTCTTGACTACAGCGCTAACAGAATGTAGTGAATTTGTTAAGGATCCAACACAGCAGTCTGGAAGCTCACTGCTGCCTGTGATAAGAATAAACCAGCTCAGAGTCTTTTGTGTTTTTAAACAAAACAAACCCAGAAGCAGTGACTTGCAAGTTTGTAGCAAGCTTATCAGCCTCACTTCAGGAGTGCCTGCTTGTGCCCACTTCGGTGTTCCTTTTCACAAACAGAAAGCTAAATCAACAACTTTCTTGGCACTCATGGCAGGGTAGGTAAGAGAGTCTGTGAAATGTGGAACGAAATTCTCAAGTTTTGAAAGTGATACTGCAAGGCTAGAAAAATAAACTACTTGATGATTGTTTTGTTGGCTTATTTCAGCTCCACTCTGCCTCCTGAAGCTCGACTTCTAGCAAGGAAACAGACAGCAAAGGAGAGCAGAACTGATTGCTGTTTTGGAGGGATTATAGTGACACACATTGATGCTTACCCCCACTGCCCGCTGCCATCATTCCTATCATTCTGAGAGGCTGAAAAATGTTCCATTATTCTGTTGGGACCTTGTGGGACTTTGAACTTCACCCCCACCCGTGAGGAAAGCCGGGGGTCGCTAGCCCCCTTTTAGGGCAAATATTAACTAATGAGGAAAATACCAAGCTACACAAAACTGCTGACAAGATGCTGACCACCTAACTTTCCCTATCAGTTGAGTAATAATGGACCAATTAGATAAGTCTCCAGGCAGACCCGCTGTTTGTGTTAGCAACGGGTCAGCAGGTGTCCTGAGTACTGACCGGGTGACAGTTGCCAGGGTGAAGAAAACCCGCTAAGTAGCGACAGCCTATCAGAGAATAACAGCTAAGCTTGACCTAATCTGTAGCCAATTGTGATATAGGATAAATAATTTGGTACTTTGAAATTGTAATCTTGTGACTGCTTTGTAGTTTTGGTCTTTATATAAAAACCCATTGCAGTAGCAGGTGGGGTCCTTCTCCCTCCATCTGCTGTGCCAGACTGTGAGGCAGAGGACCCCCTGCTAGCCCATACATAACAAACTAAACCTTGCTTTTGCATTCGGAAGTGTGTGGCTCTGTGGTGATCTTCTTGGGGGGGGGGGGGAGTGTCTCAGGACTTAGGCACAATTTATGTCACACATTACCCTTAAGTAGCCTGCAAATACTTTTGAGTAATTTTTCTGATGTCTTTATGCTCTTTCCAGTCATTATTCAAGGTAGATTAAAAAAAGAGACTGTTAAGACATACCACGTATCTCAGTGTCCCTCACCTTTATCCTTTTTGCCACCACCATCCCTATCTCCAGCCCCACTTGTAGCCACTTAGTATTTGAAAAGCCCTGTACCCGAGGTTTGATCTCATTTAATCTTCACTACCACCCTATGCAACTGATATTATTTCTGTTTTACAGATGGGAAAATGTGGTTGATTGGAGACTAGACTTGGGGGTTTATGAGTCCCAGTCTAGAGCTCTTTCCATATTGTTTTAATAACAGTTAACAAAGAACAAAGAGAATGCTAAAGTTTCCAGTTCATTTCATATCAGCTTCCTCTAGACAGAAATGAGGCAAGAAAGGGACCCTGAGAAGAAAGCTCCGTTTGCAGCCTCTTCCCAAAATAAAGCAAATATGCAATAGACAAAGATATTTGCAAATCTTGGCATTTTGCAAATTGCACTCGGGCTGTCATCTCTCCATGCTTGAAGTTAAATGTTAAACATTCACTTCCAAACCCGCTACTCATCAAACAAACAGTGTCATTGCTAAAAGCCTGTGTCATAAAGTCTGACAGTGTCGGGTAGCCTTTCTAAGACTCTTGGCTTCCAAACCACCATGGTTATTCTAACCCGGTCAGTCTTTGTCTACGTCTGCTTCTACCCAGCAAGTGTTTAGTGACTACCTACTGAACATGTACTATAAAGGTTTCTGGTAAATGCTCATGGAGTTAAATGTAGCCTTCCCTCAGTCTCTCCTCCACGACCATGAATGTGCACCCTCTTTTCTCACAACCAAAAGAGAAAAAAACAAAAAGATCGTCTAAGCCGAGTGTGCATACATCATTAAAGAGACCAAGGTAGGCAAAGAAAAGGCATGCTTATGAGAAAATATGTTGGGGAAAAGTTTGAGGGTATCTTTGGGGTGTGTCCTTTTATACCAAGAAAAGAAACAACGTCACACTGAGGGGAGGTAAGAAAATATGCTATCAGAACCATCTAGAATGGTAATAACTACTAGGGAGGGCAGGTAGTAGAACTACTTGAGAGGACTAGGGTTTTGCATCTTCCAAAAATAATGGTTTCCTAAAAACTAAATTGTACATATCTCCAGCAATTTTTTTCATCTTCCGAGGCTTAAGGAAGCCCAGGCCAGGAATGCCTCTGCAACCCATCTCTAACCCTTATTTCCAAAAGTCAATACATTATTAAGAATACAAGTTTGGTAATGATTTCATTAAGTAGTGGACTTCAGTCTGCTAATGATATGGTAAGAAAAGAACAACTGTCTTTCTGTGACCATAAAATAAAGTACTATCCACTTCCTACTCAAATGTATTAAAGGACTACAGACTTAGCTAAATGACAATTACTAGCCACGTGTACCTATCTTTGATGTACTTAACCCAGTCAAAAATGTTTACAACTCCCTTAATTTAAGTGGAAAAAACCCAGACTCCACAATTTGAGGTAAAGCTACTCTTTTTCAACTTTCTTCTATCTTCCTGTGTTTCTCCTTTAAGAAACAATGACAGCTAAAGTATTTTTATCTTAGCCCAGAACTAATGCACTGAGTTTCCTATTTAATGACAGCCATCTTTCTGTTGCCAAATGCTTCACGTCTTAAATGACTTGAATCTTGGCTGCAATTCTGAGATAAGCTTTTTCTCATAACCTTTTCACAATAGGCTTTCACCAGCTCCTCTAGAAAGGAAATTAAATTTTGCATTTGACTCTGAGTTCATGTATCTGAATTGAGAAATGCTGTTGGTCCTTCAGATATGGTATCATTAAGCAATACAAATTAGCTTACAAGTCCTTGAAATAAATATTTTATCTCTAAAAAAAGAGAGAGAAGGAAAACTCTACTTGAAGTTGATGAACAATCAAAAAATTGAGAAGGCAAATGGCAAAATGACTCCAAAAGAGAAAAATAAATATATTTCTGTGTCAGGAAGGTAATTTCCAAATATGGCCAGAACAAAACGTACTTACCTTCCTACATTTCTCAGCAATATGTCAGCTGTAAAAAGTGTGCCTAAAAGTGGGTTTGTACATAAGAGACTGTCAATTGGTAGAAAATAAAAGCCACATTAGGTATGCATTCTGTACAGTGAATGAAATCTTCATTTCTCAAGACAAAACACATGACAACAGCTATGTCCTAATAAAAGCAAGATGTCCTCAGAAATTAGCAAGAAACTCTTTTCAGGCAAAGTCTCCAGCTCATTTTTTCCAAGACCCAAGCTGAGACTTTGCATAACCTGCAAGTAAACATCCCTGATGCCAGGACTTGAGAAATACCAAACTTGTGCAGAAGTGTTTGTCCCTTATCCTGGATCCCAACTCCTTGGCTTGCCTCAAATATCCTCTTCCTTCATTATTGGACAATTACTGCCAGTCTTGAAGGTAGGTGTAATTTGCCTATACTACAGTCTCAAATCAAGAAAATATTCAGAACTGAGACAATGGTTAATTCAAAGGCAACATCTGTGAGAAATATGATTGCAAACTAAGAAAGCAAGTTGTCTATCAGGAGACAAGTGATTCATAAATGTTTCTGGCAAAAGCTCAGACAGATGGAGTCCTGCACACACGCTATTTTTTCCCACTAGGACTTTTGCCTAACATATCATAAGTGATTGCAGACCTAAGTGAGTATGCATTAAGATCTAAAACAAATGTAATAACTTTCCTGATCAAAGTGGCATTGAATCTCTTCCCCTGTGGTATTTCCCACTCTGGCTTCTTCCTTTCATTAAGCACCTAAGAAAAGTTCTTGACTCAAATGTTTATGCAGATGCAAATGTTGTGACTCCCCTCCTGGCAGGGATGTCAGCATTGAGAGGATATAGAGAAAGAAAACTCCCACATTTCCTTTCCAGCAGTTCTTGGGGTGAGGGTAACATATTAGTCCTCTTCTCATCAAATGAAATATAACTATTGTGAAAACATTATATTCACAAAATTTGAGAGTGGTAGAATTACAACTATAAGTCTCACCATTGACTTTTCACTGTGCAGAAAATGAAACCCAAACAAGTAAAAAAGTTTTTCATTGCAGGGAGGGTATTATGTATAATTGTTCTATTTAATTAGTAGCATTTGTTAATCCTTTACTATGCCCAATGTGTAAGCAAATCTCTGCCACTGGTTTGTAGGTATAGGATAAAAAGTATTTGCGTGATTTGATACTTCTTGTAGTGTAAAGCATTCACTAGGTGTTTGCAGGGGGATCTTGGAATGTATCCTCTATAGATAAGGAGAGACTGCCACAACAGAAAGTCAAGAGATAGAGACTAGTGACAGTTTTTAAAGAAAGAGTGATTGTGGACACTCTGGAATGCTATTTAAATAGAATGCTAATGAAGTAAAAATACAAGTGACAGAAATCATGGGAAGAACTTTCTAAGCAAGCAGAACAGTATGTACAAAGTCTAGGAAGCTGGAAGGAGCTGAGCGTGTTTGTGTGTGGTTGGAAGAAATGAAGGCAAGTGATGGTGGTGAGGTCAGAGAAGACACTAGAGGGCTTTGAACACAAGTAATGTGATCTTTCTTGGAGTTTTCCCAAAGGTTCTTGTAACTGCTAAGTAGAGAATGAATGGGAAAGTGGAGCAGGAACAAAAAACAACCAGGGATACAGTTAAGGAAGAATCTCTCCAAAGCAGGTCTGAAGTCCCTTAGAGCAAGGGTTTGTGCCCAGATTTCTTCAATGCAAACTCACCACAGGAAGCAGCACAAGTACACCATAGCTGCCTCGTAGGTGTTTGTTGTATGAATAGATGTCTAAAGGGTAGGCTAAAGAGGAAACCCACTGGGGCTTTTCCTAGGAAAATGACTTGAGAGACTATGAGAAAAGTTTCAACTAGAGGAAGATTTTAAAAGTTAGAAGCAACAAGCTCAAGATTAAATTAGACTCTTTAGAAAGAAAGACGTCAATGATGCTGTAAGCCTCCTGGGTGAAAATTGGGACTTCAGTTACTGAAGAATCAACCGATAGCAAGGGAAAGATCAGAACTTGTCTTGCTCACATTGCATGTAAACTGCATGTTGGTCTTTCATGTGGAAATTGGGGTAGTTGATAGATGTGTCTGTAGTTCAGAGAGGAAGTGAAACTTGGAGATACAGATGGGCGGAGTTTGAACCATATGTACACACAATCAGATGACCTGAAAAGTAAATTGAACTGAAGACCTGATGCGGTCCAAGAAACCCTAGAGGATCTCAGTGCAATGAGCAGTAAAGGATGAAGAACCAACAGTGACTTTTGTCCAACAGCGACACAGCAGAGAATCCTGAGAACACCAGATACTATGGTACCTAAAATTCCAAGTGTTTAAAGAATATTTCAAAATGACCTAAGATGTCAAAATTAGCATGAGAATTGATCACAGGATTCTAAAGCATCAACGTCACTGGTGACACTAGCAAAGACACTGTGAGTGGTGTGATGAAAATAACTAAACCCACTCTAGAATGACTCCAAGAAGAAATGAAAAAAAGTGGAGATCAAAAGAATAGGCAGTCCTTCCAGGAAATTTGTTTTATATTAAAAGAAAAAAGTCAAGAAATAGGGAAAGATGGGAGAGAAAGGGGATCAAAGCATGGAGGCATGCACATGTGTGTGGATGTGTGTTGCTTCAAGTGCAACATATTGCTGTATGTTTATATGTTCTTAGAAAGATTCAGTAGAAATGCAAGAGTTCATTCTAGAGATAAACAGGATAAATTCAAGACCAAGTGCAAGCTAAACAAAAGCAGATATCTGGTACAAAAATAGAATACTCATCTTAAGAAGGAGGATGCCCAGTTAACATGGAAAGGAAAAAATGCTGAGTATAGAAGTGATTTGGTGGTAGAACAGGTAAGAAACTGTATCCCTATTCTTTCCTTTTCTAGTAATAACAAGAAAGGGTTCTAGCTTGGAACAATGTGAATAAAAGACAGAGACTGAGTTTCCTACACTCTGAGCAGCATCCATATGAAGCCAAGTGCTATTAGAGAACATCAGAACAAGTTGTTCAGTGGAGGGCAGTCTACAGAGGGAGGCGTAGCTCTGAAAGAGGAAGCAAGAAGAGTCGTAGAAGGAGCTCACCAACTCCAATGATTTGAAAGATTGCCTCAAAGTGAAACTGTTCAGGGTAGCCCTTCACAGAGGTGCAAATATCAGTCATTAATAATATACTTTCCTGAATGAGAAATGGAAGCATCTGCCATTTAAAATAGCTCATTCACTGAATAACTTAAAAGAAAAAAAAAGAAGAAACAGGAGTCACACTCCAAACTAGCAATCACACAATATAGAGTCCATGGATATGATGGCATTTAATTACATAATATGCATATTTTGTATAGAACAAAAGATTAATGGCTTGTTAAGTTGTAATAATAGTAATCATGATGTAATTATATGTTCCTTCAGGGTACTTTACAGTGTAGGAGTTGGAAGGATTTACTCATTAATCTGAAGGGTTCTATTATTTATTCTCTACAGTGCCCTTTATTTTTAGCTGCTCAGTGGATTTTTATGGAAGGTTTTAATTAATTCCTTTTGCTGTTTTAGAAATCTCTTAACTACATTTTAGATAAGAGTGGTTCAAATCATCAAGCAGTTTTAGAGTTTCCTTTTTCCTTCAACACTTGTAATGCATAAGAATTCCATGTAAGAGCTCCAAAGAAATCAACACAAAGTGTTGTAGAAAAAGTTGAACTTCTGTGAGCTACAGGAATCATGTCATGAAAGCAAGCATGCACACGTGTACAAAAAAACACACACAAAAATACTACAGGATTTTTTTTCAAGTTCAAATGGATACAAGGCCAGATTTCACTGCCAAAAATTATTCTCAGAATTCAATATTTATTAAATTTATAAAATTTATCTCTGACCTCTGATATAAATGGTATTTTCATTTTCTCCATATAACTCTGCGCCACATTGGGAGAGTTTCTGGAAGAACCTCACTGTGACACAAGATGACACCCATATGCACTCATTTGTATGCCTTTGAATGAAGTAGAAACCTTCTTGTTTCCATACAGTCAAACCCACAGCTGGGACAGATCTCAAGAGAGGAGGACAAGGGTTCATTTCATATTCATTCTTGCGGCCATCAAAACTACTGTCTCAGCTGCTATACTTGGGAAATTTGCAGACTCTGCATGCTGATCAGAAACCCAAGAGTACAAGCTACAGGTGATAAAGAGTTGGAAGCCCACCAAGCTGCCAACATGACTCTGGAATAAAGCAAGTAGAATATCCAAGGTCAGACAAATGAAACTTAAAAGCTTGGGCGTGAACACGAGCAAAGAACAATGGCCAAGAGGAAGATGCAATGATGAAAGCTAGTGCTTTGTAAGCTGACTTAAAGCATCACACAATTACATTTAAACCTAGACATTGGAATCAGGCCCATATCAAGTACTACCCAGGCAATCAAAGGGATGTTTTCTTTTTGACAAGCTTCTTCTATCTGTTGTAAAGTTGGACAAAAAATGGCCCTTCCTTGGTGTAGGAGTTCCTTTTGTTTGTGTGTTGCTTTCACGGGATAATGAATAAAGAAACCTGGGCCTAGTTGATAGGGAAGAACTTAGGTAGGTGGAGAAGACAGAACTGAATTCTGGGAGAAAGAAAGCAGAGTAAGAGAACTGCCATGGAGTCGCCAGAATCAGACATGCTGAATCTTTCTCGGTAGGCCACGACCTCATGGCGATATACAGATTAATAGAAATGGGTTAAATCAAGATATGAGAGTTAGCCAATAAGAGGCTAGGGATAATGGGCCAGGCAGTGATTTAATTAATACAGTTTCTATGTGGTTATTTCGGGTGTAAGCTAGCTGGGCAGCTGAGATGGAACAAGGGCCCACTCTCCATGCAACACTCATGAATTTTTAGGATGAAAAGATACAACACATGTGAAGTGTTATCTTTTATACAGCTGTTCCTGCCCAGACTCATTCAAGTGCAGTTGCCAATGCAACAGTATTTCAGTGAGACTTTCAAGAAAAGCTCATACCATGAGACTTTCTCACTCTTGATGAGATTAGTGCTGTTATAGAAAAGTGAGTTCGGCTTCCTAACATCTCTGTTGCCCTCCCATTCTCCCTCATGGGACTATGTGATGAGAAGTCCCTCACCTGATGCTCAATCCTTGTTTTCCCATCCAATCTAAAAAACTAGGAAATAAATTTCTTTTCATTATAAATTAGCCTGTGCTATTACAGAAAGCATAAAACAGATGAAAACACAAAGCAAGTACCTGATAAGTTACATATTAAGCTTTCATTGGGAAGAATTTAAAGAATTTATAGACAACATATAAAGACTTATTGTTGAGAAGTTTATACCTTAGTTATGTAATATGTCAAAGTAAAGACAAACTAGACAGTAGGTAATATGGATTGAATATGTCCTACAAAGTTCATGGGCTAAAAACCCAATCACCAGTGTGTGTGTTGAGATGTAAAATCTCTAAGATGTCATTAATTCACTAAGGGGCTACAACATATTACTGATCCATGGAACAAGGTTTCTATAAAGGAAAGATGTTGGGGGCTTTCTAACATTTCTCTCTCTCTCTTTCTCTCCCTCCCTCCTCTTCTCCTTCTTGCTCTTTTTCTGCCTTTCCTCTTCCCCTCTCCTGCATCCCATCCTCTTTCCCTGACCTCGTCTTCCCCTTTCTCCTTCCTCCCTCTCTCTCTTGCCTTCACAGTTTCCACTATAAGTTTGTGCACCAAGAAGGCTCTTGCTAGCTGTAGGCTCCTCACCCTTGGACTACTTAGCCTTGAAATTGTGAGAAATAAATCTCTGTTCTTTTTAAGTGTAAATGTTTTATCTTTTGAGAACTTCATAGGTGAGTATTTACATTTACGTTGTATTTACATTTACACTGTTGCTTCTCCCTCATTCATCTCTCCCCATGCCCTGACCATGATCTCTCTGTCTCTCAAATTCATTACCTGTTTTTCTTTTTGTATATCTGTATTCTAAAGGCTTATCTTTATGCTCACAGATAATCACATCTCATACCCCTCATTAAAGAAGCTTCTTTGTGCAACAAATGGAGACTAGAACAGAGATCTACAACTGGACAAATCCAGAAAGCAAATTCCAGGTGAGATATCTAAAATACAACACCAAGATTCAAGATTCAAGATTCATGGAACAGAGGGTGAAAAGACTGTAAAAGCCAGAGGACCAGGATGCTTGCTGGTAGACAGCAGCTTCTGGACAGGACAGGAAAGCTGCATCCATAATCTAATTGCCTGAATAAGATTTACCCATTGGCGTTCCAAAGTGGATGGGAATAATTTCACAAAGCCCTACCCTTGGATGAAGAGGTACAGGCAATCAATAGCTATTGAGAGATGAAAAATCAGTTTTCTTCAGGGATTAGCTCACTGATAGGTTATCTAATTGCAAGTGGCCAGTCCTAAACACATAAATAAATCCATGTTATTTATGCATTATCCAATCACAGGAATCCTGTAATATAGTAATACAAAACAGACAAAAGCTGTAGGGTATATACAGGAATTCCTGAAAGAATCTGGGAGAATCAAGACTCTATGTGATATCCAGTACTCAGTGAAGTATCAGAGCAAGGCACAGAGATGCAGGTAAGACAGCAATTACAAGATATGGGAGACAGATCTCACCTGTATCATCCCAAATTACAAGTCCAGCTGGTTGGAAGTAAGTTGATGCATATAAATAAATATATCTCTCACCCCTCATTAAAGTAGTTTTGAAACAAATGGAAATCGTTGCAGAGATCCATAACTGGTGAACTGCAGAACACAAATGGTCATGGGGTGGCCAGTCCCACTTAAGACAGACACAGATCTTAAAGAAAAAAATCAAAGTGAGGACTCGAACCATCTACTTCAGGGCACAAAAGCAAGATTTGTTGAGGCTGTTTCTACCCTCAAGAGGAGACTTTAAGATGTCTTTCCACTGGTGAGCATGTGATGGTGACTGCGCACTTAAGATATTAGACTGCATACACTTGGTTGATTTTGCTTGAAAGAAGCATAACTGGCAACTTCAGATGATAGCAGAGACTATGCTCGTCTGAGACTCCTTGTCTTATACCTTGGAGATCGAACTATCCTTTTGCATACCTATACCCCTCTTCTTGCACTGGACAGTCATTTAAAATTGCAAAGTTAAAAATAAATTTATTTTTACCTTGGGTTTGATACCTTGACAAGTCATTTCCTTCAGTAAACTATTGAGTAAATGGCAAAACAATCTTAAGATCAGGTTGTAACTGGTTTGCCTCATTGACAGTTAAGTAGAAAGAGCCTTTGCCATGGTTAATCTTCATCTGTCATTAACTTGGTTGGCTTAAGAAATGTCTATGGGGTTGGTGGGGCATACTTCTGAGCTAGAGTGTTAATTGAGAGAGGATTAACTGAGGAAGGAAGCCCTACCCTGAATATTGGTGGCACTATACTATGGGCTGGAAGCCCAGAGGAAATAAAACAGGAGAAAGGAAATTTCTTTTATGTGTACATCTAGATGCATACATATGTATGTACATGTACATGCATATACATACATAGTGAAAGGGGTGCTGTTTGCTTAAAGATAGTAAGTGACTCAAATGGAAAATGGAGGTAGGGCAGAAAGAATAGTTGGAGATAAATGTAAGTTATAGTGTGTGTGTGTGTGTGTGTGTGTGTGTGTGTGAAAATGGTGTCATACTAAAGCCTATTATTTTGCACACCAATGAGAAAATGTTAAAAAAAAATATTTTTAAAAATGAAATAAAAGCAGGGGTTGAAATCTGGTAGGATACCATCATTCTCCTCTTTCTAGTTCCTATTTTCAGCGGGATGAACATTCTCCACTCTGCCATATCTTCCCACCATAATGGACTGACACTCTTGAAACCGTCCATAGGCCAAAATAAACCTTTTCTCCCTTAATTTATTTTTCTAGGCGTTTTGTTACAACAAGGAAAAATGAATCAACACACCCTTCTTTGATAGCTACAAAAGCCTAGAAAAAGAGCAGCCAATCAAATCGGACAGTTTTATCCAACTTATACTTACATCTGTTATTATTCCTCCCTCTCCTTTTTCCTCTCCCATCTTCCTTCTTGTCTCATCTGTCTCTACTTCTTCGGCTGCTCTAGGTGGAACCCATGGAGACCACCAGGATTTTTACAGACACTTTTTCCTGTTTCCTGAAGGGTAAACAAGCAGTAGAGAGTCAGCACCATGACTAGGGACAGCTCCTTTCCCCAGGGCTTCCCAGCCTAGTGCCCAGTTGTGGTTTAACTATGGAACTAATGTTAGTAGCTAGGGGCTTCCCCAACTTCCAATCCTCGTTGTGGCTTTTTATATCAAAGCTAAACCTAACCATTAAATGTTTCTGCTGTGATATTTTTTAGAATCCTTGAGGTCTAGTTGTAGACAAACATAGATTCAGGCTCATAGGTAGCGTATTTGAACATCGCCCAGTCAAGTTAGCGTTCAAAAAAATCCATGGCTCTTCACTAGCATTTGTTAATCTTAGAAGTCTCAGACAGATGGCTAGCTACACTTTAAAGAGGATGGATGAAGCATAATAACCCCGGTGTCAGCACTTCAAGATTCATCCTTGTCACTGAAGAACTTGCTAGGTTGGGTTCCTGGGCTATCTACTGCCTCCAGAATCGTGACAATTCTTTTGTCCATCCACAAACACAATTTGGACATGTGTCTGTCAGGGTGTACTTCAATATCTTAGCTAATCTCTGGGGTATCTATATCCCGGATATAGCAACAAGGGCCTGAGCTGAGGTGTGTTTGAAAGGACAGTCAATTTGAAGTAGTCACTGTGCCTTGGAGACACTTGAGGAATCATGATTACTTATGGTGACCTAAGTCATACTCCAGGATTCGCACATAGTGTTGAGTTACTACAGAGTAGTCATTAAATTCTTCACCTTCCTTATTTAATCTCACAGATTTGATAAAACAATTCAGTATAATTCCAAGCATATAATTTTGAATGCATTATCAGAATAATAAAATACTGGTTTTCTTAGGTTGAGATCTTGCAGCTCACTGTACATATATATTTTTGGAGAACAATCTAGAGCACAGATGGTATAGACTTTCTAGGCTAAAGAAACTTCCTACATCTAACAGCCTTCTCGAATTCAATTTGCTAAGCTGAATATACAATTTTATCTCAATAACTAAACATGTTTAGGTTTTTATAGTTATAGGCTTATAAAATCAGGTCACCAATGGAACACATTCAACCTGGACAGTGGGCTTTTTCTTGGACATCTTTAGGAAGGAGGTGCTTTAGCAATCCCTGAAAAGATTAGGAAATGCTTTAACTAGACTGTTGACAGAGATAAATGTGTTGTTCTCTTTGAGACGAAGAATAGCTGTGGTAGATCAAGGAATTTTTCAGAGAAATGAAAGTTCCTTGATGGAGGAATTTGTCTATTTGGTTTGGAATTTAATTCTAGTGCACAGTGGGCATTTGATATGTGCCAGGAGCATTTATTGGCTGGTTACCATGGCATATGAACACACAATTCAATGACCCCCATAAGCTTGGCATATATGAACAAAGGAGCCACTTACAGTTTATTCCCTAGGGCATTTTATGAACATCAAAATCATAAAGGAAACATTTTTAAGTGAACATTTTAGTGCCTTTGTCCCAGAATTTTGATTTAATATGTCTCTTACACTAGGATTTTTTTCACAATTTCCCTACCACTATACCCTGTGAATGCTGAAACAGTTTACAGGTTGGTAACAGCTGAATTAATCTCTCCAGAGAAGTAACTGAGCTGTCTCATCCCAAAGCTAGGAACATGGTTGAATTGATTTCCACAGAAAATGAGTACACTCTGCTAGCTTAGCTCTCTCTGGGTTACCCCTTTGGGAAGAGCAGCTCATTCCCTGAGAACACTCAGGTGCTTGTTTGAAATCAAGAAAATAATCCAAGGTATGTATGTTAAAGGGATTACTTGAAATAAAAATAGAGAATATGCATTTTTTATCTGCGTTAAATTTACTTGAAGCAAAAGTATCTTTACTTGATGTGTGTCTTTACATGCTTCTATACTCAATTGAATTCTAATAGAAAGCTTCTTACATCTTATATCTTATATCCACATTAGTGGATGTATAATTTTTGGAAACTGACTACAGACAAGATCTTGGTCAAAAAGTCAATGAACGTATATGTTCACTGCATCGTGGTCAGGTGATGCTCTGGCAGGCCTGTCCTCTGTTAGAACTTTCTATGAACCCAAGAAAAAATGTATAGAACTTGAGCTCAAGAATAATTTCAGAGCTTCTGTTTGTTCATTATTTAATACATGATGTGGATATGACAGGGCTAAGAACTTTTGAAAATTACAAGTGGGTTTACAATACCCAACAGTCAATTAATATAATTTACAACAACAAAACAATAGAAACGTACAGCAATAGCCATTTATTCATCTCATGTGGTGCAGACCTACTGTTGGCCAACTAACCTAGACTGGGCTGGAAAGGATGATTCTCCCTATCTCTCTAAATATTTTTCTGAGACTATCAGACTAGCAGGGCTGCTGTCTTTGAAACAGCAGAAATATTAAAAAGCTCGTAGATTTGCAGAGTCGCTAGGACTTAAGTTCAGTGCTCAACCTAGGGTCAAGAGGTCAGAAGATGAACTATAGCCTTTAATGAGAGACACTGAATATTTATGGAAACGAAGATGAGCACAGGAAAGTAAATTGGTATCTTACAAAAAGTTATTCAAGTGACCAATAGACCCCAAATGGTACTTCTGAACAGACAGACATGGAAGTAACCAGCAGGTCTGTCCCATGTAACATGTGCCACCTTCATGATATCTAGCTTTCCTACTGACTCCAGAGAAAATCAAACCCTGCACTAAATTTCCTCTGGCCAGTACATTCCTTGTGAAATAGCCCTCTATAAACATGAAACTGATGTTTGTGTTTCTGCTTAAACGATATTTTTAAATTCATTGAGCATATGAGTACTTGTGCATTGCTAAATACTCAAAGCACTTTACAAACTAATTACTTTTGGGACACAGTGGTGCTCAGCAGTTACTGTACAGTAATTATATGGGGAAGAAACAGCAGGCTTTCTCGGTATTTGCCAAGCGTTAATGATCTGACCATCTGGGTGGAGATAGCATGAACTTAGAATTTCTCCTCAGAGATTTCCAGAGGCATTAAGCTCTTGAACAGTTTGGCAGTAGTTATAGAAATTATTATGTTATGACTACCAAGTCAGAAACCTGGGTCTATCCACCGGCTACTTAGGAATCACTTAAAAATTAAAAAAAAAAACTCCTTAGGGGCTTGGCAACTGTGTCTTTGAGTTTTGAATAGGATCTATGTCTTTACAGACTCCCTTTACCTAGTGATTGTATTTTTTTTTAAGAATCATAGCTGATTTTTAGACCATACGTTCAAGATTGTCATGTGTCTACACAAACTTTACTTGTTATTTCCTTTCAAATGTCTGGCCAGAGTATTTTATCTCAAAATATTTAACCAAGTACAACTGTCCAGTTGTGTTTAGTTAATATCTTCAGGTTAGACCAGTACATGCAGTGCAAGCTAAACCTGTTTTCTGTGTGAGCTTTCAAAGTGAGGAAGTTCATGGCCACTTTAACATTTTCTTCTACCCTTCAGCATTCAGCACAGCAGGATAGTCAAAAAAGACCCCAACAAACCATGCTCTTGGTAAGTGAAAGTGTTTTTTTTTTTTTAACTGCAGATAACATTAAGGAAAGCAAAGATCCATAGTACGCTGGCTGCCTGGATTATTAATGATGATTACTAGAAAAATAAAAATGACTATGTAGTCATTGTTTCTCAAAGCATCTAAATAAACACATCTCAGCACCACTGAATAATCCTATGCTCACCAGATAATTATCCAGATTTTTACAAATAAGATATAGCATCAAACTCCCAAGACAAAAGTAGTAATACTCCAAAGGATTCTTTATAGTGAGGGCTTTGGGCAGGCCTGCTTTTCGCCCTGCCCTGCTCCTGGCTGCCGGCTAGCTTGTGCCCCAAAATAACAACACACAAGTTGTTTTCTTTTAAACACTGTCTGGCCCATTAGTTTCAGCCTCTTACTCACATCTGGACTAACTCATATCGAATAATCTGTGTAACACCACAAAGTGGTGTCTTACTGGGAAAAATTCTAGCATACGTCCATCTTGGGCTGGAACTTCGTTGCATCTCTCTCCCTGAGGAGAGGCATGGCAGTCTAACTTAGGAGAAGTGTGTCATCTGACTGAGCCATCTACCTCACTTCCTTCTTCCTGTTCTGTCTATTCCACCCACCTAAGGGCTGGCCCATTAAATGAGCCAGGAGGTTTGTTTATTAGCCAATGAGAATCCTCCATCAATTCTTTCTCTAACATAGCAGTTAAACAAATATAAACTGCTCCGATATATCAAAAAATCATGAGGGTTCTTGTAATGTTTTAATACTTCTTAAAGTAGATAAATAGGTCATTAAATTTTCTACAGATAGGGCATCATATTGCTCAAGCATCATATTGTTCAAATCATAGTTAAAAACTGAATCCACACTGTGCGTAGTCACTACCTAGAGCAGAGGCTTCTAAGCACATTCAATCATTATATAGCAAAAAAACACATGTAAAATTACAATATGAGATCATAATCACACACATACACACAAATGCATGTGTGCACGCACGCAAACACATAATTAAGGAAATTGTATTTACCTTCATTGCATAAGGTACACTCGTATTTTTTTCTCTTTTACTTCATTGTGCTTTCAAATACTGATGAAAATGTACTTTTAAATGAATGCATAAACTGCTAACGCTGTTTGTATTTTAGAGAAGTTGAAAGTTAGCAGATGTCACAGTCTGAGTTCTCCAGAAAGCAGATCCCAAGGCAAAGCTTTAATGTTTTGCAGAAGCTTTCCTCAAGAAACAAAAGAATGAACAAAATGAAGAGAAATGTGTCAGGGAAAATGAAAAGTATGTAAAAGATGAAACATTGATAAGCTAATCACTACACGCACACATGCACGCAATCACACATGCACACACTCATGCACATATGCACATGCACGCACGCGCGCACACACACATGTACACACACACACATGCACACACACACACACACACACCTCTTTGCTCATTTGCAAGGAAGAAACCTTTCGAGAAGGACCATATAGCACCATTACATTTTAGAAGGTGGAAGGGCTTGTCGAGCTATTGACTTCCAATCTTTCCCTTCTACATTCTTTCACTGGCTCTAATTCCATCCGCTTGCCTGCTGTCAGACTGTAAGACATAGTTCTTCTGGACATTCTTTTCTAGTAATGTCAGAACTGGGCCAAGACTGCTGGTACACTAACGATGAACGAGAACATTCCTAAGACCTCAAGGAAGAACGAGACACTGTGACATGAAGAGATGATAGAAGTGACTTAAGCTGTCAGTGTCCTCGTACAAGAAGCTGGGATGAGTAGAAAGAAGAAGTAGATAAAAGCATAAAGGGTCCACACCACTGCAACTGCAGCAACAACTGCTGGATAAGTCAAGCAGCCCTGGTGAAAACAGATTGACATCCCTGGCTGGGGAGAGAGAGACCCACAGTTCTGCTAAGCATTAAACCCAATGTGGTAATTTGGTTCGACAGTGACTCTTCCTGCACTGGAGAAAAAAAAAAAAATCTGTCACATCATCCACATAATTCAGAGTGCTATCTCCAGACACCATCATGAAAGGGGGCCTCTTGTTTGAAACTGGGCTACTTGGGGGCGCCAAAAATAAAGAAAAATTACAATTCAGGGAGTATGGACACTGCCACGTGTCTTGGTAGGAGATCGCCAGGAAGGAAAGCTGAGAAGATTGGGTCAAATGCAGAATCTCTGGGCAGTTTAAGCTGCAGGGCTGGCAACACCTTCTTATCCCCCACCCCAGTAAGAACTGCCAGCATACAGCTGGTGGATTGCTCAGCCTCCAGGGCGGCCTCCCTATCTTGTGTGGTTTATTGCACAGCCTGACTGAGAGTCTATGAATTGCTGGATTCTCATAGCCTCCTCTCTACAAGGTAAGGTTTACTAGTGGGCAGTATCTCAGGACTTTGAGATTGACAGGCAGATTCCATGCTTTGCTCAAGTCTCTCTCCCCTGACAGTGTGAAATTAAGTAATCTATATATTTCTCAAACTCATTCATAAATTAAGGATTTTTTAGACTGAGAAATTTTCCATCCCTCTATTCACAAACTGGGAAACCACTGGTTAATCGAAACCTGTGTGACCCAACTTACTGAGGCAACAACTCTTGTCTTAAAAAGAAAGTAAGTGTCGTACAATGAAGGTTGTTCTGCTCCTGACAGCACCCTGTGGAAGAGCCCTACAACCCAGAGGAACTACAATAAGTATCAGATATGATCTGTTGTCCCACACCAGACCTGGTCGGTTCCAATATTAGAAAACCTGAAAGGCAGCTCTGCCAATACTTGGGACTGTTGTACTTTCTATCTTAATCTTTTCTGTATATTTAAGGTTGTTTTTACTTTATTTTTCAATCTTTTCTGTTTTATCTTTTATTCATCTTTTCACTCCTGTCTACTTTTATTCGCGTATTTTTCTCTACTTCATAATAATCTTTTACTTGTACTTTTCCAACTTCTCACATTCTTTTCCTTTCTGATATTTTTTCCTTTGCTTAAAAAAAATACTTCACACAGAGGAGAAGGAGATATGCAAGCTAAAGAGCTCGGGAATAAATAAATATCACCAAAAGACAGACGGAGTAAACAGTGGGCTACAGAAAAGAGTCCGAAACTAGTAGCAGTAAATAAGGAAACTTCTAAGATGAGACAGGGAGCATTAGTATACACAATCACCATAAATATAAATAGCCATCCAATTAAAAGACAAGACAGATGTAAGGGGTTAAAACTGTGCTGGCTGCAAAGGTACCAAGAGATGGAAAGAGAAGGAAGGAAGCACGAGGACCATGGGAGCAAGCAGTTACCACAGTCACATCTAGCAAAGCAAGCTTCAAGCCAGTTTTAGTCAGATGGGATTAAGAAGGCCAACACTTATTAATAAAGAGAACAATTCATCAAGAACATATAATGGCAGTGAGCAGAGATGCATCAGATTCATAAACAAATGCTGCTAAACGTAACGTTACAGACGTGTGCAGATACAATGGTACTAGGTCTTTGATACTCTAGATACTTTGACACCTGAGTCTCATCTATGGAGAAACAGCTACAAAAAAAAAAAAAAAAAAAAAAAAAAAAGCCCTTACAGCCCAAGAGCTAACTGCATTGTGTATCAAATGGACCCCCAAAGCATCTCCAGGATATTCCCTTGATAGCTGAGGACCCCACACTCTTCTCAGCAGCTCATGGTACTTTCTCCAAAATAAATGACATTTACGCCTTAAGTCAAATCTTAACAAAATCAAAAACCATCAAAATAGCCTCTTCTCTTTTATCATATCATAAAGAAATAAATTAAGGAAAAAGTATCGAAAGAAACTATAAACAAAGAGCAAATGCATATTTTTAAAATACATTTTTGAATTATTAAGTAGTACAGTATTGAAGAAATTAAAACTTCTCTAAAATGGAAAAAGAAGGAAAGAAAACCAAGTATATCAGAAACTTCAGAATATAGCAAAAGCAGTTAGTTCTGAAAAGGAGATTTGTAACTATGAGTATCCACATTAAATATTTCAACCTAATTATGTGTCTCAAGGCCTTAAAAAAATGAAAGGAAGCCAAATCCAAAATTAGAAGACAGAATGAAATAATAAAGATCAGAGTGGAAATTAATAAAACAAAGAACAACACAAGTCATCATTGGCCAACGTCACAAGAGTTGTTTCTTTGAAAAGATAAAATTGGCAAACCCTGAGCCAGAATAATGAGAAGACAGGAATTAATAAACAGTGGAGATAGGCTCGAAGACATTGCAACAGATACCACGGAAAGCCACGCAAATCAAGACATAAATCACATGATCATCTCCTTAGAGATGAACAAAATTCAATATCCCTTCATGAAAAAAAAATGTCCTGAATAAGCTAAGAACAGAAGGATCATCACCATGACAAAGACCGTGGACGAGGATCTAACATGTAGCACTACATTTGAATGAGAGTTGTATTTGCTTTCCTGGTGTGATGTAAACAATATCTATTCACCCAAAACAGGAAATCAACAACACATAAAAGGAACAATGCCATCCTAGTCTAGCTTGGAGAAGGAATGATTTTGTGTGTGTGTGTGTGCATGGGTGATGGGTTCCTTCCAGTAGCATAGGTGAACCAAAATACCTACATCACCTCAAGGTCCTGTTCCATAATGCATAGCAGCCCCGGGGAAAAGGGAATCGTGGAGTGCCACCTTCAAGTAACCTTCTACCTATTTATTCTTGCATGGTCCCAGATCAGTACAGCTGTGCAACAGGAAAGAGAAGCTTGTGGAATCTCAGGGAAGGGTCTGATGACCCTTTCTCCTCTCCCATTAGGGTGTGTTAACAGCGCCATTGTCATTAACACAGCCCGACTGGTAGATATACCACCGCCAATTTCATTGTTGCGACTTTGAGACCAAAATTATCCTGTCCCAGGTTACTGTTTTTCCAAAAAGAAAGGGAGGCAAAAGCTACACTACAATGAGGAAAAGTGGAAATGTTTCCTGATAATGGTTACTGCTTACCACATATACCACATTTCATTGTCTGCCCACAGGAAAGAGAACAAAAGAAGCAGAATTACGTGGAAAATACACAGTGTGCTAAGGAAAGAAACGTCAATCCAGTGAAAGCGAAGACAAGTGCAGACAATCAGTTGCAACTGTTAGAAATCTAAGCGGAAAACTCAGGTTTCAAACAGGGACAATAGAAAAGGTGACTCTAAACCGCTGTCCATCTAAATGAAGGGTGGAGGAGAGTATTTGAAAAGAGCGAGTCTCCTGGGTATTCTTTTTAAGTACCCGCTTTGAGCTTGCCAGAATTTGTACATCTGGGACTTTATGGCTTTCAACAATTCAGAAAACTTCTCAGTCATCATCTCTGGGTATTTTTCCATTGTCTTTTTCATCTCCTTGTAGAACTGAAATCAATCTTAAGTCAGATATCTTGTTTTTCCTTTGTATCTCTTCATCTCTTGCATATTTTCCACCCATCACATTCCCTTAGTAGAGGGGAGTGGCATTGATGGAAGCTTTTGTGATTACAGCAAAGGACTTTGATTCAGCATCCTGCAGCTTTATTTCCTGTCATAACTCCATAAGGAAGCTAATGCCAAGAGTTGCTAGTTCATAAGTTTTAGAGGGATTCTCTAGACTTCTGCATTTGACTATATAAAAATTATCATGGCTGCTTATTTTATTGCCTGTTTATTCATGCATTTAAGTATCATTATATGATATTTCTAGAACTTTTTAATAGGAATGTTTATATAGATATTTAACACATCATAGAATTGTTTAACATTAAACTGATAGTGACATTATGTATTTAAGTTATTAAATGCCAGCTATACATTTGCTTCAAATAGCTATTGTTATATTTTTAGTAAATACTTTATTTAATATCCATATATGCACAATGTGTTTGGATCCAACCCAAACCCCATTCCTTCCTTTCTAATTATTCTTCTATACCTTTCCATTTTTCCTTCCCAACTCTTTCTCTCTCTCTCCCTTTTTCTCTCTTTCTCTTCCTCCCTCCTTCTCTCTCTCCCATCCCCTTCTCCCCTCTTCGATTTAATATACACTGGTCCCTTTGAGCACTTCTGTATGTGATGTGTGCACAGAAGTAAAACTGTCTTCTGGCATGTGGGTAGCTTCCCAGACTCTAATCCTGGAAGAAAAGGAGCTATCCCTCTCCCAGATGCCATCACCTGCCAACAGCTCCTCAGTGGGTCATCATGAGCCCTTTCCCATCCCTGTTGAGACTTTGACTGGTGTAATCTTGTGAAGGTCTTGTGCTTGCAGTCCCAACTGTTGTACGTTCATGCGTGCAGTTGCACTGCCATGCCTGTTTCACTCCCAATGGTGACTCCTTCTGACTCTTAAAGTCTCTCTCCCTCGTCTTTCACCATGATCCTTGTGCCCTGCTGAAATAGGATGGAATAAAGATGTCCCAATTAGAGCTAAATACACCACAGTCTCTTATTCTCTGAATGTTAACTTGTTGTTTGTTTTTATACTAATCTCAATCTACTGTAAAAAGAAGTTTCTCTGATGAAAGTTGAGACTTAAACTAATCTATGGGAGATAAAAATTTAGGGGACAGTTTATTACTATGTCCATTTAGCAGAAGAGAAGTACTAATTTTTCTCAGGGCCCATGGTCTAACTATTAGTGTATTTTATTATCCTGGCCTGACTAGACTGTTTCTCTTCCTAATTAAAAAGTTATACATGGGGGAGATTGATGAAAGCTTTGCAGTTGGGAAGGAAATGATTCTTCACTGGTTTTGCTATTAATAGAATGCCAAGGCTAAGTTCTCAATTCTAGTAATTTAACCAGAAAAAAAAATGGTCATGCATGTGTTCCAAAGTTCTCTAATAAGACAGAAAATAGAAATAGCTCCTTTGTTTAAGTTTGAAAATAAACTTGATCATGCAAAATACAATAAAGTGTTGAGAAAAAGAAAGAAAACACAGAAAGAAAAAATTATACAGCAAAGTTTGCCAGGCATAGAAAAAAAACTAGTTTATAAGTAATAAATATCAGTAGGTTAATATGAAATAAAAATTTCCCATGACTGTGTGGCTGCATCTAATCAAAACTTGAGTGTTTGGTGAATGTTGCTGCTTCTGTGTGCAGGAGTAGGAAAAATGAAATATTGCCAATTTCAGAACTTCTAAACCAGACAGGGTCACTGTGAGGATACCACCATCAAAGTCATCATGATTCTAAGTCATAAAAGTAAATATGAGCTTGCCTAAATGCCAATATCTCCTCACTATGTTATCTCTTGCCAAGTTTATAATGACAGAAATAATTAGAGCAAAAGAGACATTCTCCATATTTATCACATTGCTAAAATACCAACTGGATGACGGTTTTTTTGAAGATAATGGCAACAATTAACACTACTCAAGGGATGTGTCAATTGGAGATCCAAAGTGTCATTAAAAACTGTTGCTCCCTTTCCCTTGTGAAATACAATTTGGAAGAGAGCATAGAACAGATTTCATCATGACAGACACAGAGTTGGCACACTCAGGAACATCACCAATGCAAAGGAAGGACCAGGGTGCCTTGTCCAATCAAGAAGATCTACAGAGCCTATAGTCTGTCATTAGACTGTTTACTGATGTTAGAATTACCAAGAAGTAAATGTTCATCAAGTACAGTAAAGTTACATTTGTTAGAGCAGAAGCAAATACTTGCTGATTGCTGAATGTGCTTCAGGTATTAAGTATTAAATGTACTGATAATTGGAGCATGTGAATCATAAAATATAAAGACTTACAGTTAGTATTCCTAAGAACCCCAACAGGAATCCTTGTGAATACCATGCTAGACCACGCAACTTGAATGGGAAGAGAGGAAAACTAAACATTTAAAAGTTTATTTCTTTTATTTCACATGTAATATAAATTGAAAGCAAGGCCAGACATCCCAAAGCATTCCTCGAGCATAAATTCCAGCCCACACTAAGATGTTGGCTCTCTGCTCCACAGCAGGGCATGCTGCTAAGTCAATTGTATTGAAAAGCCAATTTAGTGAGGCAAATAGGAGTTGAGTATCTATTGTTTGCCAGGAAGGCTCAAGAAAACAGATAAATTAGACATTATCCTCAGCAGTGTAGCAAGCATACTTTATGGAGAGGCCATAAACCCCCCAGAGAGGATTCTCACATAATTATTTTTAATATTGTTTGGTGTTTGTGTTCATGAAGCAGTAGAAATTGCATAAAAGGCAGAGACTCTGCAGAAACTACCAAGTTAGTTATTTGGGTCCTGTATGACTCTTTTATTGCTTTCTTATCAAATAAGTACAAACTGTGTGGCTCAAAATTATCCATCTATTATTTCTCCCCCAAATTCCATGACCCAAAAGTATGAGTACAGCACCATGTGGCCTCTTCATCCCCATGCCAGCCGAAGTCCCTCAGATCCCTGACCTCTCTTTCTGCTCCTGGCCAGAAAAAGAACTCTGTTTTCAACATTTATGTGAATACATTAGCCTGCCTTGATAAGTCAGGATAGGCCCCTTATTTCAAGGTAACAGAGGACACTGGCAACTTCATAAATGCAAAATGCAATTATAACTGTCATGGGTCATGGATAGAAAATATTCACAGTAGTAACATCAGGGGGGCCAAACTTTGCCTACTATTTGATTGCAAGTAATATAAAACTGCCATGGGTAATTTATGACAAAAATTACATAAAAATGAAATTTATTGTCTAAGTTGAAACTATGGGAGTGAGGTTGCCATCATCATGGATGGAGTCTTGCCTGAATACACATCATTAGGTCCCAATCACTATCTTCAATTTCTCAGCAATATTCACATCTCTGTGTGGTCTCATTACCTCCTACTGCAGACTAATGACCTTCAACTCCAATTTTGTATATTTCCAGAAAAGCAACCCACAAAAAAAAAAGTTTTTTTTCTTATTCCAATGCCTAGTTAGAGACCTTCTATCTGAACTCTGAAGTAGAGTATGCCAATGACAGGAGAGTGGGTAGTGCTGACTCATTCCAATGCCATAGCTCATTCTTGGCCCCAAGACCCACAGAATTCTGTAGAGAATTCTGGGTCTTCACTTATTACTTCACCTTCTCACACTGTTTTTAGAAAACGCTGTCATGTTTATCAAATCCCCCTTAACTATCCAGTGCATATAATACCCCATCACTCAGAGTGCCATAGCTAACAACTCATACTCAGATTTCTTCAGAGCATTTGAATGACTTGAAGAGCCTCTCTCAGAGATGCATTGCAATAAGGCAGAGTCGGGCATCACCATCCCTTAACCTAGTGGTTCTCAACCTTCCTGAGGCTGTGACTCTGCAAAGCATTTTCTCATGTTGTGGTGATCCCTAACATAAAGTTACTTTGTTGTTACTTCATGACTGTAATTTTGCTACTGATATTAATCGAAATGTAAATATCTGTGTTTTCCAATATTCTTAGGTAGCCTCTGTTGAAGGGTCGTTTATCCTCCAAAGGGGTCAAATGACCCACAGTTTGAGAACCATTGCCCTAACCCAAAATGCCCACTGAAAACAGAGAGGTACAAAACTGCAGCTACATTGCATATCTAAAGAGCTGATTCCTTGAGAGGAAAAGAGGACCAGACAGAATTTAATTAAATTTAGTTGAATTAACTAAGAAAAAAAGGAGAGAAAATTCAAATAAGATGATGCCTTTTGAGAGTAAGCAGAAAATTTGTCTAGACCAGTAACAAATAATGAGATTAAGTTCCACACATCTATGGGACTAATTCTAACTCTTTTTAATTTTTTTGAGCATTCGTCTACATGTACTCTATAAAGCACACGTTACTCTAATCTCAAAACTAGACAAAGATACCACAAAAATGAAAGCAATGGAGCTATATCCTCAGTGAACATGGACACAGATGTACTCAAGAAAATATGAGAAAACCAAATCCAACAACATACTATAGCCTGATTCACTATGTTCAGCTAGGGTTCATCTTAGAGACATAAAACTGGCTCAATATATGCATATCAATAAATATACCACACAAGAGAATTAAAGACAAAAACAATATGATCATCTTAGTAGATGCATAAAAGGCATTTGGTAAAGCTCAATATCCCTCCAGAATGAAAACATATAGAAGAATGTAATCCAACATAATGAAAACCATATACAATAAGCCAACAGCTAACGTTATACTGAACTGTAAAGGACTTTTAGATTTTCTCTACGATCCAGAGGAAATCAAAGACACATAGTTTCAACACTTTTATTCAACAGAGATATCATAATTGGAACAATTAGGCAGGAAACAAAACAAAAAGCACCAAAATGGAAGAAAAGCAAATTGTATTGTAAATGACATGATTTCATATAGCAAAGCACAAATAATGTACTCCAAAATTGTTCTTAGAACTACTAAATAAATTTAGAAATTTTTCAAGGTGCAAAAGCAACATTTAAAATCAGTAGCATCACTATACACCAAGAGTTATCCCAAAAAGAAATCAAGAAAGTTATCACATTTTACAATAACAATAAAAGGTATTTGGAAATAAATCTTAACTTAGGAAGCAAAAGATCTACATAATGAAAACTATTAAGATATTAATAAAAGAGATCAAAGAATGTCCAAAAATGGAAACATTCACATTTGTGGACTAAAAGAGTCAATGTTGTTAAAATGTCCATTTATCCCAAATGATCTACAGAGTCAGTGCAATCCCATAGAACATATAAATTTTTAAATGTTTTTATTGAGCTATATATTTTTTCTGCTCCACACCCTTCCTCCCTGCTCCCCTTTTACCATCTGCCATAATCCCCTATCTTAGGGTCCTCTTTGTTGTCTAGGTTCTCTGATATTGTGAATCAGGGCTGATATTTCTTTGTTTTAAGCCTAAAAGCCACTTATGAGTGAGCACATATTATGTTTGTCTTTCTGGGTCTGGGTTAACTTATTCAATATGATGTTTTTTAGATCCATGCATTCACCTGAAAATTTCAAAATGTCATTATTTTTTCTGCTGTGTAGTACTCCATTGTGTAAATGAATCACACCTTCTTTATCCATTCTTCAGTCGAGGAACATTTAGGTTGTTTCCAAGTTCTGGCTATGACAAATCATGCCACTATGAACATAGTTGAGCATATGTCCTTGTGGTATGATTGAATGTCCTTTGCGTATAGGCCAAAAAGTGATAATGCTGGGTCTTAAGGTAGATTGTTTCCTAATTTTCTAAGAAATTGCCATACTGATGTCCAAAGCAGTTGTACTAGTTGGCACTCCCACTAACGATGCAGGAGTGTTCCCTTTACCCCACATTCTCTCCAGCATAAATTGTCATCAGTGTTTTTGATCTTGACCATTCTTGCAGGTGTAAGATGGAATCTCAGAGTTGTTTTGATATACATTTCTATGATGGCTAAAACATCAAGTATATATTGAATAGAGATGGAGAGAGTGGACAATTTGTCTTGTTCCTGATTTCAGTGGGATCACTTTGAGTTTCTCCCTATGTAACTTGATGTTGGCTGTTGACTTGCTGTATATTGCCTTTATTATGTTTAGGTATCCCTTGTAGCCCTCCTCTTTCCAAGACCTTTATCATGAAGGAATGTTGTATTTTGTCAAAAGCTTTTTGAGCATCTAATGGTATGATCATGTGGGGGTTTTTTGTTTTGTTTTCAGTTTGTTATATGGTGGATTACATTGACAAAGTTTCATATATTGAACCATTCCTGAATCTCTGGGATGAAGCCTACTTGGTCATGGCAGATGATTTTTCTAATGTGTTCTTGAATTCAGTTTACCAGCATTTTATTTGGTATTTTTGCAACAACATCTATGAGTATGATTTGTTTGTAATTCTCTTTCTTAGTAATGTCTTTGTGTGGTTTGGGTATCAGGGTAATTGTAGCCTAGTAAAAAAAATTGGGAATATTCCTTTTGTTTCTACTATGTAGAACAATTTGAGGAGTATTGGTATTAATTCTTCCTTGAAAATCTTGTAGAATTCTGTGCTGAAATCATCAGTCCATGACCAGATGGTTTCAGCACAGAAAATATCAAATAAAACCATACATCTATAACCAACTAATATTCAAGAGTGTGTGCTTATAACATGTTCTGGAGGAAGCATACATCTATAATAAACAGAGGAGGAATAGATCCAGGCAAGATAGGAGGTAGGCTTAGGTAACTAGGCAGGAGTGGAGGGAGGAGAAACTGTAGTTGGGTTGCACTATATGAGAGAAGATGACAAATAAGAAGAAAAAAGAAAAACTGTTCCATATTATTAAACATCAGGAAATTCAAATTCATGCCACAATAAAATATCGCCATACTCCAGAAAGAACAACAATGATATAAAGACAAAGGAGGTCTGGAGATGTCTCTGTCTCTGTGGGTAAAGGGCTTACTGCATAGGAATGAGGGCTAAGTTTGGACCCTGGCACCCACATAAGAAGCCAGGAGCACCTGCTCCTAGCTCTCTTGAGTTGCCTGTGGTTCTTTGTCTAGACTTGTGAGAAGAACTTCTTCCAAGTCAGCATGTCTGTTGGTGTTGCCCTTCCCCAGGCAATAGCTGCTCCAAGTGGTTACCCAATCCCAAGTGGTCAGCCCTGAGATTATATACACATAATTAGCATTTTATGACTCAACAGATTCTATTTATATGTTTAGGAGTGAGCAACATTTGTCACCTTTATAGCTTGCATAGCCAGAACCACAGGTTTGGCTTAACTCAGGTTCTCAGTAAATATGAATGAATCAGTTGCCAAGAAGTCAATTCCCCAAAGAAATTGCTGTTTATTAAAAGATGACACTAAAGGCTAAGGCACTCACCTGATAGAGTGCTTGCCCAGCATGTAAGACAGAAGCCCTGGATTTGATCCCCAGTACTGCCTCAAACTGGTCAGTGACACCGTCACAATGAAAATGGAGACAGAAAGATAAGAAAGCCAAAGTCATCCTCAACTGCATAGTGAATCTGAGGTTAAACTGAGCTACACAAGGCTTTTATCATTAAAAAAGGATGGAGCAGAGGAGAACCCAGATGAAGACAGATTGGAAAAGAACTGAAGTATCTTTCACATACAGCTAAAAATGATTAGATATAATCTCCACATACTAAGATACAACTTAAAAGTTATATCTAAACAACATTTCATTTATTTTTGCCTCAATAATACAAAGTGAGTTTTTAAAATGGCTCCATTTTACACATCAGTCTCATAGAGGCTGTACTTTGCCCAGTAAGTGTGACTGCTAAGTACTGAGCAAGAGTGTCTGCTCCTCAGATCCAACTGCCATTCTCTTTGCTCTTAATACATCCTCTCTAGAAGAGGAAGTCACTCCCGCCCTCCACCACAAACTTGGCTTTGTCAAAATGACCCCAACTTGATCCAAAGAGGACCTTAACCTCCGTATTTCTGGTTATCTTAAGAGAACATCTGGACTGGTGGCCAGAAGTATGTGTTCTGAAGCCTGCCACAACCTTTCAAAGAAAGGTTAATGGTGGCCTGAAGGAAAGCCACAGAAAGAGTCTAGACAACCTGTGAAAGATGTCTGAGATGTAGCAAGCACAGGTTTATGGAGTGAGGGCTCTTCTCTTCATCACAGCCTTTGGAGCCTGGCTTTACGCTTTCTTAACTCCTGGCATCTATTGTTTCAGTGGCTGAACACTTTGAGTTTCTTCCCCTCATTGTAGGCTAAGCCAATTCAATTTCTCTTCTATTATATAGTTTCACTTACATCCATTAAAATATAATTAATCTGGGTAGGATGTGGCCACTTCCTAACTAGGAGCCAAAACTTCTTTAACCATTAAAGAAAACATCTCCCACCCAAGGAGAGAATCCTCCTCGTTTGTTCTCAATGCCAAAGGCAGAGAATAAGCACCAGTCGTCTGTCTCAACTCCATAGGTGTCATCTGGGCTGCATATCTGGTCTTTGAGATTCAAAACACACAAAATCACATTGCCGAGGATCTCCTAAAAAGCCCTCTGCAGGTCTGTTTGGAATTGTCTGCTGGCTAGAGTCATTGCATTCACACCAATGATGTCTGATTTTCCAGCCATTGTTTAATAACGTTCTTCTACCTGGGGCCATTGATTTTGAACTATTTTACTCCATGGACGCTGGACTTCTTGCCAGCTGGAAATAAACAGACAAAACTTCCCAGGGCATCAGACTTTCCTGCCTGCCCACCACTCCCTGAGAGCACAACAGGAGTCACTGTGATCTTGCCTGGAAACATCCTTGGTTTTAGTTAGAAGATTCTTCCAAGTAGAATCCCACACACACAGAGAAGACAAAATCAGCTGCCCCGATTTGTCTTTTGCCCAAGAATTTTGAAGCACCTTTCCAAAAACCAAAAAGTGAAATCTCCTTCCATAAACAATGTTTTTGGCCTGTGTTGTTACAGTTGAAATAGCTTCGGCTGCTAGTTTGCCTAACTCTGATCTAAAGGTCAGAAAGGAATGCTTTCCCAATCACTCAGAACTTCAGCAATCACGGTGGCATTTTTACAACTCGTTTCACCCTAGGTCTTAACATATCTGTTTCCAAAATTCATGCCCTTTGAAAGAGTTTGTAGTTAAATCAGTCATCTTGGGGCTACATTCTAAACAAAAGGCAACTGTTCACCCTTTGCCTTTCGTGTACTTTGTTACAAATGTATTGCTTTTTAATAACTGATGGTCATTTATTTCATGGAAAGAGACTATGAGATCAAAGATGGGCAATAGGACAAGCCTACTCAAAGAAGGGTAACTTGTAAGAAGATTGCATTAATGAAGAATGGTTTGCAATTGTGTGACTTTTTAGAGGAACTATGAACACTGATTCAAAAAGCTAGAGAGACTGACAAGTGATGATCTTGCCACCAGAGAGTTGTAACAGACAGAGTAGGAAGTCATGACTAGACTCTGGAAGGAAAGCTGAGTGGAGTCCGCTAAGGTATGAAGAATAGTGACTGGTGGAGGGATACAAACAGTTCTCTCTGAAAGAGGGCCACAGGATATGCCCCTGACTTCCTTGTCTTCTCACACTTGTCCTTTCCTTTGGCCAAATTCAAAATCAATCTGAAGACTTGAAAACCTTGTCAGAATCTTCCACATAGACTAGTCTTTCATCATAGTTTTGGTAGGTTCCTATACAAAGAAGCATCAACTAAGTTATTTGGGTTGTATATCAGGTACAAGTATTTCCTTTGATCATTCCATCTGCCACCACAAATGAATGGCAAGACACGGAAACTGAAGCTCAGAAAAGTTCAATACCATAGCATATGTGGTGGAACAACTAGTAAATGTCACACCCTGGCTTAAAACTCCCTTCTCTCCATAAACTTGCTCCTTGTAGTCAGCCTTGTGTTTAAAATCCTTGTCACTGTGTTTAGGAAATAATAGATTTAATGACTTGTAGCTAGGCAAGTGATGCCGTTAATGACAATAAGGGTTTCTTCTTTTGCAATCACTGTGTAAAATGTGCTGTGCCAAGCCCTTGTTATGTATTTTGTCAGTGGATCTTTATAGTCAGCCATGTTTCCAAGAAGGAAACCTTCTTCTATCACTAAACTGACAGACATCTTTGACCAAGGACTCTATAGTGTCATGGAGATAGTACTCTTGGATCTCCCTCTGCAGGAAGGGCAGTCACCACTCCCAAGGACTGCACCCTCAAATCCTATCACTGCCTATTCTCCTAGACCACCCTTTCCTCCAGCTATTTCAAGACAGAAACTGAGAGCAGAGCAAGCAAGCCATGCCTTCTTCTAGGAGATGTGGTATTCCTTTGATAAGCAACTTCAGCTTGAGGACTCTTCTTCATTTGCTGCCAACCTGTGTTACAGTCTGTTATCTTCCTGAGACTCAACACCATCCTCATGTCTGCTTATTGACTTTTCCCCTAAAACCTTCTTACAAGTTCAAGATTGTGTTAATGTCTGCTCAACCCATGGAGATCAAAGCAGTCTCACTGTTATAGTACTAAATATATTATTTAGTTATTCAGCATTTATAATGATAAGTTACTACAAGAGATAGAAAATAAATCAAATATCCATGCCAGAATCATTTGCAATCTAGCAACACATTTTATTTTTATTTTATTTATTTATTTATTTATTTATTTATTTATTTATTTATTTTTTCTGCTTTTTCGAGACAGGGTTTCCCTGTAGTTTCTAGAGCCTGTCCTGGAACTAGCTCTTGTAGACCAGGCTGGCCTCGAACTCAGAGATCCGCCTGCCTCTGCCTCCCAAGTGCTGGGATTAAAGGCGTGCGCCACCACTGCCCGGCCTAGCAACACATTTTATATGAATAAAGACAGGCTGTCTGCTGGTCAGCTGATGTATCAGAAAGAGAGACCTCCCTGGAAGGTCACACCATCCTTTGTGTTTTAGCAGTGGGAATTCCATGCGTGTTTGGGGCAGTGTGTTTTTTTATAAACTTAGTTCTAAATCCAATTTCAAACTGTGGTTTTTTGAATCCTAAATGGAAATGGCTTAGTAGGAAAGAAAAAAAAGAAGCAGCTTTCTTTGTCCAACAGTTTAAATTATGTATTTTCCAAGCATCCATTTTTTTCCACTGCTTTTTTTCCCCAACAAAGACCCCTCCTTCCCACAAAATATGTTTGCACGCAGGAAGCCCCACTTGCCTCAGATGCAGATAAAGCTGGTCGTACAGCTATTGGTCTCCAGAGCATCCTTATTATTTGTACAGTGAACTACTGTGGCTGTCCCCCAATCCAAAGCAGCAAAACTTTTCTCGAAGCTTTCAACTATAGATATTCTTGACAAGTTTTATTTCAATGCCCTCATAATGACTCCTGGGGTCTTCATAACATACAGAGCAGAGAAAGAGAAAGAGAGAGAGGGAGAGAGAGAGAGAGAGAGAGAGAGAGAGAGAGAGAGAGAGAGAGAGGAAGAAGAAGAGGAGGGGGAGAAGAGGAAGAGGAAGAAGAAGAAGAAGAAGAAGAAGAAGAAGAAGAAGAAGAAGAAGAAGAAGAAGAAGAAGAAGAAGAAGAAGAAGAAGAAGAAGAAGAAGAAGAAGAAGAAGAAGAAGACAAAACAACCACTTCCCACATATGCATGAAGTCTGTAATGACTGTTTACTCCCTTTGGAGCAAGGATGAAGAGGATCGAAACAGAACGTTTTCATGGCTTCTAATCCCAGTTAGTTTACTGGGTGGTTGGAGTGATTTCTCACATTTAGTGTGCTTTTGAAAAAATAATAACTTATCAAAATAATAATATATCAAACTACTATCTGGGAGAATGAGGAGCCTCGAAATCTTTAAGAAGTCTTCCTAGTAGGCAGGAGGCCCTGACTTATTCTGAAAACAGTTAGTAAAATTTAAGCAGGAGGTTGATGGAGGAAGCCTGCTTTTTTAGGGGTTTCTAAATTGTGTGGCGGGATGTCTTTATTCATTACTGTATTAGAATCTACCAATTCTAAGAATCTCAGTGTGAATTCTGACAGGGGCCCAAACATCAATTCCAAGCCATATCACCTCAATCAGTTTCCTGGAAAAAAACTCTCTCAGAAAACCAAGTCGAGCATGTCAAGATTTACCTGGATGTCATAATCCTCTCTGCCTTATTATCCTTACACTTCAAAAAATTACCTACATTTGATAACAATCCATGGAAAATAAGAGATTATCTGTGCCTCAGTAAGATATCTAAAATAACTGTCTCTGGTCACTTCCAATGTTAGGATCAAGCCCAGGGCCTTGTGCGTTCTAGGCACCCAGTCTACCATTGAGCTTCATCCTCAGGCCCTGGCCCATCTTGGAAACTTCACAAGGCAAGTTTTAAATGTCTTGATAACTGATTGCTGACTTAATTATTATAAGACTAAAATATCAAATATCAATTTTTTTCTGTATTTATATATATATATATATATATATATATATATATAAAATAAAATGTACTCATGAACATGTACGCCAAATGATGTTTGCCCTTCAGTTTCCAGAACCAGCATTACCAGTGCTATTGTGAAGTGGTTACTTCTTCTCTGAGGACATTAGAGTCTTTAAAAAACAAACAAATCTTGCTCTTACATAGCTTCAACTCCTTCATGAAGCCTTGCTAGAAATTTCCCTTTCAGCTTTTATTAAAAGTCATTTCTGTGACAGACAGATGCAAGGAGAACATAAGTTGAGAAGGTTGGGCAGAAGGGAGAGTCCTCTAAAGGAGAGTTGAGCTTCATGAATGGCATTTTGAGGTAGTAAAATCAGAACTGTTGGACACAGTTATGTTTTTAACAGAGTGGTTAAACCATTCAAAAGTTAGGTAGCACTAACCAGAATGAAGGGGCCATCTTGCAAGCAATTCTTATTTTACAAGTAACCCCAGTTACACAACCTATTCTGTTTCCTGGTCCTGACACTTAGAAAGAAATGACGGAAGGAGAGGAAGGGGCTTAGAGAAAGCTTTCCATCCCAACTGCTTTTCTAATTATTGTGTGCAACAATCTATAGACCTCAGTAAAGACTAAAGTACAGCATCTGTTTTCACCTGGGAAGAATGGTACTCTGAAACTTAAATCTGTCATGCTCTTTTCTGAGCACATCTGGTATTTTAACAGCTTGGATGGTAACGGACTTTTCACTCCCTCAGACAAAAACATAAGTGGCCACATCAGTAATCACCATTAAAGAGAATTTTCAGCATCTGCCTAGTTCAGAAACTAAGATGCCCCAGAGCCCTTCAGCCTGATATTAAGCCCAGACCAACAATGACATTGTTTCTACTGCTCACACCTTCATTCCTGCCTCATTTTGCCCATGGTCTCTAGAGACTGAGCGCTGGAACAGAGTCCCCAGAACTGTGCGCGAGCCCCCAGTTACCCTGGACTTTAGAACACTGAGCACGTTCCTTTGGCTCCCCAAGCCTAAATTCTCCCACCTATAAAATAGGAGTCCTTTTATGTACTTAGTTTAGACAAAAGGGACTTTGTGAGGCTCAAAAGAGGAAATGGGGAGGAAATCATTTAATAAATTATAAATGGCTCTGTAAGAGGTTGTGTTGGATGGATTAGCCGTTGGTGGGGCTTCTTTGATGATTCCTGCCTGAGCCCCACTCACCACACTCACACTTGGGTGGTCCCATTCTGACCCTCTTCCCGTCAGCAGGCAGACTTTCCCTCGCTGCAGTCCTGCACTGCCAGGGGTGAGGACAAACTGACACCACACCAAATCTGTGTCTGCCCAGCTCTGACAGGTCTCCTGGGAACTAACATTCCAGAGTTGTTCTCAGTGATAAAAACCACCAGGTGAGATGTCATAATTGCCTTGATTTAGATCCTTCAAATATAAGGGATTATCTGTTCCATGTATTTGCTTACATTAGTTTTGGAGATCCCCAATCCAACGACACGACGAAGGTTTAGCGTTTCATAAGAATGGACATAAATATTAATGCCCTCTGCTCAAGTTCTAGAAAGATGTGTGAGATGTTTGCCCCTTGGGTTTCAGTAAAGATATTTTACTCTTCCTACTAAATCATTTTAAATTCTGTTCTTTGCCAGTGGTGTCCATTATACACCCTGCCAGTCAATAACTAGACAGCAGTGGCGTTCGTCCAGATTCTCATTTTTACATAAATGGCTTTAAAACACGTTCTCTATATTACACTCTAATCTCATCCTGGCCCAGCAAAATATACATGATTCAATATAATGCAAAGAATATTATGTTGAGAAAAAGTTACCAGGGAGTCAGAATGGTGTTATAAAGACTTACTATAAAATCCACATGCTCACTCTGAAAATATTCCAAATAAGCACTAGAAACTGATGGTTTAATGTGGTACTGAAAAGGTCAGATCAAGCAGCAGGGAGGCTCATGAAACTAAAGCATATGCAAGAGACACAGTTGAAAAATGTCATGACTCCAGCAGAGAAGTCTGTACTGCAGAAAGTCCAAGTTTCTAGCCTCAGATACAATATACCTCTGTCCATATTGGGGACACGTGTATGCTAAAAATGTCAGGAAATAGAAACTGTGTATTGTGCTAATCTAAACCAATGTAATTTTAGCTAAAAAATACCTTCCTTACACTCGAAGTCATGAATACTTGGATTTTAAATGTGCAAACATGCCAGTACGCTCGGTGTTCATCTAGCATCTGATTTGGCTTGTCCAGTGAAATTTCTCAGTGCAAAGGAACCTAAGTCCATTTTGTATAGTTTACTTCCAGTCTGTGAAATAATGTATCAGGCATGCTTATTGATTTATGATTTCCCACAGTGCATTTGCAAGGTGCTGCTTTTAAATACATTTTGTTCTATTAACTGTAGTGCCAAATGGGGCTGTGAAAGAATTGGCAAGGCCTTACAAATAGTTAAACATATGACTTGTAATGACACTGTCCCTATACTCTGGCACATCCCCATGTACAAGATGGAGAAGTTGAGGCAGACAGGTTGAACTTTGATTCAGAGTTTTCAGAGACTGAATCCAGCAACAGAACACATGTTCCCAGATTCTTTTCCCTATACTCGTTTTCTGGAGCTGCCTTAGAAGACCTTGCTCTGGGTACAGTCAGCTCTGAATAAAAACTAACTGTTTTTAAAGACAAGAAATTGACTGCTGGAACTCTGAATTGGCAAGCATGAAATCAAAAGCCAAGATAACTAAATAACTAAATAACCTCAGATCAGGCTGTGTGACAATTCTGTCAGTAAAACTGAAGCACAAACATTCAACTGTTTAGCAGAAATTTTTATAATTTTTATATATATTTATCTATATTATATGTAATATAATATAAATGTATGCTTTCTGAACAGCCTCAGAGAGACATAGTAGAAAACAACACACTCCGTTTAAAAGAGAGTAAGCAATAACAACTAAATATTGAATCAGACACTTTGTACACTAAAAAGAAGCATTCCAGAAACAAAAGGGTAAGAGAAATCATTTTAAAACTCAAATTTGGCAACATGTAACTTACTCCCTAAAATATTAGAAGTAATACGCACATATGGAAGGTTCTTCATCTCTTAGATTCTCTTTTTTTCTTTTTCTTTATTTTTTATTTTTAATTTTTTGTGCCTTAAAATATTTCAGAGTTGTATATGGGAAATGGGGTGTGTGTGTGTGTGTGTGTGTGTGTGTGTGTGTGTGTGTGTGATGAATAATCAGGAACATAAAGGAAGCATGACTAGATGCCTCTTTCTGGCATTTTGAGGGGGCAAGAATTAGTATATACAACTGGCTTCAGTGAATTTTCACTGTTGAAATTATTGTAACATTTTAATGGGAAAAGTTCTACAAATTTTCAGTGATTATAATGTAAGTTAACATAAATAATGCCTGTCAGCTATACTTTCTTCTTGCAGAGTATACAGAATGTAAGAGTATAAGCCAATAAATGAGAATATGCCAGCTCATAAGTCTTTCTTTACCCAAAGAAGATTTCATCTGGTAACTGTTCCATTGTGACAATAAATCTGGATCTTAAATTCCTCTATTCCTGGCAGAGTGAAAAGCAAATACTTACTACTGATGCCTGAGAATCTATTGAAGCAAATGCTGATGCCTGGGGTGTCTGTTTTGTTTTTCCCACTCTGTTCACCTCTATTAACTTTTATCAAAGAAACATAGGCAAGCAAAATCAAAAAAAGAATTTCTGGATCGATATAAAAGTATATTTAAAGCCATTGATATATTTTCCAAAATACTGTTTGAAAAATTAGAGTAGGCTAGGGTTATTGTTCAGTGGTATTGTGTAATGTGCAAAGCCCTAGATTTGATTCCCTGCACTACTAAAAAATAAATATACTAACTTATAGCTTTACAAATCCAACCTCGACCAGACTTCAACATTGCTTTCTGGAAGTTTCCAAAGACTTGGCATTTGGAATACTACATTTCTTGCTGGACCATGTTATGAACTGACTCTAATTATTTGGATGGGGTCCTATGACAGAAGTAAGAATAGTTACTAAAATAATGCTATCTCCAAAAGTCTGTGCTGTCCTCAAACTGAAAAGGGACCAGCATTTGAGTTCTGGAGTGAGCCATATCTTTGGGCCCAGATAATTCAAGGAAATCTAACGGTTCGAGATTTGTAAGACATTAGCCCAGAAGTTAGCTCTGGAAGTCCCAGGATCCACCTAACTTTCTACTTAGTACCTGTTGTGCATTTATACTACTCCAGTATGAAGCGCTGAAGTTAGTCCACAGCTCGCTTTTCCTTCTGGTTATAGGAGATAATGCTCTTTACATTTTGTCAAGTGAGCCCTTTGACTTTCATTTGTCTCATTAAATAGTGATTAATCACCTTTTAGCCATTCTTTGTGTTTCTCCAGTACATTTCTGACAGTTAGTAAAAATGGTATAACAGTTTCTACATGTGTAGAACTTCTCCACACATAATAATTACTGTTTCAACTGAGCAAGGTTCACATGGGCTCAGAGACTGAAGTAGCAAACATGGGGCCTGCATAGCTCTGCTAGGTCCTCTGCATATATGTTATGTCTGTGAGCTTGGTATTTTTGTAGGACTCCTAGCAGTGGGAGCTGGTGTTTCTCTGACTCTTTTGCCAAGTCTTAGGACTTAGGACTCTTTTCTTCCTATTGGGTTGCCTTGTCCAGCCTCAATATGAGGGCTTTTGACTTTTTTATTGTATCTTGTTTTGTTGTGTTTGCTTGTTTTCTCTTGAAGGTCTGCTCCTTTCTGAGCAGAAATGGAGAGGAATCATATCAGGGGGGAGGGAGGAGCTAAAAGAAGTGGAGGGAAGGGAAACTGAGGTCAGGATGCATTTATGAGAAAAGAAACTATTTTGACAACAAAAAAGAATCTTACTTCTTTTACTGCTTGATGATTTACTGGTGTCCCCTCACACATGGCTACTTTTGAAAGGAGCAATCAGAACCCCACCTTCCGCCAATACAGAGGTTTCTCTCTAGCCAGTAGGTTATCTAACTTTACAACTCCATTTTAAAGTTCTGTTTCTTAGATAACTGTAACTGGTATTTAAATAGAGTTCTCTAGAAAACAAATTACAAGGTGAAGCCACACTCAAAAATAGAGTGAGAACTAGGAAGAGGAAGTAGTTGAACATGGACCTCTAGTGTGCTATTCTTATAGCTAAAGCATCAATTGGTCCCACATGAAGTTGTAAAGCTAAAATGATCTGATTCTTCAGAAGTTTCAGAGAGGTAAGACCTTAGAACACTCATATATCAATTATGGGGTGTAAGCTCATTCAAAGAAGAAGGATCACTCTTGAAGAAAGAAAGCACCCTTCGTCCAAGTAGTCTGCAGAGAGATTCCATGTTGAGATATCTTCAGTAATGTTTATCATGAATGAAGAAAGAGGTGCTTCAGACCTAAAGGGACCACACTTCAACAATTAGTAGTTCGACTATTAGTTCTTGAAATGCTGCAAGAATATGGTTATTAAGATCAATGTAAGACACAAAATGACATAATAAGTAAAGAAAGAATATACTCAATATCCTCAAACAAACAATATAAAGACTGAAGTTATCAAAAAAGATGTTCATAAAAGGCAGAGAGATGAAGATGGGACAACGTATTTAGTTTTAATATTGTTGGAGGAAATAATATCACACAGCCATTAGTAAATAAAAATATGGGGTAACTGTACAATGCCTTTGTCTAATGACCTAAGAGCTAAGCTTGCTCATACAAGATGTGTCTTGTCAACTATATAAGATTCTACACTGACTCTCTCTCTGCCTTTTAGTTGATTTTTTTATTGTATGAGTTGTCTTCTGTTACTATGAGAAATGATGACCAAAAACAACTGGAAAAACAAAGGTGTTTATTTCATCTTACTTTTCCAGGTAACAGTCCATTACTGAGGAAAATCAGGGCAGGAACTTGAGGCAAGATTCTGGGGGCAGGAACTCAAATGCAGACTGTGACGGAATTCCACTTGATGACTTATTCTTCAGGGCTATTTATACTGTGGAGTTTTTTTGGTTTGTTTGTTTTGTTTTCATTAAGGACTACCTAACCAAGGGTTCTACCACCCACAGTTGGATGTGCCCTTTCACATCAACCATAAATCAAAGAAAGAAAGAAAGAAAGAAAGAAAGAAAGAAAGAAAGAAAGAAAGAAAGAAAGAAAGAAAGAAAGAGAAACAAGGAAGAGAGGGAGGGAGGGAAGGAGGAAGGGAAGGAGGGAGGGAGGAAGGGAAGGAGGGAGGGATCACCACAGACTTCTTAAGGGACAATCTGAAGGAAGCATTTTTTCTCAATTGAGGTTCTCTAGCTTGTATCAAGATGACCAATAACTAGTCAACAGAACTGTCTACAAAATTTACCTATGTGAATCTTCACCTATTTATCTTCCAAGATCCCTCTTCATGCTCAGTCCTTATAGGCAGGGAATCCTTCTGATGGTGGAAGGTCACAGTCTTCAAACTAATACTATTTTTGCAATCCCCCAAACTCCCTTTGGCTATGTGTTTTAACTGGGAAAAGCTAGTAAAGGGAATGTACTAAAACTTTTTCAAATTCTGTTCTATTCCTTTGAACTGAGTTAATAACCAACACAACTTGATACAGGAAGCATGAATTTCTATGGTTGACATAATCCTGCCCTGTTACCTAGGTATGTTTTCTTCTTCATTCACCTTTCTATCCAAACTATTCTAGTCTCAGACTAATAAGAACTGCCATTCCCACTACTCTTTCTACCATGCCAAAGAAGACGCTTCTTGCATTAACAGAAAAAGTAGTTGTGGATCTCTGCACCTGGTTCCTTCAGCTGCTAGATGAAGGCTCTATGATGATAGTTGGGGGAAGGGCAGTTTGGGCTCCCTCTCCACTGCTAGGAATATTAACTAGGGTTATCCTTATGGGTTACTGGGAATTTTCCTAGCACCAGGTTTTTTCCAAACCCCACAGTGGCTCTCTCTATCAAGATCTCTCTTTCATTGATCACCCACTCCACCCCTTCCCCCTAAACCATGCTGTTCCCTCATGTTCACATTTCCCATCCCCTCCCCTTTACTACTATCACCCCCACCCCACCCCACCCTGCTACGATCCCAGTTTACCCAGGAGATCTCCATCTAATTCCCCTTCCCTGGGCAATTTATGTGTCCTTAGGGTCTTCCTTGTTACCTAATTTCTATGTAGCTGTTACCAAGCTCCTGGAACCCAATCAAAGAGAGGGAGGAGGAAATATATGCGCAAGGGAGGTCAAGATCATGATGGAGAAACCCGTAGAGACAGCTGAACCAAGCCAGTGAAAACTCAAGAACTCTAGACCGACAGCTGGGGAGCCTCCATGGGACCAAACTAGGCCCTTCGTATGTGGGAAAGAGTGGTAGTAAAGTTTAGACCCTCTGTGAGGCACCTGGCAATAGTACCAGGATCTAACCCTGGTCCGTGAGCTAGCTTATGGAAGCCCATTTCCTATCGAGGGATGCAATGCTCAGCCTTAGTGCAGGGGGAGGGACTTGGTCCTGACCCAACTCAATTTTCCAGACTTTGTTGACTACCAATAGAAAGTCCTTACACGCTGGGAGGAATGGATGAGGGTGGGCTGAGTAGGAGATAGGGGAGGAGAACTGTGGATAGAACACAAAATTAAATTTAAAAAATAGAATTAAAAGTACAAAAAAGGAAAAAGAATACCATTTCAAGTAAAGAGCCATATTAGGAAGTTTGTGGATTTTATTGTAGTCATAGATTAAGTCATTCTATTGACATATGAAAAATTATAAATATAAATGTTCTAGTAACTACCCAGAACTCACTGTTATTTCTTGTTGCTTTGTTTTTGATTTAGGTTTTTCAAGACAAGGTTTCTCTGTGTAGTACTGGCTGTCCTGGAACTTGCTCTGTAGACCAGGCTAACCTCAAACTTAGAGATCCACCTGCCTCTGCCTCCAAAATGCTGGGATTAAAAGCACATGCCACCATACCTCAGACAGTTATTTCCAGGGGAAATGCCAATATGGCCCACTATGATATTTAGATTTCAATAAGCCTAGGATCAAATTCTGGCTCAGAGCTAGTAGCCTTGTTTTCATGGGAAAATTAATTAACTTATTTAAATCCCAAGTTGTTTCTTCCATCTCTGTGTCTATCACACACACACACACACACACACACACACACACACACATTACTTTATAGCATTGAAATAGGATTTGCTTTTCTAATACATCAGCAAATAGTGCTCTACCGCCCACTGAGAAAGTCCAAAGTCTATACTGACTGATATTTTAGTGTAATAATACATACTTGCACCAATACTCATATTAATTTCCTTTTCCCGTGTTCTGGAGCTGTGAAGATGTAGCCTAACAGAAGCAAGGGTTGTTTTCTCAGTGTTTTAATGTTTTAAATTGTGGCCCTCCAGAGGGCCAGTGACTCAACTGTGCTTGTTTAATGTGGTTTGTTCTGCACCATATGCGTGTGGGCTTTTAATAAATGCTATTTGATGATGATGATGCGTTCCTGGAGACGGAGCTGTGTTCGGCGGAGTCGCCACATTATGCTTGGCCTAGCTTTCCACTACTCAACTCCAGGAATGCTCTGGTGAGCAGTACAGAAACTTCTGAAATTTCCATTTGAGGTGAACACCCCTGCCAGCAAGCCTCACGAAGGGAGTCATTAACCCTCACCTTTTTTTCTTATGACTCCTTCCAGGCTGACCCTCGGAAGGGCTTTCTCAGCAGGCCACTCTGGAGCTCTTGGCAACATTCCAGGGCAGGGCTATCTAACACGCTTGCTGAGAAAGCCAGAGGACAGCCGCTGGGCGCAGCAGGCCCCCACTTGAAGTACAGCTATGGAGATCTGTGCTTTATACCCCACCATGTGAAAAAGCAAAAGCCAGGACAGGCTGTCTACGGTCCCTAAAGGATACAAAAGGAGATCTGTGCTCTGAGGACTCACAGTTTCAATATAGTGGAGATGGTTCCACGAAAAACAGTAAAACCTCTATCCTGAAAACCAGCATCAAAAGCAGGTTTTTCCTCCTCACACCTCAAATTATAGTAACTGGGTGGTGTAAAGAGATTTCGATCTCCTTTTCTGCATTGTCTTCTCTTCCTCCTCCACCATGAGTTTTCAGCTGAGTTTTATCTGGACACATTCTCACGCTGCTATAAAACTATAGCTTGCACTCTCTCTGGATTAAAAGTCCCCTTGTTTCCATTGTCCCTCTGACCCTAGGTTCTTTAAATATAAAGCAACCCTCCTTGATGGAAATTGTGGCTCTCTAACAAAGCTGCCCCCCTCTCCTACTAGGACTGTTGTTGGAAAAGGCCCGGAGAGCCTGGTACAAGCTTTGGAGAGCAGGATGCTCTGGACAGTGTGTTGTACGTGAACAATGCTGGCTTTCCAAACACGGATATCTGTGATGTTCTGCCAGGTCAAGAGAGGCTCTCGTGTTTAATAGTGATGACCTGGGCTTTCAGCAGCGCTGTGAGCGTTGTAGACAGTCTGTCTATTCAGGCTGGAACCGGGTTTCCTGGGTTCCCCAGACTATTATCTAAAGTAGCAGAGAAGAGTGAACACAGGGAGTCAAGAGTACAGAAGGACACCACCTAGAGACAGCGGACACAGGAAAAAACCTGAAACAGTTGTGAGCCTACTCTGAAAACAAGACTCTCTGCTCAGTACTGCAAGCATGGGCCTTACCTTGTTGTGCCTGAGGCTATGTTTACGGTTACATTCTAAACCACACTCTGTTCTTTGACTTGTCTGATCAAATTTTACAGCCAGTTGATCAATCATTTCATCAAGTATTAAAATACATCCATAGAGACTTTGAAACAATATTCCAGATTTTTTTTTCTTTTCTTTCTGTTCCTTTTTTTTTCCTCCATTGTGAACAAATCTGTTGTTACTGGCAGTGTGTGTAGGAACGGGTCCTGGTGACCTCTCCGTGAACTCACCAAAAAGTCAAAATTTGCAATTTCTTGTTCAGTGTAAAACTGAGCTTTGACCTTCAGCGCTTTGTTGTGGTAGCCTTTCCTGGGAAATCAAAGGGACTGGTCCTCTCCCAAGTCCCCCAAAGCGGCTCTGTCCTCAGAATCTCTCAGGGGCCTCTATGTAAGAATCTTTGAATTTAAGGGTGCAAACAGAAGTTTGCAGTGGTATCCAGGCGCTGGGATCTAAATGACACATATCTCGGGGGTAACACACAGTCACAAAGGAGAGAAAATGCAGCAACCTTTTTTGAGACAAGAAGTGGCAAATCAATATAAAGAGGAGGCAGAGGTCCCTGTGAACTGCATCCACCCTCTGCTCTTCCCCAGAGTGCCCTGCTTCTTTAGTCAAATGTCCCTTCCATTGTTCTCTCTGGCTCTTCTCATGTAGAGAGCAAATACGTTCTCTGCCAATTACAATGGAATCTCTTACACCTCAGCTGAGAACCTTCTGGAGACTGGATTCTATTCCGGTTTTCTTGGATGCCCTTTCTAGTGGCCTTATTCTCTCTGCGTCTCAGTTCTGAGTCTTCCCTAAGAAGTTGGGTACTGCTGTTCTACACCTCTCTCCGATGTTGACATAACTTTTATCACCAGCAGTTACGCTTGTCGAAAGCAGTTATGCGTACTATCAAATACCCAACGCCCAGCAGATCATCTTTACGATGTACATCAGAGAGATGCTCAATTTGTAGATTTATTCATCCACATCCTCCTCTGCTTGCTTGCCAACCCACGGGGCCACTTCTCTCCCTTAAAACCACATGGCTCTGTGAGGGCCAGGATCAGTCAGTATTTGTTGGATGGGTACCAATTATGTGTCAAAACTGTATGTGAGAAACAAAATATAAATCATGAGCAGAACTGGAAAAGAACATGCAACCTTAGTCTAAAAACTTCAGCAGCTCAGGCAACAAAATTGAGAAGCAGAGAAATGGTTTTTCAAGTCATCTACAATGTTGTGGTAAGACTAGAAGAAAAGAGTTCTTATCAAGATTCCTGTGTTTCTACATGTTCATGAGGTTTCCAGTTTAGCTGCATGACAACTTAAATTATAGAATACCACAATTCAAAAACATTCTGTGAGAACTTATACTATTCCCTGAATTTAAAATTTTTGCTTGAAAACATCTACTGACACATTTTTTTCTTAAGATTTTTGTTTAACACACACACACACACACACCTTTAAAGGGAAAGCTGTTTAATTCTTTTTTTTTTTTTTTTTTTTGCTTATACACTCACTGACCTCACGGTTATAGAACCATCACCAAGCCTGTAGGAGTGATAAGATAATAGAAAAGTCAGGGATGATCTCAGGGAGCACAGAACTACATGGGTCAAGAGCCGTGATGGGAAAATCTGGGAACCTCATATGAGGAATGAAAAATGTGTAACTTTTTCTGACTAGTAACAATTCTGGTAAGTTAGGCTTGGGAAAGCATGCTGCTTTGTTCAAATCTCTTTTCTAAGTTAATCCATTCATTGCTAAGAGTGCATGGCTCGGACACAGCCCAGAGTCCCTCTGAATTGTGTTTGTGTATGTGTGTGCATATTGTACATGTGTGTGAATCATTCCATCTATCCAGCCTAGTGAGAATCTGTATTCTAACTCCAATGTGCAGAATGAAAAGGCATGAGAGGCTTAGAGTCTGTGGTAGCCCTTCTTGCTGGGCCCTCATATTTGGCTTTATCTCAGTGTTCCATCTTTAGGTGGAACTAGATCCCAAGTTTGGGGAAGGAGGCATGAAAAGCAGTCCTTCAAATGTTTCCATCAACACTCAGTTTGTAGTGTAGATTATTCTTGCTTCTGCTATTTACTGCCACATTTTCAGTCCTTTAGGTCAGTTCCTTAATCTCTTGCTGTGCAGACTCTTGGCTTCTCTGACTAATGCTCTTTTGTATAATAAAATACTTTGTAGTCCCTTGGGAGCTGTAAGGCTTCTCAGTTCCCAGCAAAAAGTTGTGGGGCCCCAATTCCTTGCTAATTTTAACCCAGATACACACGTGTTCTTCACCAGTTTGACCTGTGCTTATCTTGATAGAGTAATGCTAGCACCTTTATGACTCTCCAGTCAAATCTACTCTTAGTATTGAAAGAAGATTGATTTTTGACAAGTAGAGGATATATGGCTGGAGTCTTAAAGAATAGTTGACTGTTCATTTATTTCTCAGTGATAGCCAATCTGACTGGGGACGGGACTTATTTTCCTTCTATTTGCTTACCTTGTCCAGTTTCAATATGATGATTTTTACCTTGTCTTATTGCAGAGGTTCTTATCCTGTGAGTCATGACCCCTTTGGATTGAAAGATCCTTTCACAAGATCACCTAAAACCAACTGCATGTCAGATATTTACATTGATTCACAACAGCAGCAAAATTAAAGTTATGAAGTAGCAATGAAAATAATTTTATGGTTTGGGGACAGTCCCACTTGAGAAACTGTATTAAGGGATCACAGCATTGGGAAGACTGAGAACCACTGTCTCGCTGTATCTTCTTTTGTTGTGATTCGTTGTTGTCTTTTGGAGGCATGCTCTGTAGAGGGAGGCTGCTAGTTAGTTATGGGCTGCTCAGTCCTGAAATAACCACATAGAAACTGTATTAATTAAATCACTGCTTGGCCCATTAGCTCTAGCTTCTTATTAGCTAACTCTTACATCTTAATTTAATCCATTTCTATTAATCTTTGTATCGCCACAAGGCTGTGGCTTACCGGGTAAAGTTCTGGTGTCTGTCTCTGGCAGGGCTACATGGCTTCTCACTGACTCTGTCTTCTTTCTCCCAGCATTCAGTTTAGTTTTCCCCTACCTAGCTCTACCCTTCCCTATCAACAGGCCGAGGCAATTTCATTATTAACCAATGGTATTCACAGCATACAGAGGGAATCCCACATCAATGCTCTTTTCTGAAGGGGAACAGAGGGAAACTAGATCTGGGGGAGAGCAGAGGTAGGAGGGGTTTGGAGGAGTGAAGGGAGGGGAAACTGTAGTATTGTGTGAAAAAAAAATCTATTTTCAGTTTTTAAAAATTGAGCTGTGTTGATGTCCGTTGCTCCTGCTAACATCAAAAGCAATGACAATGCCAGGGGTCTGGGCTATCACCTGGGGCCATGTTGGCATCCAAGGCCACACTGCTACCAGGACTGTGCCAATCAGAGTAGCTTGCACTGCCACCTGGGGCCTTAATGACATCTGAACCTGAGCTGCTGTCTGGGAACCAGGTCTGATTCCACGGTCCTATCACAGTCAGAGTCTGTGATGTCCATTGCCCGTGGTGCCACCAAAGGCCACATGGATGCCCAGGGTCTAGGCTGCATCTTGTGGACATGTTGGTGTCCAAGGGCTGTGTAGGCACTGGAGCCACTGTGTCGTCTGGGCCAGGGCCGCTGCTGATGACCTTGTCTGGGTTTGTGTCCCTACATCAGTCAAGACCTGTGTTGATGTTCATAGTTCCTGATACCATCAAAGGCAATGCTGACGCCAATAGTCTGGGCAACCACCTGTGGCCCTGTTGATGTCCAAGGGCCTTGCTACATGGGGGTCAAGCCAATAAAAGTGGCCCACACAGCTACACAGGCTGGGCCCAGGCTGCTGCCATGGCCCATGTCTGAATGTAACAGCAGACAGGGTCTGGGCTGATGTCCATGATTGGTGTTGCCACAGGGACTCATAGGAACCAACATATCATGAGATCCAAGGATAATGCTGAGCCAGCCCTGTCTCTAACTAGCCCTGGGATAGCTGGTTCTGCCCCTCACTAGAAACTATAGCAGGAAAGCTGGTGCCACCCCCCCACCCATGGGAGAACTAACCCCAGCTCTCAGGAGAGATGCCCCCACCTTGCACCATAGGCATAGGAGAGCTGGCCCTCAATGGCATGGGCCTCGAATTGTTGGCTCTGGCCTTCACCTGAGGGGGTGGTCCCAGTGGCTTGGAGTGACCAGCTCAACCACCACCCAGACTCACATCCTGGACCTTCAGTTGACCAATCTTAACAGCTGCCCCATCTTTGACCTTCTAGAGTGAGTAGAGGGACTGGTCCTGTCGAACAATAACTGCAGAATCTCTATGACTCAGCAACAATGGGATATCCAAGAGGAGTTTCAATGAGGGTTCAACCCATGATGATGGTGTACTAGAAACCAGAGGCCTTAAACTAGACCAATGAAACTCACTGCAATGAACCATTTGCAGATGGGGTTAATTGGACAAAAGGGTTATACTGCATGACACACCACAGCTCTCAATACCACTGGGATGAAGAAAGAACTGTTGAAAAGATGCAGGAGTGAGGTGGGGGAGTTGGTTATTTTCTTTTGATTTTAATTAATTTGGGGGCATACTGTAGGACATGAAGAGGATATGGAGGGACTGGGAGGTGAGTGAGATTGGGGTACATGATAGGAAATTTCCAAAGAATCAATAGAGAATTATGTTTAAAATAAAAAAAAACACATAAAAGTTTGAAAAGGTAATCTGAGAATGATAACAGAGATGTCTCTGACAATTGTTTACTAAAAGGACATGAATAAGATAACAGACATGTGACGAGAAACAGAAGGGGAACACTGAGGCCAAAAGCAGATCAGCCAAAGGGTGAGAACTGGAAAAGGGGGAGGACTGTGTGGCAATGGAGGTCTAATAAAACCAAGTATGTACAAAAACGCAGTGAAGAAACCTGTTCTTTTGCATGCCAACTGGAAAATACATATTAAAATAATAATTCTAAGAAGAATAACAGGCGGTGGATAAAATGCTCTAAGACCACCACCATGGTTGAGAGTAATTCATCTGCCTTTCAAATTATCATATTTTATAGCAAGTTGAATTTCTGTCAGAAAAATTAAATGCTGTTAAAACTGACCTAAGGAATTTGATCTAAGAATATCCTTCTGCGTGTTTATCCTTGGATCAGTGAACATACAGAACTATCTCTTGCATTGTGTGCATTCAACTCCAGAAGCTCAGACTCATGGCACTAGACTTGTAATAGTATTTATTCATCAATTAAAGGTTAAAATTACTTCATATTCTCCTGCAAACTTTGATGCACTGGAGAAGATTTATCTACACTAAAAGTTTGATCACTTAATTTTTTCAACAAGAATTGATGACAACATCAACTTATGTTATCAGTTGACTGAAATTTTAAAATATTGAAATCATTATAAATCACTCTTATCTGATTGGCTGAATGCCTTTTTATTAAAGTCCAGATACTGAAGATATGTTGTTTGTAATATGCCTGCACTGAGATGAATTCGCTAATCCTACATTTACCACTAATTCTTTGTATGTATACTGGTGTGTTTGTGTGGGAGTAGGTACACATGTGTGTACAGATGCATGTGTGTGCGTGCGTGTGTGTGTGTGTGTGTGTGTGTGTGTGTGTGTATGTGGAGAAAAGAACATCACCTCAAGAATTGCTTTTTGGATACAATCCTCATGAGTTTTGCTTGTTTGCTTCTTCCTTTAGTTTGAAAAGAGGTCTCTCACTCTCCTGGCACTCACCAGCTGAGTTAGACTGGCTGGCCAGCAAGCTCCAAGGAGCCAATTCTCCCTGCCTTCCCAGAACAAGGATTACAAACATTCTCCATCCTAACCAGCCTTTGTTACAAGTTCTGGAGATCGAACTCGGACCCCATGGCCTGTATTTTGGTGCCTAAACTATCTTCCCAAGCACTGTCCCACTAACTATCCTTAATCTAACAATTATAGTCCTGCAGCTTGAGTTACTTGATGTACCGTTAAATTGGGAGTCAGATGCATCCAACTAGGTGACTAAAGTCCTTTGGAACCATGACACACTATTGTGTCAATTCCATAACACTATTTGTATATCACCTAAATATTAATTCTGTCCTCTGGCAAAAATATCAAAGAACACAATAAAGTCTTATATGACTTCTCAACTGTGCTAACAGTCTGTAATTCTCATTGATTCTGAAAGGAGTTCTGCAGATGTGGGAGAAAGAACATAAATCATGTGTGCCTCTATGTAATGAAACCTAATGGCTGGGAACCAGCCAGACATACCAAGAGGGACTTCACTTAAATTTCATGTTCATACCTGGTACTCAAACTAGCTATACCACAACAATTCCTGATCCGAATTTATTGGTGACAATAATGTGTTCGGAACCTAGAGGTAGAATATTTGTCTACAAAAGGTTAAAGACATAGATGCCACAATTAACTTGCAAATCTTTGATGTCTATAGGAAATTGATCAAAGCAGAAATATTTACTAGGTGTATCGGTCAACGTGCCATTGTTGTAGGAAAATACCTAAGAAAATAAAGTATAAAAGATATCCTTGAGACAATCAGAGGCAGCCTCTGAGCAGATTAACTCCTTGTTCTTGTGCCTTGCTCGGCTCCACCAGGCAACCACGTCTGACAAATGTGATATGCCTGAAATCGAGAAACTGGTTAAGTCGAAACTGAAGAAAATAGAAATGCAAGAGAAAAATTCTCTGCTTTCAAAAGAAACAATTGAAGAGGAGATGCAAGCTGGAGAACTGTAAGGAGGCGAACGCAGCCAATCTGCACTGTTCATTCCACAAACTTTGCCTTGTTATTTTACTTCTTTAAGCTATTTATCTTTGTAAGATTCAAAGAGTCAAGTTTAAATGACTGTGTTGCCCCTGTCACATCAAAGAATCAGAACTACCAACCAGGAAGGCCTCTCCCCTGCCTGTCCCACCGATCTGTAGGTCTGGCTGGAGGGAAAAGAACTTGCATGTTGCTGAAGGAAAAAGCTGGGTGGGAGGTGATGAAATATAGTGTAAAATTCAAGATGGCCCAAGGTATCCTGCAGGATGTAAAATGCAGTTTAATGAGACTACCATTTTTTTTTGTTCAAATGATTTTAATTATTGGGATGCACAGTTTAAACATGCAAATAAAATGTTTTAAAACCTGGGGGGGGGGGAAGATTTCCTTGGGCTTGTAATTCCAGAAGTGTAAATCCACAGCTGCATGGCTCCATTGCTCTTAGAAAAGGAGGAGAATGCATAGTGAAGCAAAGCTACACACCGGATGGCCTTAGAAGAGCAGGGAGAGATGAGAGCGGGAATAGCAGAAGTGGGGGCAGGGCAAGCACAAAATCAGTCTTCAAAGCCACACCCCCTGTAGCCTACGTCATACAACTAGATTCCACCTTCTAAAGTTCCTCCATCACAAAACAACCCCCCAAGGTATAAAACCACACGTGGATTAATTAATCTGTGGGGTCAGAGCCATCACAATCCAATCACCTGCTGATAGTCACACATCTGAGCTCTTTGTAATTAGGCGCTCGGTCTTTAATACAAGAGCTTTTGTCTGGTATTCAAGACTGAAACTCTGAGCCTCAGGAACAATGAAAAAGAGGAGGCAGAAAAATTCCAAGAGCCAGACAATTGGGAAATTTGCTGTGAGTCTGCTGCATCTCTTGGTAATATCAGAAACCACACTCCTAAAGTATATGCACATACATGTTTTCCTAAATATAACCTACTCGGTCTATATAATATAACTTGTGTATACATGTTTTTCAGAGCTGAGCATTTGAGATTGGGAAACCAATTGGTGTGCTCTTCCTTACAGAAGACCATTTCCCCCGTTATCAGCATTCCTTCATTGCCTGTTGTTCTCTTGGTAGTTTGAGGCCCCTTAGCCTTTCCTAGAGCTGATCTTACAGAGAACCATGGAGGACAAAATGTATCAAAAGTGTCCCTTCTTGATGGAAAGGGATTAAATGTTGTATTCTTGAATAAATCAACCAGTGGTTGCAGGTCTGCTTGGGACTCACAGAAAGAACTGAGATCTCCTTTGTACTTCTGAACCAGGAGGCTGCCCTTAGCCTAGGATAATCATTTAAAGAAAGGAGCAGATGTGAGCCAGCGTCTTCAGCAGCTCTAGGCCAGGTAGACACCCCAGTATATGAAATCCCAACTTGTAGCAACAGCATCTTCTCTAGTCCACCCTTGTTCAGTTCAGTGCACTTGGCTTTTCACAAATTTACTGAACGGAGGCTTCTCTAAAGCTGTGCTTGGTCAGGTTTTCCAGGAAGGTTTGCAAGACTAATAGGGGGTTGAATTACTATCTGGGTGTTACGTGTAGTTCTGAGATACACATCATCTTTCTTCCCCTTCTCGACAGTTCCTCCCTATTCACATTTTTGTTATATCTTTTACCACTTTCATAGGCATTTACTAATTGCACAAAGTAATGGATTTCATTATGACATTTTATATTCATAAATATATTTTGATCATCTTTCTTCCTTTATTACCACAACATGACCCCCACAATGTTCCCCTTCTTTTATCTCTAAGCACTCCTTGTATTGTTATTATATTTTTAAATTATCATTCTTATATGTATACATACATACACATATATAATTCTAACCTGCTGAGTCCATTGAGTGTTTTTGTGTGTGTATATATATATATATACATATATATGTGTGTGTGTGTGTGTTTTATTTTAAAATAGATTTTAATTAAAATATAATTATAATACTTTCTTCTTTCTTTTCTTCCCTCCAACCATCCCATGGCCCCTCTCAAATTATTGATTCTTTTCTAGGACTGACTCCTTGTATTAGATAACTAATTATGGGACTTATTCCTGGGGAATACTAATTCTCCCTCTCCTGAGAGTCATTAATTGCCTATTGCTCTTCATCTAATGGGTGTGACCTTCTAAAATTTCCCCCACCCATGTTGGCATGTCAATGGTTAATTTTACTATGCAGGTCTTGTTTAGAAAACCATATTGTTGCGTTTTATGGGTTCAGTTTCTCTTGCTGGACAATCATCTATATTCTGTCAATTATATTTTAAATAAACGCTGATTGGCTGGTAGCCAGGCAGGAAGTATATGCAGGAAAACCATACAGGAAACAGAGGTGGGGCAATGAGAACAGGAGTATTCTGGGAAGAAGGAAGTTCTTCCTGCAGTCCTGCCCAGACCACGGAAGAAGCAGGATATGACCTGCCCCGCTGAAAAAGGTACTGAGCCATGTGGCTAATATAGATAAGGATAATGGGTTAATATACATTATAAGAGCTAATACAAAGCCTGAGCTAATAGGCCAATCAATTTATAACCTAATGTAGACTCTCTGTGTGATTTTCTCTGGGACGAAACAGCTGAGGGACCGGGCAAGACAGAAACCCCAACAAGCAGGCCCTCATGTTACAAGCTTTTCTGTCCTACATAGAAAACAATATCTCACAATAGACACGTTGGTCCTCTGGCTCTTAGATTTTTTTCCAGCCCCTCTTCTACAATATTCCCTGAGCCTTGGGTATAGGAGTGTCTTGTAGATATATGAGCTAAAGCTGGACACCCAAATGCAGTTTCTCTCTGTGTTTAAAGCAATTATGACTTTCTGTGATGGTCTTTTTTTCTGCTGTAAAAGGCAGCTGCCCTTATCTGTGAATGCAGGTAGAGGAATTTAGAATGAGAGCAGAAATAATACTGGTTTAGAAACATGTCAGTAGCAGTTTCTACTCTGGGTTCCGTGGCCTAACCAATCAAGGGGCGTTGGTTGAGTTCACAGTACCTGGCATGAATTCCCTCCTATTGAGCAGGCCTTGAGTCTAATTAGATGGCTATTGATGACCCCCAAGATGTAAGTACCACAGGGCATTGCACTTTTGTGGATCTCTTGCTATGCTGGCCATGGTGATTCACAAGCTTTACAGCCAAGTAGGACTATTGATTGCTTTTCTCCCTTGGCAGCTTGCATAGCACCTAGCATACTATGACAGCTAATTCTTAGAGAGGAGGCTTCCAAGTCAGTCCCAGCTCTATATCTCCAAGCCTTGTGTCCAAAGTGTGTGATGTCTTCATCAACAGGGACTTATTTGTGCATTCAGGGAAGCAAGTAAACACACTGGCAATAACCTATATTGTTTTGGAATTCTCTAGAACTTCCAGGAGCAGCACCTTTAAAGGTGGCTGCTGGAATTTTTATTGGATAGACTATGGCTCGTTGGGGAATTGTCATCACTAGTGGTGTAACTTCATTTAATATACATAATAACCTATATATTTATGTTGATTCTTTATGGCTTTTACAAACACACTTGGTATCATTTATACCTCCTTCCTGTCTTACCCTCTGTATTGCCTTCTTCTTTCCCTTCTGAGTTATAGCTCCTCCCTGGCTTTTCCCAGTTCATTCTTCATAATACCTGTGCTCTACTATGTCCTTAGGGTTAAATGTCCCTCAGTTTATGAATTGATAATGAAAATGTGATATGTACATGTACACACACACACATAATGGAATTCTATTTGTCAGCTGAAAAAATAAAATAATAAAATTTTCAAGAAAGTGGGTGGGACTAGAGAACAGGCACTGTGTTGGTTATCCCACACTCAGACAAACGTTGCACGTTCTTCTTTACTCGTGGTTTCTTGCTCTGAATATTTTTATGTGAGTATACGACCTGGAGTAATTGCAGAAGCAAGGAAAGAATAAAGGGATGGAAGTGAAGAAGAAGGAGCTATAGAGAGAGGAAAAATGACTCATTGGTTTCCTATTAGCATTTCTGAATACCTAGACAGTTCGTCTAATGAAATGACACTGGCCTTCATCCTTAAGTAGTCAAAGTTCCAGATTAGTAAACCTTTATTACTTCCCTTATAAATCCATACACTTAACATTTGACATTGAAAAACAAGAGATGTCCTAGTGGACCATCTGAGTGCCAAAAATATTCTTCCTTCCCATCATTTAACAGCAACTTTAGCACCTCATTGATAAACAGGGTCACAATTGCCCCGTCCAACACAGCCCTTTCTTTCTTTGCCTACAGTTATGGTAATGCACCCAGGTAGCAATGCTCATCTACAGTTTGAGGTTAAATTGAATTTTATTGCATTCACATTCCCTTCTTGGAGCCAGGATCTACAGACACATAGATCTCTTAGCTGTAGAGTTATGGTGGGCTGGATCACCCTTGTTTATACTTTTAGTCTCAAGATTTATTTAATCTCTCTACTAGGGCTCATTCAACAAGAAATGCCCATTGATTGGTTTAAAAACAGACCATATCTTTAAGATAAGTTTCTAATATTTGAAAATGTCACTGAATCCTCAAAGTTGCATACTCAAAAAGTGATTCCATTGATTTATCAGATCAGCAGCTTCCAGAGAAGACTGCAAGTGAGAGCCATTAGCAAGCAGCTTACCCTTGAGCCAAAAACTGTGGGTACTAACCTACAAAGGAGAGCTTGGCAGTGAACCAACAGAGCTGGCTACAGGAAGACCAACAAAAATTGAAAATTGAGTCAATTCATATTCAGACCACCCAAAAGACTGAGGATTTCTAGGAATTGAGGAAATACTCAGAACAAAAATAAACATCAAATGCTTAGATTTTCAAAAATATAAAAAAGAAATAAGATTAAATTAGTCAAAGTGCTTTAAAAGTAAATATTCTAAAAATAATAAATTAGTCTTAGAAAATAGAAATGCATGTAATAATTAATACACAAAATTCAATGAAGCACTTATATGAACCAAGAACATTTCTGAGTTGGGAGGACCTTGGTCTTAACATAGAGTAGGGAACCCTGATGGCTCCTTGGCCTGGAAAGGGAGGGGGGGTTATGGGTGGAGGGGAGGGGAGGGAAGGAGGAGGAGAAGGGGAGGAGATGGAAATTTTTAAATATAAAAAAATAAACCATGGAAAAAAAGCTACAATAAAAAATTTAAACTAGGAAAGATGAAGCTGGGCTGTGATGGCACATGCCTTTAATCCCAGCACTCAGGAGGCAGAGGCAAGCCGATCTCTGTGAGTTTCAGTCCAGACTGGTCTACAAAGTGAGTTCCAGAATAGCCAGAGCTACACACAGAGAAACCCTATTTTCAAAAACAAAAATAGAAAAGATGGAACTATGAAAGTTCAGAATATTTCAGCATTTGATATATTTTCAAAAATCACACAAAATAAATGTGAAAAGAAAATAATTCAAGATTTCTTTAATTAAGATATGCCTCCAGAGATGAAAGAATCCAGTATATGAGTACTCTATGAAAGGCCTTTTGTGAACACATCATAACAACTATCTACAAGTGCCCAGAACAAAAATTTTCCAAAGAGCAAAGGGTACATACAAAAGAATGAGAATTATATTTAGATTCTCCAGTGTTACAAAGGGAACTAAAACACAAAGGAAAATGTCTTTTTATTTTTGAGTGATTGTTTTTAACTTAGAATTCCACATCTAGGTAAACTGTCAGTTAATGTTGAGGGAAAAGTGAAATTTACCCCATTTCATTTGTTGGAAAGCTAAGAAGATGTTCTCCAAAGGAGAAGGAAAAGATCTAGGACACATGGCAGTTAACATGCAAAGATTGGTAGGGAAGGGGTGGGATGCCTGTGAGGGAAGATATAAGAGAGAGCAGGAAACTGAGAATTATCTAAATGTATTATATATGTTTATAAATTGTCAAAGAACAAAGTTAATTACCTTTAAAAGGAAAGACTACTAGACAATGAATGTGAAGGTGAAGGCCAGCATTAGAGGTGTACAAAGTACTTGAAGTAGACCAGAACTCTAGAATGGAGCAGGACAGAGACTCAAAGGGCAAAGTCTCAGAAGGAAAAATGAATAAACTAGCCAAATGCCTGAACATCTGAGGAAAGAACACTGGTGTATGTATGACCACTGTGACAGAGAACATGGGAAATAGCAAAGGAAGCCAAACTGTATAGAATAAAAATGAAAATAGATAAATGATTCCAGGAAAAAAAGAAAACTTGTTTAAGAGAGGAAACAGAATCATAATAAATTGTAGGTGAACAACAAACACATTATACATGTTAATTAATTAAGCAAGCTAATTATTAGCATATAAAAAGTAGTGCTTTTTGCCTTTTTGTTTTGATTTTTGCACCTGGTACTTTGTTGAAAATGTTCATTAGATCTAAGAATTTTCTGGTGATGTCTGTAGTCTTTTAAGCAGAGGTTTATATCATCCCAAAAGAGAGATAATTTGACTTCTTCTTTTCCTACTTGTGTCCCTTTTCTTTTTTTCTCTTTCTGTAGCTTAGACTCGAAGCATTATGTTGAGTAAGAGCAGAGAATGGGAACATTTGTTTTGACCCTAATTGTAGAGGCAATGCTTTCAACTTTTCCTTTTTAATTATGTTGTTAAGCATGATGGTGTAGGAGGTCCTTTTGTATTTGTGTTGCTTTTATTGGTTGAATAAAGAAACTGCCTTGGCCTTTTGATAGGGAAGAGCTTAGGTAAGCGGAGAAGACAGAACTGAATTCTGGGAGGAAGAGAGCAGAGTGAGAGAGCCACTATGGAGCTGCCAAGTCAGACATGCTGAATCTTTCCGGGTAAGCCACGACCTCATGGTGACATACAGATTATTAGAAATGGGTTAAATCAAGATGTGAGAGTTAGCCAATAAAAGGCTAGAGATAATGGGCCAAGCAGTAATTTAATTAATACAATTTCTGTGTGTTTGTTTTGGGGGTTAAGCTAGCTGGGCAGTGGGATGCGGCCCGCTTCTCCATAAACAGCAGAGTTTTGTCCTATGTAGTCTTTATTATGTCCATGTAGGTTCCATTTATTCCTAGTTTCTTCAGTGATTTTATCGTCAAAGAATGTTGAGCTATGTCAAAAGCCTTCTATGCGTCTATTTAGATTATCATGTGATTTCTGCCCTTAACTCTATTTCTGTGCAGATTTCACATATTAATTTGCATATGTTGAGTCATCCTTGCAATGAAACTAAACTGAATTCTTTTGGGAAAATTTTTTTTTGTCTATGTTCATTGATAAGTTTGGTTTATGGTTTTCTGTAGCACAAATGCTAATTGGTCTTAATAGTAAAAAACCCAGAGTCAGATATTAGGGTGTGAAAGCTGAAAGATCAGAGAAGCAGAGCAGCCAGCCACTAGTTCTTACTCTATGAAATTCTCAGACAGAATGGGGTGTCTCGCCTCTACAAGTCCTCAGACTGAATGCTCCCAGCTCCTGTCTTCTCCCGCCTTATATTCCTCTCACCACCCAGTCATATCATTCCTATCTCTATCTCCCTAGTGCTGGCATTAAAGGTGTGTGCCCCCACTGCCTGGCCTCTGTGGCTAACTAGTGTGGTTAGCTTCACACTCTGATTTCAGGCAAGCTTTATTTGTTACAGCACAAACAAATTATCACCACAGTTTTCTTTTTTATTGTATCTTTATCTGGTTTGGGTATCAAGGTAATGCTGACCTCTTAGAATGAGCTTATTAGCTTTTCTTCCCTTTGTGCTTAATAGAGCAGTCTGAGGAGCTTTGTTGCTAGCTCTTCTCTAAAGATTTGGTGGAACTCTGCAGTGATTTCCCTCATTATCAGAACTTACTTTGTTGGGAGACTGTTTGTTATGAATCTGCTTAAATTGTTTATATTTTTCTGAATTGGTTCTGTTCTTGTGTCTAAGAATTAACCCACATCTAGCTTTCCCAATTTGCAAGAATATAAGTTTTCAAAGGTTCTACTAATGATCTTTTAGATTTCACTGGAATTTTTATCACATTTACTTTTTCATCTCTAGAGGTATCAATTTTTGTTTTCTCTCTCATTTGGTTAGATTGACTAAGGATTTGTAAATACTATTTATTTTATCAAGACATGACACTTCAGTTAATTCTGTATACTCTTTTTTATATTCTTTAATTATCTATGACCTGGTCCTGGTCTCTCTCTCTCTCTCTCTCTCTCTCTCTCTCTCTCTCTCTCTCTCTCTCCCTCTCCCTCTCCCTCTCCCTCTCCCTCTCCCCCTCCCCCTCCCCCTCCCCCTCCCCCTCCCTTCCCCCCCCCTCTCTCTCTGTGTCCCTCTGCTGTATTGTATGGTCTAGTGTTTTTGGTTTACCTAGATCTTGTTTTTCTAAAAGCTCAAGGCCTATTAATTGGATTATTTTACATTTTTCTGTTTGTTATGTAAACACTCATAGCTATGAACTTTCCTCTTAGAATTAACTATTCTCCAAAGATTCTGGTAAATTGTACTTTGATTTTTATTTGATTCTAGATTTTTTAAGTATCTTTTCTGGTTCCTTTATTCATCAACCATTAGAAAAATAAAATGAGAACCAGCAGAGTTCGTCATTTTGCCTTTTTATAACCAAGTATACTTCAAGAAACCCCTATTATAGCACAGTACACTTCTAGATATATTTAGTACATGTGAAGCTATTCCCCAATGCTTGTTTTAGAAAGTTATGAACACATAACAATGGCTGGCTACCTTCCATGTGTGTAATTACATACTTATACTACACAGCTGTCTTGTTCTAGTTTAATTTTCCATTACTGAGACAAATAGCATGACCAAAGCAACTTGGAGAAGGAAAAGTTTTAATTCATTGCACCTTAAAGTCTATCATGATGGAGAGTCAGGGAAGGAACTCAAGGTAGGAACTTGGATGCAGGAACTAAAGCAGAGGCCACAGAAGAACATTTCATACTGACTTGTTCCTCATGGCTTGCTCAGCCTGCTTTCTTATACAGTGCAGAACATCTGCCCAGGGTTGACACTGCCCACAGTGAGCTGAGTCCTCCCACATCAATCATTAATCAAGAAAATACTCCCATGAATTTTCTTAAAGGGCAATCTGATGGAGCCAATTGCTAAATTGGCATTCTCTTTATCCAGATGATTTTGGCTTATGTCGAAATGTTAAAAAAAAAATTCACCAACACATTCCTTAAATGGGACTTTAGGAAAAATTTTGACATTGTTTTGAGAATCCAGAGAACATATTTACTTCTAAACCAAACAGCTGCTGATCTCATGTACATTGCTTGTTTACAGTGTATCTTAAACAGTGGCTGTAAAGATAATTGTTCTATATCTCATGTGAGGAACTATGGTCAGAGTCTTCAACCCATCAACTTGGGGATTTCACAATTTTTTTTAACATTCTTAAGATGTTTATGTTTCTACAGAATGGTCTAGCCTTCCCTGAATGACTCAGTTCTCTAATGTGCAAGTTGCAAATGAAAATAATTAATAACTGTCATTTACCTAAAATGTGCTTGGCCACAGAGAACTGTATAATAGTGTCAGGTAAAAGGTTTTGGGCAGATGATAATTAATAATTCCTGAAATCTAGGCTGATCCTAATGATATATAATAGAAAAAGAAAACCACAAATGGGAAAAATACATTGGTATTATGATAGAACTGTGGCTAAAAAAGAAAAAACTAAAACCTGGGGGTGGTTTAGTTCATATCTAATATCAAGACATGGGAAGTCATCTTCATCTGAGATCTAAGAGACTAGACTAATTACCAAGGTCAAATAGAGGACATACAATGCCAGAAATGTCAAGGCAAGTTGGGAAAGAACCAAAAGCCATTAGTTTTCTGTTACTATTTCATCAAATAACCAAAATAAATTTATTATCTTGTAGATCTGTAAATCTACATTGAATATGCTTCTGGCTGCCTAAAATCAAGGCATCATCAGGCTAATAGGGTTCTAGAGTCTCTAAGGAATAATTCACTGTCTTGTCTTTTCCAGTTAATATAGACTGACTGCATCACTCAGTCCATGAAGCCCTTTCTCAAAGCAAGTGAAGAAATATCTCTCTGTCCCTTGTCCACCTCTGAAATCTCTTCCTCTAACTACACTTTTACATCATGACCATTGAGTTAACCTAGGATAAAAATCCCTATCTTAATGTCAAAGCACAATGTTTTGTTTTGTTACTACATAAAGTAACATGTCTTCAATGATGAGGATCATTACTCTTCCTACCACCACATCCAAGTATTAAAAATTATAAAGATGCCATGTTTTTTTCAGTCCCAGTCGAGCTGGCCTTGGTGAGCTCCCATTAGATCAGCCCTACCATCTCAGTGGGTGGGCGCACCCCTCGTGGTCCTGACTTCCTTGCTCATGTTCTCCCTCCTTCAGCTCCTCATTTGGGACTTGGGAGGTGGGGAGGAGGTGGAAATTTTTAATAATAATAATAATAAAATTATAAAGATGGTTAAGTTATAAATAAATAAGTATGATAGCAAACAGGAGAATGTCTTCATTCTAATATATTCTGAACTATTGGAGGCTATCCCTATGTAGAGTTGCTTTCATCCTGATAATCTGAAAATATCCTTGTTTATCAGTATTTCTTTTATGAGATAAAGAGGTGAATGACCAGCAAATAGATACATGCTAGAATATATGTATCTTATGAATGTAAGGTTATTAGAATGCGAGAACCTTAATTAAGTTTTAAGAAATTGTTTTAATACTTTGCTTGAAGAAGAACTATTAGCAGTTGTTTTCTGAAAAAACAAAGTAGAAAAAGGGATTGGTATACTTTGTTATAGGAGAGTGTGAGCATTTGTGCATGAGTTTTTATCTATTAAGAAATCTAACTAGGTAAGGCCACGTTCTACCTGTTAAACAACTATTTAAAAGGGGAAGCTTTAGGTCTGTGCAGTGTGGGTGTGCTGCTTCTTAGTTCACGGACTCAATGTGCTCCAGTGAAAACTGAAGGAGTATAATAATTCACAACTTCTACAAGAAACACCCGATGAAATTTCTTCCTGGCTTTTGCACAGTGGTGGCAATGGCTGTAATCCAAAACATAAACAAAAACTCATATGGAAGCAACAAACACACTTAAAATAAAACTTATATTATTCCCCAGTCCAAAGAACTTCTTAGTCTAGGACTTCATAGTTTATTTATAATGCTGAGTAACTCTACCCAGTGAATACAAAGCACAGATGAGTACAAAAGGCTGCATTTACGTAGTCTAATGATTCCCATATATGGACACTAGATGTACATGCCAAGAAGTTTGGCAGTTCCTTTTTGGAAATTGACATTAATGAAAGGGTGGCAAGTGAAGAGCTTACATAGTCAGTTTTATGATAACACAGACATTTATATACTCATCTCCAGGAAATCAAGCCATTCCTTCTCCATTACCCATATACTATAAACCAACATAAAATAATGGGCAAGCTGCCACAAGTTAGATTTTCTAAAAATATTCTTATGTTGCAAATAGAACCATAGTAGCAAGCCCTACTAATCCAATGTGAGAGCTAAAGGAAATGGCACAAGTATTAAACCCCTTGCCTTGTACGTCTTGCTCTAGGGACTTGACACAATATGGTATGCCAGAAACCAAACACAATCAATTTGGCCTGCCACTAGAATTACAGGTTCTTCTGGGCCTTGGTGTTGAGTTGAGACTTCTACTAATAGACACTATCTCTGGTTAAACTTAAAACTTATGCTGACTTCCCCTACAACCCAGATTAGCTTCTTTACTGCACAAATATGCCAAATGCAAGATGAAACTAAATTTGAAATTCTCATTGGATTTCCCTCTTCCTTGCCAAGATCTAAAGAGTCAATAATGTGCAGTGGAAGGAAAAAGATACACATGTTGACTCTTAACTTGCCTTAACAAATCAAGTTTTACCTGATTCCTCAAGTTATACTCCTTGAGTCATGCATAATTCAGCATCCTAAGAATCCTTTGTCCAGTGCTTTATATTGCTCGTTAAGTGTTCCAGTCAAACTGACCCTAATTCTCTAGCCAGATTTCAGAAAAGATCTGGATAACATCAGGGTCTCAGTCTGATTTGGGAACATCATCCCACCCCAATGGACTCTCTTTTTGGTGTCAGAGCAGCTGCTTCAATGTACTATATTGCTTAATGCTTACAATTGCTAGGAGATTATTATTTTAAACAAATTCTATAATTTTATCTCTCTACCTCATTCTTATGTTGAGCTTAATGACTCAATCGGATTCTTAATGGCATCAACCTATACCACTTAATGACATCAGGAACTGAATCTCTTTAGTACCAGTCACTCCCTTCCCAGCTAAGATATGAAGGTAAATAAAAATTTCTAAATGATCCCCAATAAGTTTCTATTACAAGTATGTACATGATAATGATCTTTGGATGAGATGCTTTGGTTGACTTTCAGTAAGGACTCCTTTTCACCAGATTCCATTACGAACCAACATTGCATCTGTTTATTTAGTTCAGATAAAAGTATTGGCATATTGCACTGAGTCAAACCAACTAAGACATATCTTCTTCCAAGTGGGACTAAGATATCTAGAATCATTAAGCCATCACCACACACCTTAGAAATGTTTCCTCTGGGATCTGTGCTACAGAGAAGAAAATGTTTGCAAAATAAGAAATGGAGAAAAACTCGACTCCAGGATTATATATTTTCTCCAGCCACAGCTCTATGTGTTCTCCCCCACAGAACTAAGTTTTTTTCTAGCATTAAAGAACTATTGCAAAGTTAGTTCCTTTCTTCATCTCCCAAGTTGGAAAATAATAATTAAACTACACTAAGTATAGCTAATGAGAATAAAATGAGACAAGACACATGAAAATATTTTGAGCAGCCTCAAAATATTTATGGAAAAGCAATGTTCAGATTTGTGATCACCCTATTATGGCACTTTTTTTTTCTCATAGGACTTCCCAGCTTAGATATTTCATTGCACCCACTCTGTGAGAAGTCCCTTGGCAAGCTGGCAGAGTACGGGTTGTTTTATTTTTAAATCAATAACCTTAGGAGGAAAAAATAAATATAATATCCACCTTTCAGAATCTGAAAAGACACATGGTCAAATCAAAGCATGGCATAGTTGCACTGGTGTAGAGACATGGCTAATAGATCCACAATACCAACTCCTATGCCTAAGGCTCAAGGAACATTATGTAGAAGAGCTGGATAATTGTAAGAGTCAGAGGACTAGTACGTCTGCTTCAAGATAGTGTCTTCTATAAACAACAGGGCCGGGTTGCATAAAATCCTAACAGTATTGTCATCTACATGAGACCAACACACAAGGAAACCATTTGACAGCACTAAAAGGATGGGGTAAATTTCACAAGGCCCCAACCTCTAAATGAGGAGCCACAAATTAAATAATGGCTGCTTAGAAAGGAAGAATCAGTCTTCTCCAGGAACAAGGCCCATGATAGACTATCCAGTCCCAAGTGATCAACCCAAAACACACACATAAAAGCAAAGCTAAATGGACTCAGCAGGTTGTAATTACATATACATATGTATATTTACATATATAATAATTAAAGAAGAAACATTTATAAATTAGAGGTGGAGTTAAGGGGAGGAGGAGAGGGAAATGATGCAAATACAATACACACACATGAAATTTTCAAAAGATAAATTAAATGTTTTAAAAGAAATCTACCTAATTTTAATGATACAAAAGTTCTGGAACACAAATGGATATAAAATACATTTCTGCATAACATCTCTTGATATGCCAGAAATGGAATTGCACAGAACATCATCATTATCCAAAGGGAATAGAAAATTTGATGTTCATCTCAATGAAGCACTTACTATAGCAGGCTAGGTCCATCTCCTCCTCTTCAGTCCCTAAATTCTTGCTTATTACTAACCATATAAAAGGACAAACTTTTACTTTATGAGTAAACCCACTCACAATGCTTTCATCTTTTAAAATTATGACCCCTCATTTCAATTTCCAGACCTCTCTAAAATGCCCATATTAAGAACTAAAAAGGATGTCTCAAATACTCACTATTTACTATTTTTAGACATATGCCTATATTTTGTTTTTCATTCATAGAATAGAGAACACCACATTCCAGAATTTTTTAAATGTGTACCGTGCAGAGGCTCAAAAGGAAACAAATCACTGAATATGTATTAGTGCTGTTGATGTTGTGCCAATATTTTGCCTTCCGCAGTCTCTGGGTTTCTAGGAGTCTGTGTTCTCCATGACTGTGCCAGTTAGGAATGTTATCATCTTCAAAAGAAAAGAAAGGGGAAATACACAAATTAAGACAAAACTAGTATTCAGTTATGCAAAGATACCATCAGAAGTGTCCCCACAAATAAGAATAGACCTGGTCTAGTCACAGAGAAAGAAGGGAGTAGAGGGTCTCCTATCTTCCTGAACAGTGTTCTTACTGACCAGATGCAATCCCAGTACCCACCTGAAACTCTGCAACAAGTCCAGCACAGACAATCAAATAAAAATGAAATTCTGACAGGATGTACAAATAAAAGGCCAATTAAATTGAAAACTCAATAAACTAATAAAATATAAGGCAGAGGTAAATGATTTTTTTAAAAAAAGATGAAACCAAAAGAAAGTAACTCCAACTCTTTGCTAAAATCTTATAGAAGCAAAACTAGGGTTTCATGGTATCTACCTTTTTTCCACAACCATTGGATTAATTTATTGATATAGTGCGTGCGCACACACACACACACACACACACTAAAATTATCCATTAAGGAAAGTCTAGAAGGCTATAATTAAAATAATTCTCATATTTTAAGTAGATTCCAAGACAGCACATAGCAAAACAGAGCTCTATGTCCTTTTCACGTGGAAGATTTTGACCTTTTCACTTTTGATGAACAGCAGCAGGAGCAGCAGCATCCCTGACCTACACTGCTGTACCCTACACTGTGCACTGCCCCACAGGAGAATTCCCATGCAGAAAGTTATTGAAGAATCAAAAAAGGTCGTAAGTACTTCAGAAGACACTTGTTACAGAGAAGGTAAGATCTAGAGAAAGGTTCAAAAACCCTGATAAAATTCTAGTAGTTTATTGTGCTGTAATTTAGTCTGAAGTAAAAATGGCAGTCAGGATTGGGGTTGTAGCCCAGTGGTAGAGAGCTTGCCTAGCATGTGCAGGTCACAGAAGGGGGAGCAATACAATTTTCTTAATCAAATTAATAAAAGAGTACAGCACTTGGACGAGGGAAGAGTTTACAGTGAGACTAGAATAGTTTCCTAAGTCATAAGGCAGATTTATCTGGCGATCAAGTACGTCTGGCACAGTGGGGAGACTTTTCAGAGTGCAGGCCTCTATACGATGCCATTACTTCTCTCTCAGCTGAAGAAGTTCTGTGTGACCCCAAGGAAAAGTGTTAAAAAACCAACAGCTATGTCTGGGAGACTTCTGCCGAGCTGCGGAACTCAGAAAGGCAATACTCCTGGTTACATGACAGTGGTATCACCTCACCTTTTAGGATTTTGAACCTTGAATACAGATGAAGTTTACCTCTTGGATGCATCCCTTGTAGTGAACCTTAGGATGGTGGATTATAAACCTATGCCAATGCCTAAAATCCTACCTGTGTGTCACTGAATGTTGCTTGACATCATAGGCAAGCGGTTTGTAGGGTATCCACAGACCAGATGTACGAAGTGTGCATGCATATCACTACAGAAACCTTAAAGGATATGTGGCTAAGCATCTTCATTTTATACTAATGGAAACTATTTTCAAACATGGTTAGAACTCTACTACCACATTCTTATTACCAAGGCAAGACCTGAACCACAGATTTTCTATCTTGTTATCAGGGGCTGTTTACAAAGCCAATGGGAGCTTGAGGAGGTCATATGTGGGATCTCCCATGTCAGTCAGCTCTACTCTCTGAGCCAACAAGAAAATAGTGACTCATAAAATCCAGCAGCCTTTAGGAATAAATGAGAAGTGTGCTTTTCTTCTGTGCAGTAATTGCATTTCTGATCTTTGCAAATAAAAGTCTATCTTAAATACCTAGGAAAGCTGAAAGTTTAAGGGCCTTACTGACCAGATTCATTTTTGTTGGTGCTTAACACAGACATGATAGATAGAAAGTAAATTTCTGTAGTTGAAATTGACAGACTTGTTTCCAGTAAATAACACTTGTCTGCGATCCTAGCTTATACCAAAAACCAATCTCATCTGCATTAGAAGTGACAGGAGTTATCGGAGTTTGAAATTCACCAAGGGAAATCTATGCACATAACTGAAAGTCAGCTATGTGAGAAGGCAGACATGAAAGGAGCTCATACGTGTTGGAGGATAACTTAGCTGGGCTCCTCTAGCCCGTGGAGTAGACACCCTTGTATTAAGCTTACGTAAGCACCATGTCCTTGTGGCCCAGAGCAGTTTCACCTTTCCTTCTCCTTCTTGCAACTACACAGGGCACAATAATAGAGCTGGAGCAACTGCTGTTTCCACCACCTTGCTCAAGGCTCTATAGCTACTAAACACTGGTATGTGGTTTTCTCTCCAAGTATGCAGTGTCTCAGGACACATGGCTACACGTAGGTACATATTCGTCTGTAAAGTTACAGTAAATAACCTCTATTCAAGAAAAATAAAACCCTAGTAACTCTTCAAAAGTCTTCAGTGACTCTGTATGGTCTACAAAGCAGTTTAAACAAATGATGTAACATTTAAGGCCTTCCACCCACTGATCTCATCACCGCTTTACACTACGTAACCTCGTTGTTCTAGTACACAGCCCTGCTCCAAAATCCTGATAGCTAGTTCACCGTGTTCTGAATATGTATGCCTTTTTCAGATCGTAAGACACCCCCCCACACACACACTTGTATGGAAAACACTACTATTCAAAGCCTTCTATACAAATGCTACTTGCTAAATGCTGCCTTATCCCTCAAGTCTCTACTACTCAACTGCCAGGATTGCATGCTTTTTCCTCTCTCTGTGAAAACAAATCTAAACTCCCATTTTCTTTGCTTTAAAATACCTCATGTTCCCAGATATCCATTCCTAAGGTGAGTGAGTGAGTGAGTGAGTGAGTGTGTGTGTGTGTGTGTGTGTGTGTGTGTGTGTGTGTGTGTGTGTGATGGATCATAAATTATCCTCACACACAACATGTTGGAAAAGATTTACATTCACCAAGGACTTGCAGATATGGTAATCATGTGTAGCTGTTAGTACGTCCACACGATGGCAATTTCAGGACATTTAGCCTGTTGCTGTTAGATCCTTTTTCTTTTATCAAGGGTCCCATTTCAAGCCTCGGTCCCTTTGGAGACATTCTAGGAAAAGCACTCTGAGAGAATGCCCCGAGATCCATTCCTGGATTCACAACTTGTTGCCCACATCTGCTACTGAATCAGATTCAGGCAAGTGCAAACTGGAGAAATGAACTAATCGTTGGCACCATCCAAACAAAATGAAAGGAGCGCCTCTGCTATGTTGGCTGGATATTCAGGTTCAAAATAATGGGGTAACTGCAGAAAGGGGGAAAGAAAACCCCAGTCTGCAGCTGTATATCACCTTAAGTGCTCCTCTTGTCGTCCCCCCACCACCTTCTTTCTCACAACTACGCTATGGAACTGGAATGTGTGAGGGGCATTAAAGGATTATTTTCTATAATCCTCTGAGAATATTTGCTAACACATTTTACTACCCAGACCCTCTTCTAGTCCCTTTTTTGTTTTGCTTTGTTTTGTTTTCTCAGAATACATTTTCTTACGATGTTAAAGACTCTTAAGAAGTGACGCCATGCCTCTAAAATCATATTTCATGGCTCAGCCGCAGAACAGATAATGTTGTCTTAATCCCAGTTCTGTTAACAAAGGTTATTTGCTTCATAGACTTTACTAAAAAGATTTGGACACATCCTTAAAAAATACAAGATTTAGAGAGAAAAACTGAATCAAAAAAAAGTAAAAAGAGGTAGCAACTAAACACCAAACGGACAAACGAGTTCATGTGAAAGTTTTAGCTTTCTCATTCTTCATTAATTCATTAAATGGACAACTACTGCTCATTGTCCTTACAGCCGTGCTCATTAGAATAATTTATTCAGTTAATCCGGGTGACATTTATCGAGCATTTATGTTTTGCCGTCTAGTAAACCAGTAAGTATAGCTTGCTGCACCCAAAGAGCTTTCTGAATAAAGCTGAATAGAAGTACAGGAACAAAAAAAATCATAAATATTGAGGCAAGTAAGCAGTATAACAAACTTGATGAATATATCTCATTAAATATCTGATTCGATGTCAAATTTGCATCTTGATGAGAATTAAAAGTGTTTCCATTTCATCTATCCTTGATCGTCCTCTCTCTCTGAATCACATCAGATTCTATTTGTTGACTTCCAAGTGTATCCAGTTGGGTTGAGCTTGGAATTCTTACCAACGGAATCATGAGTTGAGGCTTTGAGCTCTCCAGGCAGACAGATGGGAATAAGTCTGTTAAAAAAAAAAAAAAAAAAAAAAAAACTAAGTTCAGTGTAAACTTAGCACATGTGGCGGCAGGTAATATTATTATTCCAGTGGCACACACCGGTGTTTTCTTAATAGATTCTGTGAAAATTCTTTCTTACACTATGGACCTTAGCTAGGCTGGTGGCTCTTAATGGAGAAAAGATGTTTGCCCCCCAGAATCATATGGTTAAGTCCTAAGCCATTTTTATTTTGTTTTGTTTTGACACCTGGGGGAAGGAGATTGCATGGCAGGTGAGTGGTCCGGCAGCATCCTGTGAGAAGAGGTTGAAGGAACTTAGTGCTGAACGCTCTGTAATTCGCTGGAGAGGTCCCCAGGACCACAAGTCATAAGCTCCCCGTGCGTTGAGGAACGCAAGAGTTTGTAAACTCCATAGCTGTGGCACGACCTGTTGCTAGCTTGAGCTCACTAGAAAAGAAGAGAGAAAACAGCACAGCATGGAACAGACCCTTCCCCTGGAAATCCGGGTGAACAATGGTCTCATATATGTGTGCGGGTTCTCCCAGACTATCTATCTGAGTGCTCATATCACCATTTCTAAGCCTAAAGTTCTCTTTTAAAACGCTTTGATTCCTTTCGTGGCAAAAAAAAAAAAAAAAAAAAAAAAAAATCGAACTTGGGCTGGGAAGTGAGTCACCGCTCAGCAGCGAAAGGACCTTGTTTTTCTTTCTCTGAATATATTTCTTAATAACTTCAGCATGACCCTTCGCACTTGCCGGTTAAATCCTCTTAATGCCTACGACAAGCGGAGAAACAGCTATGACACCGTTTTTCAATGGCTAGCTAGGAGAGTTTTTTTAAATACTGAAAATAACCAGAGGACAGCGAGCCCTGGCATCTATGTTACATAAGCAGATGTTGAAGGGACGAGCCGGTGCGGAGCTGTCTCTGCAGATGGACCTCACAGCTGCGCCAGTCTCGGGAGCGGCCTGGATGCAGCACACTTAGAAGAACTTTCTGTGGAAGGAGCCTGGCAGGAGTGTGGAGGGGTGGGCCGTGCTGCAGCAGCCAGCTCCCAGGAGCAGGGCGCCTGGGGCTCCCGGGGCCGATCCCCTCCCACCTCTGTCTGGGCGCATCCGGCACGTCGAGCCCTCACCACCCCCCATCTTCCTCGCTCTGCCTCGCTTTGGAAGGAACCCTTCAGTTCTCTTGGCCCGTTACTTGGCTTTTCGATCACAGGGAAAACACCTTAATTAGTGACAGTCGCCCACGGTTTCCCTCCCTGCCAAAAATATCACGCAAAACTGGAAAACAATCTAGTACCTATCCCATCTTTCAGAATCAGATCCCCATCTCTCTTCTCCTCTACCGCTACTTTGGCTCCCAGATCCCAAAATCCATTCATTTCCTCCCCAACCTTCTGTGGTCTCTGCCTTTCTCTACTTTTTTCCCACCTCTGTTTCCACTCCTGTCTCCGCCCTCCCACTTCCCTGACTCTCCCGACTCCGGCAAGCTCCGGTCTCTACCCTCTCTGCCCCTCCCCAGACAAGTGTCCGACTCCACCGGGGCAGCCGGCCCGCCGCCGGCCGCCGGGCTCAATCCCTGCCCACCTACTGCGAGTAGCAGCTCCGCCCACCTGTCCATAAAAGCCAAGTGCAAGTTACCCGCAGAGGCAGAGGATCAGAGCCCTTCCTCGGTCCTCTCCGTGGGAGCCCGAATCCCTGTCTCCCAGATCTTACGAGCTCAAGGTAAGATAACCTTTCTAGGAGCAGCTGACCTACAGGGGGTTGCTGCCCGGAGTGAGTCGCTTCTGGTCAACACGCTTACTGAGAGCTGATTCATAAGGATGCTGGGATGAACAGTGAGTTTCTTAACTAGTAACTGATTTGAAAACAAACTTCTGTTTGAACAGTAAAATGAAAATTCCTTTTTGGCAGAAACAACAGCATTTCTATTACAAAAATCTTTTCTCTTTTTTCAGTCACCCTCCCCTGCCTCCCTGGTCTGTCTGACTGTTGCTGAAGTTGAATGTATCTCTGTAAGGTGTTATGCTTGTAGTTTTGATGGCAAATATTTCACATATCAGTAGAGGCAGGGAAAACCGTCCCGTTGTCAAAAACGCACTTTAAAGGAGCACAATTAGTTTTCTAAAAATAGCACAGCCAAAAGGTCTGCTGACGATTTTGCGGTGTTTTCCAAACCCCCAAGACAGCTTCCGTGGGTCCTTTAAGAAGTATCTTTTCAGGTTTAACTGATCGGAAAAAATGATGTGAACCAGTGCCCTTTGCCTGGGGACAGTAATAAGGTGGCTGGTAGATAGGAAAGAACAAATCCCAGTTTACAAGCTGGGGCAGGGTGAGCCAGGGCAGGGCTACCTTTCCAGAACATCCCCAAACGAGGCATGTGTGGAGACTAAGGAAGTGTAGGAGAGAACTCTGTGACGGCTATACACACCTAAAACATAAAGTGTTTCAATATGGCTCTCAGCGAAGCATGCAAGCCAGATTACACAATTCTTCCTGTGCTGATGTATAGAGGGACCCGCCAGAAAGACGTCAGATGAAGGTTTTCATCCTTTACCATTCCCTCTGCCCTCCTCTAGCAAATGAAAATCTGCCTGGTTAGTGATCGACTCCCCCAGAGCTCTCCAGTAGGGAGAAGACCTTGGGTGTATGGGTGGGTGGGTGGCAGAGGTGATGAGTGGGTGGGTTGGGGATTGATCTGTTCTTCTTCCAGAGTGCTGTGCACCTGTGAGAGGGGGGAAGCAAAGGAGACAGTGACTTCTGTAGGAACTTGGGCCATGAAGTGTGCCACCATACTCTGTGGGGTTTGTGGGATGAAATGCTGGCACGTGGAGAAAAGCCCTCTTCGAGTGTTCCATCTGGGGAACTGCAGAAGGCTGCACTTGGAGGAAACAAGCCCGGGCTGCCAGTCAGGAAACCAATCGCCTATTTCAGCCCTTAAGGTTCTTAAAGGGAGAGAACGGTTTACACTCTCCTGTCTGTTCTTCATATGTTGTTTCACATGGAAAGGAAATTTTCGTTACATATATAAAACACCTCCCTATGAAAGAAACACAAGACGTGGGTCTTTCTAAACGTTCTCCTTATCTTTCAGATATCAAAGGAAATAACAAAAATTATTTAAAACCTGTTTCAGGTAGAAGGGATTCAATACACCTATTCCAGTAAAAGAGTTATATGTGGAGCATTCTGTCATGTTATGGATTTTTTTTTCCAAGTGGAAAAATACTGCAGAGTGTGGTTTCCTTTAAGATAATAATATAAAATTACTATTGGCCAAGATAATATGTGACCTGTGCATATTAAAATACCTTTATCTCTAGCCGCAGTGCAGTACGCTTGCTTTATATCTAACATGAGCAACCAACCATGACAAGACAAAGGTATGAGACAAGGCCAAACCAAGTATTTGGTACACTCAAGCTAATTCCTCCTTTAAGGTGGTACTTGACTCCTGCCCAGCACCACCAGGGTAAAAAGATATTGCTTTCCTCCACTGATCTCCCTCATCAAAGTTAACTGCTCTAAGGGGCAAACCCGTGGATGACAGAACTCTGTTAAAGCTGTATTTGAAGGCTTTAATTATTCTCTGAAGGTTTGCTTCTGCTCTCCCTGACAGTCTGGGCAGACCAGTTAAGAACAGTTCAACAGCAACCACCTTCTCTGTGTGCTGTGAGGTTTGACCCCCTTAACTAAGTAGTAACAGCATCTTGAACTATTCGTGCTGTAAACCTCCCAGGGGGCATCAGCAGTCAAAGGAGTCTTTGCATAGGGTACATACTGAGTACAACGTCACTTTACCTCTTATGACTTTAGAAAAATCAGTGGCGAGATATTATTTAGCTATCCTAATATCACCCCATTCTGCACTGAATGTCAAAGGACAACCCAGCCCACGTCACTGCAGCAGGCTACAGATAACTCCCTAAAAGTAAACAAGAGGGGGTGTTTCCTCCACCAGAGACACCCAAAGTGTGCCCTTCAAATTCTGAATGCCTGCCCCACTTGGAGAAACACACCTTTTAGATTTCTTTTCCTGTTATGAATAAATAAAATATCTGCATGATCAAAAAGCATATGTTACTTTTTAATTTATAAAGAAAAGAATAAAGGACAGGAAAGTAAAATCAACCAGAACTGAGAGGGAAGCTGCGGGAATCATAGACATCCACTAAGAGAATAAAATGGTCCCCATCTGCTATCAAACATGACCTCTTATTTATGCAGAATTATGGAGGCTGAAGAAGAGCAGAAGTGTCTGCTCTTGAGCTTCTGTTTGAATTTTCTTTCCTAGTCGAAAGAGCACTGCCACTCATACTGTAAGAAGCATCTCTACTACCTTCCTCACGAGTCTCCTCCTCCAGAAGACAGCAGCGTGGTTCTAAAACCTGAAATGATTTCAGGTGTACCCACTTCAAACTCACAGGAATTTTGCCAGTTCTATTTTTTTCAAGCTGTATTGTGCATATCAAACACCATGTTTTCATCTTATGTTGGGAACACCTTCAAAACCTGAAGGGGACAGTGTTATGTGAGTGTTTTCAAGTTAGGGGGTATCAATTACTCCTTTTCCTTAGTAAGGCAACTTAAAGAATGACTAAGACTTCCAGTCTCTGCTTCTCCAAGTGACTCTGGAGAAACATATCTTAGTGTGTCCTTCCACATCCCCTTGGGTACATAATTTAAAGAAAGTACAGTCTGAGGTTTGAGAGCAGTCTTACAAAATGAACTGTTCTGTTGAGTAGAGTAGAGGTTCGGAAGAGTTAAAAGGACGGTGAATGTCTCTGGAATTTAGAGAATCTTCCTCTTAGCATTGTGCTAACGGGTATCTTTTGATAAGTAAAGCGTCTAGTGGGGGGTTGAGGGGGTGTTCAGGGAGGCTGCTCACAAGTCGTTATCAAATACTAAGGACATAATCATAATCATCACCACAATAATAAAATTAATAAGCTGTTTTAAGATTTCCTAATTAACTGCAGTTTGCACCCCACAGTCCTAAAGCAGAGCTTTGCTGGTCCCCCTTCCCTTTGCGGAGAGATGAAGATGACTGAAAGGTAGGAGAGTTAGCCACATTTCAGCACCAAGAGAAAACCTTTGGGTCAGAGGCTGCAGCGTGGCTTCAGTAACTCTGTTGTCTAAGGACAGAGGCCCTGTATGGGAAATGAAAGGGGTCCCTGGAGTCTGGAATATCTCCAATCTGGAAGCCCTGTGTACCCCAGTCCAGGAAGCCATTGACTCTGCATCAGATCAAACTGAAGTAAGTAAAACAAACCCACCCCCCAAACTAATCACAGTGTCATCACCTAAAATACTATCCAATACTGCTAGCTCAGTTGGCAGGAGCTCCCCCACCCCCGTGAAGCTACTGGAGGAGCTTTTATGAGACACTGGAGCACACCTGTTGATGGCTTCCATGCTCTTCTGTTTACTTGGGGCTTGCTTCCATTGTTCTTCCTGGAAAATGCAGCCAGCCTCCTGGGGTCTGCAGCTGCAGTCACCATCCCTGGCTGCCCCTGGCATTGCTTCTCCCATAGAAGGGGTGTCCTACACCGTTATAGATGATGGCATTCATTCCTGGAGTTTTTCTCATTACTGCGAGTCTCCTCATACTTCTTTTAAACAGACTATAAATGTTGACTCCATCAAGTCAGAAAGTTTTATAGTTTTCTAAACTTTAACTTATATGCATGGATGAAAAGTCATCAAGAATTTCTTTTGGCCTCCAGTAAGTTATGAGGTGAGTTTTGGGGAACTTTTATTTGTCCAGTAAGTTCAAACTTCTGGAAGTTTAGTAAAGGACTCAGACAATACAAAATATAATTCCTGGAAGGGACTTTGAGCCTAATTTCAACTGAAAGTTCACGTTAGAGATGGAAAAGGTCAGAAATATTGATGTCATTCACAAGGATACCAGATGAGTATAGCAAGCTGGGATGCAAGGGACAAAACTCCCTAGCCAGTTCTACATCTTGAATAACTGGTGCTTCTTCCCACTCAACGGGAATCTGGGGTGTCCCTAACTGTTCTGAGTAGCCTGTAAGAATTTAGCATGGGGCTCTCAGATGGGGTGAAGTTTAGGATACAGCTATAGCTTTACTGAAGAATATGTCTAAGGGAAAAGAAATGACCCCCACAAACATCTTTGAGATTACCGATAATTAAAATCATAGGGAACTTCATTGCCATTTTCCATGTCAGAATCTGAAATATACTAGCTAGTTGGTAAATCTGTGTTGAGTTGGGGAGTATGTGAATAGGGGAAAAAAGTTAAACAGAAAATATCCATTACTTTCAGCTCCTATGAAAGACCTATAAGTAGTCTTAGGAACATAGAAGTACTCAAATCCCAAATGTATCAAGCTTAGGATTTCCTCTTATGTTATGGAATGTATGATCTCATAACCTCATTGATGGTGGGAAAATCACCTTGTCTAAAGAACTGGGTAATTTTTCCTACTTTTACCTGTGCTCTAGAATTATATTTCTATAACATGCTTAAAAGTTAGTTTCAATATTTATATGGAAAAGAACATTGAGTAATTATTTGCAATAATAATTATTTGAAATAATATTCTTTATAGTGTTCCCTCCCAAAAGACAATGTGTTATCGGTTCTGTCCTTCCCAGTTCTTTAAGGAGAAGAAAGGCAAACGCACACAACAGCCAATCAGAAAAACCGTGGATCCACAGTGACAGGAGGGTACAGGCCTGACGTGTGTGGAGACAGAAGGAAGAAATCCAGGAGCCAAGAGCATAGTGAGAGAAAGGCACAGCCCCAGAGTTCACACTTGTGGTGTGGAAGAGGGGGAAGCTCCAGAGCAATTTGGAGAACTGAACTACAGACATCTGTGGCTGTCTGACCAGTCCCTCTGGAGATGAACTGTCTATACCAGTATTCTTTAGGTACAGCGTCATTTGCAGGCTAGGCACACACAGAAGACTAACAAGCCTTTGAACTCTTGCTTACCTTTTCCTTCAACTGGGGAAAGAGCCTGGTTTGACCTCACTTTAGTCTTAACGCTGACCCAGGGTAGTAACTTAATGGGTGTCAAGGCATCAAAATTTTCTCTGCTGAGATAATATGATTATTAGTAACGCATAAAGTTACCCCACCAAACAATACTAGGAAGATAGAAAAGAACATTCTTATGTCACTTACTAGAAACACTTCACACTGAATCAGTGGACAGATATTACTCCAGTGGCCTCTTCAATTAACTCTGAGCATGCCTGGCAACTGTTTGCCTGCCTTTGACACAGCAATTATCTTCTGAAACTGATTTATTGTATGTTAAAAAAAAATCTATGCGGTCAAAGTTTAAACATTGTACAAACATTCTTTTAAGTCTTTTCTGAAGAGTGCCTCTCTTGAGCACCCCATTGACGTGTTGGCACAGGGTATTTAGGCATTGGGTCATTGAAGTGCTGAGACTACGATTAATCATGTCGTGGGCTCTAACTAAATAGGCCTGGGTGTGGGTGTCAGCTTTTGGCTTTTCTAAGCAATAGCATGTATCCAATTTGTTGAGGAGCTTCTCCGGTCTCTTCTGTTAATTAGATAAAACAGCTGTTTTTCTGAAAATGTGTGTCAGTTAATAATTGAGCTAACTAGTCCTGGTTTATGTGGAGCTTTTCCTCTTTGACCACAGAGGGGTTAAGTCTCAGCTACCTTCGGTTCTCTGAGATGACCTCAAATCATCAAGAACTAAGCAAAGAAGATGTGGATGGGATAGCTGAAACACATTTGCAAGCCACTATCCCTTTAATTTTCTATTCCTCCCATTAGCTTATCCCCTCTAATAGTAAATCTAAATTTGCTTCATAAATTCAAAATGATAACTGTACATTGCTATATTTTTATATACATAGCTATTTTGTGTTTGCCCCATCTTAAAGTCTAGAGTCACACTGTTAACAATATCAACCCAAATGTGTGGTTGCCTTTGGTTTTTGGGTTTTGGTTTGTGTTTGTTTGTTTGACCTGACATAAAATAAGGCCAAGAAGTAAAGATAGAGAGACACTAGTAGAGCTAAGAATTTGTGACCAAAATTGTTGAGGTTGAAAGAGTGAGACAAGAAAATGGGTCTTCAGCAAAATATACTATTGTATCTTCAGCCTCTATTTTAAAAATGACAGGCGCAGGGTCCCAGTTCCTTTTATCATAACCCTTCATGGCCCAATGAGTAGATGGGGGAGTTGCCCATCAGTAGGGGGAGCCAGTATGCTGATTGTCTGGAAAAGACATCTGTGACCCAAGGGGATCTTAAGAGTTAAGATTTTTCTGAGCAGAGTTAAGAATCTGTTGTAACCAGTGGCTAGAATGTCCTTTGCATTGTTAGTTTTCTTTTCTCTCTCTCTCTTTTTGAACCTAATTTAAGCCTCTAAGAATAAATCACTCACTTCTCAGCAATGCCAGAAATGTCCAGGCTTGCAGAAGTTTATTTGAAAGAAAACCAACACAGTCTTAGAAAATGTTCTTTCCAAGGCCACCTCCAGCCAAGACTAAATCTAAATGCTCAGTTCAGTAATAAACAAACGGCAGCAGCTGATGATCAATGAGAGACTAGCCGAGAGGGTAGGAAAGGTGCCATGACGAGGCCTACCCCTGCCACAAGGGAGCTGGAAGAGAAAAGACAAAAAATAGGCTAGCCAAGCGTCTTCAACCAAGATAGCCCAGAAGCACTAGCCTCCTTCTGGATCTCCCCAGGGAGCAGCCAAGGTCTTGCCTAGACTGAAGTGAATGCCTTGTTGAACATTTCCATTGCACAGCTGTGGGGAGATGACTTGCTGAGACTTGAGATGCTTGCGTAATTCATAACCCTTTGGGGGATACAGATCAATTAGGATGGGTGGGGGGATCCTTGGCATGCCAGATAAAGGGTGCTTGCTTTGTAAACGTATGACATTTGCAGGAAAGCAGAATAATCCTCTCGCTAAGTGTGATGTCACCAGAGTTGAAGCTATGACAGTGGTTTGTGTGTGACTTGAGAATTCACCTTCAGCATTTTAATCCCTAAACCACCTTGACTCCCTGGGGCCCAATGCAAACCACTTAACCATCTATGTGCTTTGGTTTATTTATCTTCATCTTCCAATGTATTGTAAGCAGTAATGCTGCCAGATCATGGGTTGCCAGAGCTATTTATTCCGAATGCTGACTGGATGGCACACATAGCACCTGGGAATGGCTTGTGACATTTATGGAGAGCCAGTCAACATAAGATAGACTTTCAAGTAGGTGTGTCTTCTTCCAAGATAGAGCAAGAGTATTCTTCTTTCTTAGAATGCAAAGGGAAATAGCAACTGTATCAGGAAGTCGGACAAGGCCAAGGGTAAGTGAAAAGAGAAAAATAATGCCTAACTAAATTATAGTTTAAAGACTTTTGAAAATTCTATATATTTACCAAGTGATGTTTAATCACCTGCCAAAGGGGACTTTCACAAGAACTGATTTTTAAAAAATTGCATTTCTTTAGCCAGCGGTGGTGGTACACACCTTTAATCCCAGCACTCTGGAAGCAGAAGCAGATAGATCCCTGTGAGTTTGAGGCCAGCCTGGTCTACAAGAGCAAGTTCCAGGACAGGCTCCAAAACTACACAAAGAAACCCTGTCTCAATAAATAAATAAATAAATAAATAAATAATATACTTTTATGGGTGAGAATTAATAACTGTTGAAATACAGAGACGGCTCAGAGAGTAAAAGCCCCTGGCACCGTGCCCAAGTACCTGAGTTCAGTCTCCAAGCCCCACATGGTGGAAAGAGAAAATGAACTTCCACAAATTGTCCTCTGACCTTTACAGGTGGCCTATGGCATGCGCGCACACACACACACACACACACACACACACACACGACACAAAAGGAATTTAAATAAAATTTAAAAATGAGTAACATGTTATATAAAATTTGTATCTCTTCTTGTCCACAGTTGCTAAAGTGAATTTTAAATCATTGCTACAAGGGACATAAAAAAGGCATTTAATTAGTATTTGATTTTGAATCTCTTCTACTTTAAAATAACTTGGCTTTTAGTATTCTATAGAAGAGTTTGACGATAGTTTGGCGATCACTTCCCACTTCATTATTTTAAGATCTGCTGCAATAAGGTATTAGCAGTATTGCTTGTTATTGTGTAGTATACGCTGAGTGGGTATTGCTTTAACAAGCTGTGAGTAAGGAACCATGCCAGGATGGTAAATTTCTAGGGGAACAACATGATGAGATGCCTTGGTCTGGACATCAGTTCTTCATAGTAGAGTAATCACAACAGCAGAAATGCTACAGTTATCCATGCTCTCAGTTCTTCATAGTAGAGTAATCACAACAGCAGAAATGCTACAGTTATTCATACTCTCAGGCTCTGGCGCTCTTTTCCCCTCCCTCTGTCTCTCCCTCTTTCTGTAGTGTGGAGTTGCGGGCAGGCCTGCTTTTCGTCCTGCCTGGCTCTCAGCCACCGGCTAGCTTATGCCCCGAAATAACATCACACAAATTGTATTATTTTAAATACTGCCTGGCCCATTAATTTCAGCCTCTTATTGTCTAATTCTCACATCTTGCTTTAACCCATTTCTAATAATCTGTGTAGCATCATGAAGTAGTGTCTTACCGGGAAAGATTCAAGACGTCTACCTGGTGGCTGGCTTCATGGCATCTGGCTCACTGAGGAGAGGAGTGGCATCTGACTGAGCCATCTACCTCACTTCCTTCTTCCTGTTCTGTCTACTCCACCCACCTAAGGGCCGGTCTATCAGATGGGCCAGGCAGTTTCTTTATTAATTATCCAATAAAATCATCAGATAGATAGAAGACACACCAACATCATTTCCCCTTTTTCTGTTTAAACAAAAAAGAAAAGCTTTCACTTTAACATAGTAAAATTACATATAACAAAACAGTTATCATGCAAAAATTACAGTTACAATATTTATATCTACTTTATCTTTTATCATAACAAAGGAAAACAACTATAACTATCTATCTATTCTTCAGCTCTATCAAAGACTCCAGAAGAACACAATATTACCTAAGTAAATAAGAAATATGCAATTTCCTTATAACTCTAGAAATGATAGAGACATCTCGCTGCCTGGACAGTCACCCAAAGTTCTTTTTTATTGTTGGGGCATCTATCTTCGGCCTATAGGCCCACAGTATCCAGCGAGTTTCCCATGAAGCAGGAAATTTCAAAGACAGTTCAGTCACTATCTGCTGTGTCCTGCAGAATGTCTCGCAGACTCTTTCATGAATCAGGAACCCAAAGAGATCATCTCACCTCTAGGCAAGTTCAGCAGTCCTCTCTCTGAGGGTTCTCTGTGTCCAGTTTATGCAATAGTCCAGGCAAGAGCAGTTTCTTGCCCAAATGGCTATCAAACTCAATAAGGAGCCTCTTCGATGCCCATCTTCCTCTTGAAGTAGATTGGTGCTGCCAGGAGCAGACATGTCTCATTGTCATGAAAAACCCTAAGTTATTAAGACATTTAAAATGCAATATTCTGTAGTCTTTGGAAGATATGAAGTATGCCTATCTAACTGAAATATATCTCTATATATCTAGAAAATCTAACTAGCATGACTACAAGCTTAACTATTATCAATGATTATTCATTAGCAACCTATATTTCCTAATTATACATTACATTTTTAAATGAACTACACAATCACAATACCTTAATCGTTATTAGAAATACATATACATATAACAAAATAGACCTTAAATTTCTATCAATAAGGCAAAATTTATAACAATGTAAATTATTCATATCTATATCATCTCCCCCTTTAAATGTAAAAGAACATTTATAAACAATATTTGGGAATATGGACGTAGTTATTTCTCTCCAAACTGCTTCCTGCTGAATGGGGACGCTGTTAATCAGATCTTTCATGGTGTAACCTGTGTGCCAGGTTCATCTCAGTCATCAGTTGGGTGAAATAATTTTCTGAAGGTGTTCACAGCAACCTTTCAGGAGGGCTTGGTCTATCATACCATATTGGGATAGAAGCAATCCAACGGGTCTCATTTTCTGTAAAAATAAAAGAAGAATCTCTTTTCCAAAGCATCATATCCTTAGATCCAAATTCTGAAGTCAAGGTATTTTCAAAATATCTATCTTGGATTAGTTCAGCAGCATTTGTAAACAAATATCTTTTAGCAGCTATTGCTTCTTCCTCAGCATTCAAACAATTCAAAGAGAGTATAATAGCATACAGTATCAAGATTCTCCGTATATTTTCCATCTTTGTACGGCTTTATTTTAACCTCTATTTCGTTTATTTTTACTTTTATTTTTTTATTTTTTGACAAGTTCTCTGTATATCTTTGTCCTGGAATAACTCTGTAGACCAGGCTGTCCTTGAACTCTCAGAGATCCACTTGCCTTTGCATCCCAAGTGCTGGGATTAAAGGCGTATGCTACCACACCTAGAAATCACAGAGATCTGTCTGTCTCTGCCTCCCAGGCATTGGGATTAAAGGTGTGTGCTGCCACACCTTGAAGTCACAGAGGTCAATCTACCTCTGCCTCCCAAGTGTTGGGATTAAAGGTGTGTACCACCACAACAAACTACTTCCTTTTTTTCTTTTTCTTTTTTTTTTTACTTTTAAGAACTTTAACCTTTAGCCTGCATATATTTTTAACACAGTGTAAACCACTTAGACATTTTCTTTGACTTTGAATTTTTCTTTTACTGTATATCTCTCTTTCTGACTACATGAGTCTTTACTTTACCAAACAGTATCAGTAGGATTAAAGCCGTGACTTTGGCGGCTAGATCCAGCCCATTCCTTAGCTTTCCAGCCTCATGGCAGAGGTACTGGCTGTAGCCATGTTTACCACAACTCTGGCGGTTCAAGGTCCCTGCCAGCAAGCAAGCTGCAACAGTGTTAAACAACACTCAAAAGCTCCATAGTCAGGACCGCCTGCTTGAAAGAGTCAGAGTTTGCCCTGGCAGGACAGCCCAGAAAGCCAGCATTTTAAAACAGCACAACTTTTTTCCTGCTACAGCTGAAAACTGAAAAGCTTTTCATCAACACCGTTTAAGTGTTTTGTGGCAGGACCTCTTAATGAGCTGCAGGGTTTTGCAGCTGAAGCTGAGTCAGGAAGCCTCTCTTAGATGAGAGTGCTTGCTCAGACCCGAGAAATTGCTGTTATCAAGAAAACATGCTTTACTCTAGTCTTTCCCAAGCTTTCTCAGGCTTTCTGTGGATTCAGTTATCCACGTTGGGTGCCATTCTGTAGTGAGGAGCTGTGGGCCAGCTTCCCGCCGCCCAGCTCCTAGCCACCGGCTAGCTTTATCCGAAATAATTACACGGAAACTTTATTCTTTTAAATACTGCCTGGCCCATTAATTTCAGCCTCTTATTGTCTAATTCTCACATCTTGCTTTAACCCATTTCTAATAATCTGTGTAGCATCATGAAGTGGTGTCTTACCGGGAAAGATTCAAGACGTCTACCTAGTGGTTGGCTTCATGGCATCTGGCTCACTGAGGAGAGGAGTGGCATCTGACTGAGCCATCTACCTCACTTCCTTCTTCCTGTTCTGTCTACTCCACCCACCTAAGGGCCGGTCTATCAGATGGGCCAGGCAGTTTCTTTATTAATTATCCAATGAAATCATCAGATAGATAGAAGACACACCTACATCATCTTTCCTCTTTTCCTTCTTCCATTCCTCCCTCCTTCTCTAGTTCCCTGTATTGCTTTTATTCCTACCAAAACTAAAGTCCTGAATATATTGAAATTGTCTCTTCTCTTTTAATTTTCATTTCTCAGTATTTTGTTTTAGAGACCTGGCCAATGGTGAGTGACAAGCTTCATAACCAAGGCACTTAGATATTTTACTTAATTCTGGGAAATAGTTCATCAGTTTCTGAACTGACAGTCTGTCTCATCTTTATCATCACTAGTTATCTGAGATTAGGCAGATTTACTCTCGTCATTTGCATTCCTACTATCAACAGGGAACTAATTTCAACAATTCAAATATACATGTTGATGTTCAAGTATAAGTTACTTGAACTACTGAGTTTATATAAGACACTCAGACTTGCCACCTTGTATATTTCTCTATTTCTCTTAGAGCTTTAGGAATTCCCTTGGCCCTCACAAAGTTAGCATATAGAGGCCAGTATACCCAAACATGGCAATTAAGCACCCTTTCATCAAGTAAATAAGTAACTCATAGTCATCCAAGAGAAAAAAAAAAAGAACAAACCCATCATCCACAGTTATAAGAATGATGCTTCATGGCAGTGCATGACTTTAATCCCAGCACTCAGGGGACAGAGAATGGTGGATCTCTGAGTTCAAGGCCAGCCTGGTCTACAAAGCAAGTTCTAGATAGCTAGGGCTACACAGAGAAAACTTGTCTCACAAAAAGAAAAAGGAAAGAAGGAAGCAAGCAAGGAAGAAAGGAAAGAAGGAAGGAAGGAAAGAAAGAAAGAAGGAAGGAAAAAAGGAAGGAAGGAAGGAAGGAAAAAGAAAGGAAGGAAGGAAGGAAGGAAGGAAGGAAGGAAGGAAGGAAGGAAGAAACTCGTGTTCTAAGTTATCTAGCAAAGGAGGCGCTGGTCCTGCTACCTCTCTGTTCCTCATATCCCAACTTAATCGAGAAGAAAACAGAACATCCGCTCAATTAAGCAAAGCAATTTGCCTAGCACCACACAACTTGAAAACAGCAGAGTCAGTATGACCTTGTAGGTCCCACTGCAAAACCTCTCTTTGACCTGTTTCTCCTTGTTGCTTCTAAAGATGTCCTATCCTCAAAGGGAGATGCAATCCCCTGCACCCTGGGATAGTGCCTCTGACTCATAAAGTGAGAGGATTCCAGTGGCCCTGTTCCTAGACACTGCTGACTGGCTCTGTTTCTTGTATAACACTGGGATTTTAATTTATTTTTCTTTTTTGTACTTTTTCTTCTCTAAAAACATGTTGCAATTCCAGAGCCAAAAAGTAAGGGTTTTGTAATTAGAAAGGAAAAAAGAGGAGGGGGGAGGGACCTATCATTTCTCCCTGGGGTAATTTTGGAGAGTTAAATTTTCTCCAGCAGTTCCCTCCATGTGATTGACTTCAGGTCCTCTGTAGCCATCTTTCTGCGCAGGAGAGACTAACATGCCATTTCTAAGGCAATAGAAATTCATGAGATTATATGAGAAACAGACTGCATCAAAAGCACTTTCACATGTTCCGTCAACTTGAGTGTGTCCCCAGATCATTTTCCCTGGAGTTGCTTTTACTACAATCTATAACTAGACGGTGCGAGTCAAGAGCATATAGATGATTCTCCATGCCGTTTGAGTCATCTAGAGAAGCAGCCACGGTCGCTGGTCCTGCTGTTCAGCCAGAGTTAGAGTGACACAGACAACAGGGTGCACCATGCCTTCCTTTGTGATTCACAAGAGAAACAAAGGGAAACATCCAGCATCTTAGATCTTTTCCCGGTTGCATTTTGATATACTGACCTTGTTTATGTCTTTCATCCTCACTCTTGGATTGAAGTATTCTTTCACTTCATTGATTAGATTTATTTATACTGTCCTTCCAAGATTCAAGTCATGTCTTCACGATGCAGACCAGACACGACTGCATCCAGTCTACTTAGGTTGCCCTATGTAGTTCCCCATGCTCTTTAGTACATTGAGGTCAGCCTAGCACATGGCCCATTATCACTTGATAATGCTGATCCCCATTTATTCATCTACTTCCTTGTAGAAGGATTCGTGTCTAATTAATCTCTGCACCCTCAGTGCATTCCATATGAGAGAACTTAATAAATATAAGGGAAATAAAAAACCAGAAAGGGGTAATAAAGTGAGCTGCACAGTAAATGACAAGACTCTAAATGTACATTTTTCTACCCTTATAAATTGTCCTAAAAAGATGCAATTAGTCTGTCTTTGAAACCATGAGATAATCACATATAGGCAAGATTATATGACATAATCAATATAAGCAAGATGGAAACTACTTCCACTCCACAAAGTCCTTGACAGTCAAGTCTTTCATCCTGTCCTTCCACCCAGTCTCTCACAAATTTCTAGCAAGAATTTGAACTGAACCAGATGGTCTGAGTTTTTTTTTAAATATTTCTTTTAGTTTCCTTTGCTGAAAAAATGTAAAGCTCTCATTTTTTTTTTTACCTGTCAACACAGTCGTATGTCTTCATCTTATTAATTAAAGACTTTCTACATATTTTGCTTACATTCATCTTTTCTGATTCTAAACTGACGGTTACTGCAAATGTCAGTAACATGTTTCCCCAGAACAGTTTTGGCAGGGGCGTTTGACAGAATTTCTACAATGATAGAAATCTTCTGCATCTGAGCTGTCCAGTGTAATAGACACCACCCAGATATGGGGAGCTACTACACAGTTGAAGTGAATCTAATGTAATAGAGGTGTTGAATTATTTTCTTTTATTCTTTACTTTGGTTGGGTTTTTTGTCAACCTGGCACAAACTAGAATCATCTGAGAAGAGGGATATCAGTTGAAAAAGCACTTCCATGGTATTAGCCTGCAGGAATGTCTGGAGGGCATTTTCTTGATTAGTGATTGAAGTAGGAGGGTCCAGACCATTGTGGGTGGTGTCACCCTTGGGCAGGTGGTCCTAGAATATATAAATAGCAAACTGAGAAAACCAGGGGAAGCAAGCCAGTAAACCGAGTTTCTCCAGGGTCTCTGTTTCAGTTCCTGATCCCAGGTTCCTGTCCTGCTGGAATTCCTAGTTTGCCTTCCCTCAATAAATGATGATGGGAAATAGGTAAGCCAAATAAATGTTTTCCTTTTTACCCAAGTTGCTTTTGGTCAGGGCCATTACCACAGCAAAAAGAACAAATTAGAACAATCTCTCTAACTGTAAATTTAGTAGCTGCTTGTGACTAGTGACTACGGTGTGAAACAGCACAGAATAGTTCACTTTTCATGTCTTATGACACGCAGTCTTTGTAAGAATGAACACTATGGAAACAAAAGCTAAATAAGACATGCTTTTCTTCATTCCAAATGAATAATTGTGACTGCAGTAATCTTTATTAAATATGACTTGATTCCTGGGTGTGTCTATAACTCTCATCAAAAGCTTCACCTCTGTAATTAACAAGGTTGTGTCTTGAACAAACAAAATGAGATGTGGAGTAATTTAAACTAAATGAAGACACATAAGAACCCCTCCTAGCTTCATCTCCTTTCCTTTCATGGGAAAGGGTGGTTTTAATACCTACTGAGGTGTAGTATGGAGCTGCGGGCCGCGTTCCCACAGCCCTGCTCCTGGCTGCCTGGCTAGCTTATAACCTGAAATAACAACACACAAACTGTATTCATGTAAACACTGCCTGGCCCATTAGTTTCAGCCTCTTACTCACATCTTGATTAACCCATATCAAATAATCTGTGTAGCACCACGAAGTGGTGCCTTACCTGGAAGATTCTAGCGTATGTCCATCTTGGGCCAGAGCTTCATCGTGTCTGTCTCTGAGAGCAGAGGCATGGCGATTTATTAACTTCCCTTTCCAGAATTCTGTTCTGTCTACTCTGCCCACCTAAGGGCTGGCCAATCAAATGGGCAAGGCAGTTTCTTTATTAACCAATGAAATCAACTCAAACAGAAGACCCTCCCACATCACTGAGGCACTCAACTACTTCAGTCTTCAACATGACCCTTTCTGCAGAAAACACTGACCCTGGGTATCTGAAAGAAGGATAGCTAGCAGAGTCTTGCATTTCTTCACTCTCTGAGACCTCACTTTCTGAAAGAAAGTAGTTCTTTTTCATGGATTTTTCCCAGAGCCAGCAGGGCAGAGGAGGTAATGTGTCCATGGAATTTGGCAATGATGTGGCTCTGGCACTAACTGGCTCACTGAGGGCCCTTCAGGAATCCATCATGCCAACACACCAACCATGCAATACAGTGTCTATGTTGGGCAAAGCCAAGAACAAACTGATCACACTGTCTGGGTGCAGAAAAGAGTCTGACTTGTTAATGAGCCTTTCAGCAAATACCTCTGAATGAATCTCTGGTAGCAACAGTATATAGAGGTATTTAATGATATCAGATGCCAGGCACACTATATGTGACTCAGTAAAGATCAGGCAGGGACAAAAGAGCCACTGGATAAACCAGGCAATTAGCTGTATCTTCTCCAGTCAGAACTCAGTTTATTTGGAGTGATTGTAAAAACCTTCAATGAAAACTTTGCTAGAATAATAAAAGAAAAGAATTTATCCTGTTATTGTTAACCATCTGGCATCACAAAATAATTATGGGTGTGCACTTTCCCCTGACTTTCAAAATATTTATAAATTGTACCATAAGCAAACTTTAGAGGCAATGTTAAAGATAGCAATAACATTTAACTTGTAAACTTTTAATAACTAGCTATAAAATACTCACCATGTGCTTAATTCACATTTGAATATATATCAATAAAATTCTCATCTGCAAACAGGGGCCAGGGGCTAAATAAAAGAATCTTTAATTTCTTTTCTTCAGAACAAATGTCTTAGAGCTATTTTGTGTTTTACATTTATGAAATTAAATTTATTGCCAGTACATCAGCAAGAATGTTAGTAAGGCCCTTAACTTGGGAACATTTAGATGTGAAGAAAATCAATAAATAGAAATGACAGTAATAGTTGGTCTTTGTAGAAAAGCAATCGATGGCATGTGTTTTGTATCTAAGTCTTCATTAGATTTGAGTTGAGAAGCATTCGCCTATTACACATGCTAGACAGAAGACCCTTAGAGAGATAAATCACTCCCCATCATTAGGGGAGTGTTAGAGCTCAAGTAGCCTCGCTCACCTCATCTTCAAAGTCTTCTTTCCACTGACCTGAACTGAGTCTTGGCTATTTTATCTATGCTACAGAGCACCCCAGAAGCACAGAAGACCAGCCGCAGTACAGGGAGGACCAGCTGCAAGTGCAAGAAGGTCCAGCAGCAGTTCAAGGGAATATCAGCTGCTCTGCAGGGAGGGCCAACCACAGTGCAGGGAAGCAGAAAGTTCTTCAGGGGCTCTTTGAGGGTTAAGATTTCACAAATGCAAAGGTTTTTCAGAAAGCATAGATTTCTGGGTATAAAAGTGCAGACCTCTAATCCTAGCACTAAGGGGCCTAAGGTTGGAGAATCTCCAGTTAGAGATCATCCTAGGCTACATAATGAAAATGTGGGAAGAGAAGAGATAAACAACTAATAGATTGCTCTGGGGGCTGTGAACATCTTTACAATATTAACACTTCCCATGCATAAACAAGGGCAGCCTTTTCATTTTTATCTTCTTCATCAGTTTCTTTCAGAGAACGCTGTGGCATTTTTATTGCAGGAGACTCTCACTTCCTTAGTTAATTCTAAGTATTTGGGGAAGTCAATGCTTTTGTGAATGGAATTGTTTTTACTTTTTTTCTCAGCAAATTTGTTAATGTACTAAAGAAACTTATTGTTGGTTGTGGGAAGCTGAGGAAGTCCTGAATGAATGTATATTGTTGACATGGGCACAGACACATCAAGGACCCAATGCCTCAGACCCATGGGAACAGCAAAGCCTTCTCCCTACGGATTAGGATCAGAATTAGCAAACCCTTCATTTCACACTGTGCAAACATTGGTAGTATGTGCAAGAACCAGAAACTGCAGCTTTTTCTTCCCAAACATCTACAATGATTTACATATATGCAACCTGAGACTATTCCCCTACACAGACTTTCTACCAAGTCTTGCTAACTCCTCTTCCTGTGCTGTCTGTAATAAATTAGCTGAAGTTTCCAGGTTGTTGCCTAATAGAAGCCATTCCATCAGAAAATACACAGGCACAGACCACCTGACCCCAACTCTTCTGTATGTATGTCTGTGTATTTTCATTCCTTTTATTCTCTTGCTGCCCTACTAAGGTTTTCAGAACCCATACAGAATAGGAAGCTACAATTGATATATAGGAAATATATAGACTTTGTTGTTGTTCTTGTATGTTTATTTTTAAATCTATTATTTTAGTGAGTTTGTTTTTCAGTTTAGCCTCTGGTGAAGTCAGTATACAAAAGAGATATCTGCACACACATCTCATTATCCCAACACTACTCATAACAAATAATATAGAAGACAAGCATGCCATAGGAATCCTGGTCCCTATATTTATACATTTTTATGGTAATATGCTTTTCCAAACCATGTACATAGTCATTACAGCATTAAATGTAAAACTCTTATTTTGCTTGAATTTCATTTTTCTGCAGAAAAGTTTCTAACCTCTTTAGCACCATATATTGATTATCAAAAAATCATTTAATTCAGGCTCCCTCAAGAGAACCACACTAAGAACTCATTGCCTCAGTAGGAAACTTATAAGCTAAAATTGAATGTGTTTTAATTCCTAAAGAAAGTGGAAGGGGAGCTTTAAGAGTTTCAAAAACTGCTTCTCAAGTTTGAACCCTCTGATTGGCTAGGACTCCAATCTCAACATCATTTATTCCTTCAACAAATAGCTATTGGGCACCTGTCACATGCTGAACCCATGCAGACACCAAAAAAGTTTGATTTACCTGCACCCATTGCTTGTAGCTGAAAGGTACAGGAGTCAATAAAATGTCACTTGGCAAATGAATGCACAAAGAATGTGAGAACGACTCTTAATTCTACAGTATATATTTAATAATAAAAAAGTATCAAAAATGTCCAGAAAACACAAGATAGTGGTCATTAGTATTTATATTCATAATCAATTCCAGCAAGTCCTCACTAAGCCTATTTGCCTTTCCTTGACAAATAATTCTACCAAGCATGCTTTACTGAGTTCAAAGACCAGAGTAGATCTGAAGAGCATTGGAAGAGGGAAGAGGGTTGCAATAGCAGATGAGCTGACAAAAAAGACAGAACTGTAGAGACCTAGTCATAAAGCAAGAGGCGAAAGAAGGGTTAGTGTAAGAAGTTCAAAAGTATAGTGGCATTCACTGTGGGGACAATTGTCTGACTGTAGGAGACATCACTAATCACAGCTGGTATGAATTCATTAATTCATTTTAAAATGAGGAAACTATATATTTTAAATGCATAAAAACCAAGCATTTTGGATTCTTAAACATGTTAGCTATTAAGAAAATTTTAATTAGGCAAAATGTCTCATTTCCTAAAGAGTCTGGAAACTTGAAGCAACTCTATTGACCTCCCATAAACACGTATGCGTAAAAAATGACATGAAATAGAACTTGTCCTAAGCCACAAAATCTCACCTCCCTGGATTGTAGCATAAGAGATTATTAACTTTGTGTTTGTCCGTTTCCAGTAAAAGCATGATCAAAGGCTTTACCTGGAATTCAAAACCTTGAGTTCATGCTTCTTTTCATCAAATGCAGCTGAGACCATGGAAATTACCTCACTGTTCAGTGTCTCAACGTATCTGTTTGTATAATGAGAAAAACAAAAGTTGGTCTCACACGAATCCCATGGACTTGGTTCCTATTTCAGAATTTGGAAATGCTTAGCATAAACTCCAATAATGGCCTAGTTTGGGGTTATTATTTTTTAAGCAAACAGCCCTCAAGAAAAAGATGTAAAGGGAGTCTTTCTTTCCTCCCTTCCTTACAATCTTTCTTTTCCAAAGAACACAACAAAGAAACAAAGAGCCAAATACATTGACTCATGCCTTTTTCTAATAGTGCTGTGGTCAATTTGCTCCCGCATAAAGAAAGAACTAGTAAAGCTTTGAACTCTGAATTCTGGAAGGCTATGAGTGGAAAAATGTCTTTAGCAAAATCAGCCCAATGTGCATTCAAGAGTAAAGCCCACTTGGGCATCTTCTCCCTGCTGAAGTCCTTTTCTGTTGTCTGAATTTTCTTGAGAAGGGGGAGTTTGAACTTTGCCTTTGAATGGAATCTTGAGTTAGTTTTTCTCTATTTTTTTTAACAAGATCTTTACTCATTTGAAGTCATAAGATGGTCTCTCAGCTTGAACTTGCTTTTAGGACAAATAGGAAAACCCGATAGGCTCTGTGCCTATAAATAACTGACTCCTTTTAGATCTCAAGATACATAAGCTTCATTCATATACTTGAATAGGAACTGAGAGTTTACACTAGGAAACTTCTAATCCTAAATTAATTAACAGGCCCAAGGTTAATAGGATGTGTTGCGGCTTTTGTAGAATGTTTCTTCTACAAAGTCTGTCACCACTTAGCATAGTGCCTATTGATATATCTAAGAGACACTAGGCTTATCAACGCTTTATTGTGGTTTCTTGGGTTTCGCTTTAATGCTGAAAGCTATTGTCATTCTGAAAAAGGATAGTGTTAGTACATTCCCAAATATTTAGTATCATTCCTGATAAGACTATGTAGCTGTCTCACCTTATGTTAAGGAATTTGTGTCAGTACTAAAATCTCATCACTAAAGTGTCTGAAAGAGATCTCAAAACTTCTTCCTTTCTCTCACAGAGGAAGAAGCACTCCAGTGCGTTGTTGCTGGATATACATCCAATCTGCAGTCCATTCTGCCCTTTGTTCTTTCCCTCCTGCTGCAGTGGCACAGATTTCTCTTACTAAGGTTTTTCTCTGATCAACTCTGACCCCTCATTACCATCACCTTTTGAGACTTACTGATCCATAGGCCACATGCAGTGTACTTTCCCAGTACGAATCAGACTGTGATTCACTCTTGTTTCAGTGCTTTCTGAGATACCTCACAATGCTAAGAATCTAAACTCCATCTCAGGATTTACAAGGCTTTCCACTGACAGCCCCATTCTTTCCCACACTACCTACTGTCACCAACCTAAATATTAGCTACAGTACTTTTTATTTAGGTTTGTTTATTTACGTGTATGGGTGTTTTGTCTGCATGGATGTGTAGGCAGAGACTGATCATTCGTTCCTGGCCACCCAGACTTGAAATAACCTAACCTCACAGAAACTGTATTAGTTAAATCATTGCTTGGCCTATTAGCTCTAGCTTCTTATTGGCTAGCACTTACATCTTAAATTAACCCATTTTTATTATTTTATATTTTACTATGAGGCTGGTGGCCTACCAACAAAGTTTTGACTGGTGGCTCTCCTCTTTCTCCTCTGGCAACTACATGGCATCTCCCTGACTCTGCCTTCTTTCTCTCTCTCTCCATCATCAGCCTACAGGCCCATAGTATCCAGCAGACTTTCCCATGAAGCAGGTAATTTCAAAGACAGTTCTGCCTATATTATCTGGTAGATTCTTTTATGAAGCAGGAATCCTGAAGGACCATCTCACCTTTAGGCAAGTTCAGTAGTCATTTTTCTGTGGGTACTGCATGTCCAGTTCATACAGCATACCATCAAGTAGTTTGGGCAAGAACAGTTTCTTGCCCAAATGGCTAGAAACTCAATAAGGAGTTTCTTCTATGCCCATCTTCCTCTTGAAGTAATTGGTGCTGCCAGGAGATGCGTCTCATTGTCATGAAAAGTCCTAAGTTCTTAAATATCTTAAATACCATATTCTGTTATTCTTTGAAAGGTTTGAAGATTATCTACCTAACTAAAATATGTCTCTATATATCTACAAAACCTAACTAATATGATTACAAGCTTGACCATTATAGATGCTATCTATTAACCTGTACTTCTTAATTATACATTACATTTTGAAGTGAGCTGCACAAACACAATACCTTAATCAAGAGCAGAAATATACATAGAACAAAATTGACCTTAAACTTGTATCAATAAAAAAAGATCTATACCAATGCAAATCTCTATATCATATCCCCCTTTAAATGTAAACAAACTTTTATAAGCAATCATTTAGTGAATTTGGGCATAGTTCTCTTCAAACTTCTTCCTGCTTTTGGTTGGGAGAAGTATTTTCTTTTGGGGGGTGGTTCACAGAGACCTTTCAAGGGGTCTTGGTACACAACACTAATCTAGAAGAAATACACAGGTTCTCATCCTCTGTGGAAAATAAAGAAGAACCTCTTTTCCAAAGCAACATATCCTTAGACCCAAATTTTGAAGTCAAGATACCTTTAACATATATATGTTGGTTTAGCTTGGCAGCCCATTCAATTAAATGTCTCTCTGTACTTAGCTCCTTCACAGTAAAAAAAAAAAAAATGAATGAAAACACAATAACATACATAATCCAGAGTCTCCGTGAATTTTCTATCTTTACATGGCTTATTTTTTTAACTCCTTTAATCTATGACTGTCTGTACTCTGTCTCCTTAAAGACTTTGTTTTATTTTCTAAAACCACTTACTTCCTTTTATATATCTATATTATTTTTCCTCTCTCTCCCAAGCCTAAGTACATTTTTAAACACATTATGTCTCATTTAAAGGTCTGAATCTGTCCTATTGTATATCTGAAATCCTTTTCTGACCAGGACCACTTCTTAAAATGTTAAGCAGTATGGCTAGGACTAAGGATGCTTTTCCTTTTGTCTCTGCCCAGTCCAATATGACAGAGGTCCATTCAATGCTCACTATGTGAGTCATGCTCACAGCCCCATTTCTAGGTACACAGAAGGTTTATGTTGCCATTAAGCAAATTGTATTACTCTGTTCACAAACCCCATTTAAATGCTCTGTAGCCAGACATCCCAAAAGAGTCAGAGCCATTTGTGTTGGCAAACCAGACAGCCAGCTCCTAAAGAAGCCACTCAGCCTTCCTTGCCACTGCTGAGTCAGGAAGACCTCTCTTAAAGGAGTAGTGGAGCTCCTGTTCTCTTCCAGAAAACAGAGCCCATCCTCCCAAAAAATACCAGCTACCAAGAAGCCATGCTTAACTCTCTTCTTTTATGTCTAGAATTCCTTTCCAAGCTTCCTCAAATTTTACATGAATGTAGTTAGTCCCACATTAGGCACCAATTTGTAGCCCAAGACTGCTGATTCATTCTCAGCCACCCAGACTCAAAATGACCACACAGAAACTATATTAATTAAATCACTGTTTGGCTTATTATCTCTAGCTTCTTTTTGGCTAATGCTTACATCTTAAATTAACCCATTTCTATTATTTTATATTTTACCATGAGATTCATGCTTTACTGTTAAAGTTCCCAGGCATCTGTTTCCTCCAGCAGCTACATAGTATCTCCCTGACTCCACCTACTCTCTCTACATATTTTCCAGCCTGGTTGTATTCTTTTAAGTCATTGGGCAAAAGCAGTTTCTTTATTAACAAATGCTATACAAAGGGGAATCCCACATCATGTATGTTTGTACAACACGTGCATATGTGGTGCCCTTGAACATCCTAGAACTACAGTTAAGGTCATAAGCAGCTTGTGTGAATGATGGAAATTGAACCATGTCCTCTTCAAAAGCAGGCACTGCTCTTAACCACTTAGCCATCTCTCAGACCAATAGTTACAGTTCTTTTGCAAGTGTCATAACTCATATTACTTAAGACATTTATTCATGCTGCTCTATTATTTCTACCTAGAATATCCTACTTTCTCCTTGCCTCCCAGTACTCAACAGCTTTGGCCCTTTTCATAGAATTGGATGAGTCTTCTGGGTACTCTTACATTGTCCACATTCCTTGTAACATCTGACACTGCCAGTGTTTCTGCCTGTTTGTCTCCCCTCCTGGCCCATAGACTCCACTAGTTGAGTCCTGAAACCATGTATAGGTAAGAAGTACATGTGACTGAATAAAAGACTAGAAGAATGATACACAAAAAAATCAGAGAAAATACAATAAAAATAGCAGAAATAAAATAGAATCAGCAATCAACTAGGCATGTAGAAAAAGTGATTACTTGAAAGTGTGATAAACTGTACCCATATATGAAAGCTAGGAACCTCAAAAAAAAAAAAAGAAAAGAAAAAGGGGGCCCAGCACCATACCCCAACACTGATAAGGCAGAGACAGAAAGATCCCTGGAGCTGGCTGGCTGACAGTGGCATCAACTTGGTAAGCTTCAGTTTCCATGAGAGACCCTGCCTCAAATAATAAGGAAGATAGCAATTGAGAAAGATACCCAGTATCGACCTCTGTCCTACATATACATGTATATGCTGCACATCACACACACACACACACACACACACACACACACACCATAAAAATCAAACTTAAGAAAAAGTCAGAAATCAAGTTTCCAACAACCATAAACTGCTGTAGTGCTAGTGTGTTAGCTGCCTTTCTCATTGCTCTGACCTGACAGGAAGTGACTTTCTCATTGCTCTGACCTGACTACAGGAAGCAACTTAAGGAAAAAAGAGTTTACTTTTACTGCTGCTTTAGGGAGTTTTTACAAATCAGACCAAGGAAGAATGGCAGTGGGAGCGTGAAGCTACTAACTCACATCTTATCTGATAAGGAACCAGGAAGAGATAAAGGATGATTTGCTTTCTCCTTTTTTCTTTTTCTTTCTTTTTTAATGCAATCCCTAGTCCCAACCCATAACAAAAATAAACCTTATCGTCACAATCCTTAGCCAGCCTCTCTCATCCTTATCCTGGGGAGTTCCCTTAAAGTGTTTGAAATTTGGTCCAAGAACGACCTGCACCGTGATTCTATGTCCTTGAATTGATTGAACCTCAATCTTACCATGGGTTGGTGGCCAGAAATCTACATTTTTTTTAACAAGCATTCTCTGAAATTCTAGATGTTTTAAGTTCTAAGCCAGAACTGAAACAAAATAGTCACTGACTAACGGAGGAAAGAAGAATAAGGAGTAACTGATGGCAGTTAGTTAAACACAGAGAGACCATAGTCACTCATATGTGTATTTGGATACTCTATTAGGCTACTTTTCCCTGCTTCATCTCTGATGAGCTAATGACTAGCTGACTCATGGTTGACCTCTAGATGTTCCAACAAGAGTTGTGTATGAAGGACCCAGTGCAGGGGTTCATGGAACTTTAGTCTCCCACTTAATCTCTCACTGTTGCCTTCCTTTTCCTGTTTGAGGCATGGCCCAGTATAATTCATCTGTATGTTTTGTCTGGACAGATGAACACTCAATAAAACAATCCCTTGCCTAGGACCTGGACAAAGTGCTAATAATAATAACTATTAATTCACTGTAAATGATTACTCCTCTGAGAAAGACAAACATATTCCATTTAGTCCCATTGAGACTGTGGTTTTAAAGCCCTTTCCAATTTTACGCTGTTGTCAGAGAAAAATAACTAGATATGGCTGACTGGCCAAAAAAAAAAAATCTAGAAAGTTCTATATGAGGAAGAGTGGTTCACTTCAAACCAGTGTTTCCTGTTTTGATCATATGCTCCAAATAGTCTCATTTTTTCCTTTGGGTTTTACATATATTTTTGTCATTTATGGTCATGCCCACATTCTGTCATGCTTATAGTGAATCCAGAATAAACATTCAATTTCTGTGGCTCTCCTTATTTATAACTTAAGATTATCCTTCACCTTCTTCCCAAGACCCTGCTCCATCACTGACCATTTGACGTCAGTACACTGCACCTTAAGTTCCTGATAAAATAGAATGTATGTGATGTGGGCAAGAAAAACAATACATCTTGACTTCCCCAAAGTAGTCTGCATCAAATTTTTTATGTGTAATTGAAAACATATTTTTACAAGCAAATAGAGCCAATAAACTAAGAAAGCCATATGGAAGCAGCAAGTCCAACTTCTCTGGTTTTTAATAAACTGCAGCAGAGGACTGTAGAAACAGTAAGGCATTACGTTCCAACCCAGACTCAGGACAAGTCAATGTGATGCCTTACAAGTGTACAGAGTTTCCAGCAAGGAAAAGGAGAGGAAATTCATGCATGCAGCATGGTTTTGTATACCTTTGCTAGTATTGGTGAGAACCATGGGTGCCTATACATAGGTGGAAGGGCTGAAAGGGGAAAAAATTACTCTTTCCCATTCTCATCTCAACATCTAAAACCATGATTGTCATTCTGTAATTATTCTTTTAAAACGTAATCACAAAACAAATATCCTTCTTGGCAAAATCTTGATCTCAATCGCAGCACCATTGTCTCCTATATTCATTGTCTATATAGAATTTTTGTCTCATCTATATAGTCACACAGCCTTTCTGGTCCCTGAACTTGGAAGTGTATGGTATCACAGTGATGTTCACAATGGGAAGAATTCTAAACCCTGCGATTGGATCCTTGACATATATTAAATCATTATTACTTACTGGCTTTTTAAAAATAACCTTGCTAGGTACAAACTAGAACTGACTTATTTATTTGATTTATAAAACTGCACAATTTATTAAAATAAACCACTTCACATAAAATCTTAGTTATAAAGCCATTAACAGAAATTAAATAATGGAGTTTAACCCTGGGGATAAGAGTAGTATCAACTTACAAACTATATGTTTTTTATCAAATGTACCCTTTTAAATTCTAAAAAAATATGAATTGACTGAAATGTATTTAATAGTTAGCTATAATTAAACAAGTTCAGACTGTTTGGACACAATGGCGATTAATGCAAATATTCTTTTCCAACTTCCATGTTAATTTTTAAAGTAGATCTCATTTATATGTTGACAAGAAAGTAAAGAGGGGGAACAACCCTAGACCATTAGTAAGAGTCTAAATTGGCCATTTTCATAGAATGAATTAGTGACTTCACTCCAAGAATCTAACTTACTTAAAATAGGATACTTGTACAATGACCCAGATGATTGCTTTATGATACAATGGTATTTACCAAAAGGCACAGAATGAAAAGGCAGCCTGTGGAAGAAAATACTTAAAAGTCATAGCTCTAAGAAGTAAATAATAGTTTAACTATAAGAATGCATCAAATAAACAACTATAAAAACATATATAAAAACAAAATTAAACAGATGTTTCTCAAAAGAGATATACAAATGGCTAAAACATACATTGAAAGGTATTTACCACCAGTGGCATATTTTTCTACAATTGATAAACCTACATTGATACATTCTTACTACCCAGAATCTATAGTTTACATTAAGTTTCATTCTTTGTAACCTTCATGTAATATTTTTCTCCTACTTTTAGAAAGAAGAAGGATGGTAATTATATTAGTAGTGAAGAGACAGGGAAAACATGCAAGCAAGTCTTTCACATGGGAATCAGCCGTTGCACAGATTCCTGCAACAATGGAAAAGGTGTTTTATATATGCATGTACTGATCTGGAATGATGAACTAGTTCTGTGTTTTGAGTTGGAAAACAACTTACCAAGTAATATGCTTATATTAATTTTATAAGGCTGACACAATCATAAAATTTAGATACTAGATGATACAGAAAATGCTTTGAGCTCTGGAAATCCAAGATCTAGTCATGCAAATGGTGAGTTTCTTTGGGAGGCCACAACAAAATATATCTCTCTACCAACATCTGCTGGCTCAGCGACAATCTTCAGCATCACCTCAACATTTGCTTTCATCTTCATATGGCATTCTCCTTGTGTGTTTATCTCTGTCCCCAAATTTCTGCTTTCAATAAGGACATATTATATTAGGGAGACACTGCTCCAATATAATTTCATCCTATATATTAACCAAATAAGGTCACATCTTAAGTTACTGGTGGTTAGGACTTCAAAATTTGGGAGGAAACAAGCCAACCCATAACAGTAATCTCATATTTTTAATGATTCAAATATTAAATATATGTACATGTGTATGGACATTAATTGTATGTGAGTGTACAAGTGTGTATATAAATAAGTTGTAAATATGTACAGGTAGAATTTATAGGGACTGAATTTCTTGAGTTACCTCTTATGAGATTATGGTGTATACAGAGGGTAGATAATCAATACTTAATCCTTTTTATCTCTACACTTATAAATTTATTGAAAAATGTTCAAGAAGCACATATAACTATTAAGGTTTTAACTAACCAATGCAGAACCGTTTAATGTACCTAATGGTATATGTATCAGGGTAGATATAGGGCTACCTTGAAAACAATGAGGGCCACAACAGAGTGTTCCAGTTTTTTTCCAATACTTTTCAGGCTATATTCTAAGCAGTAATATTTTATATTTTCCTCTAAATTAGAAAGTGTAACTTAATATAAGAAAGTAATTAGTACTGAACTTACGTCCTACAAGCCAGATGCAATTCTGTTACTGGAAATGGCTCTGTGACTTAACCACACAAGCATCTGTATTTTTATCTCTAAATATTTCTTCCAATTTTAGGGATGTAATCTCTTGGTCTATGTTTATTCACATCTGGCTCTTATATGAATGTTGTATATCACAACAAACTTTGAGGCTAAAAATAAATGCAGATGCAGGTCATTGCTGTGATCTTTGTACTTGAAACCAGCACACCAATATTATCTGATTAGGCAACCAGGCTCCTTCTACTCGGTCAATGCAAGGTGTTCATGGCACCCTCCACAAAGCCTGTGGAAAGGACAACTCTCCACTGCAAAGAGACACCCAAAGACTAATTTGAACCACGGAGGGGTAAGTTGTTGCTCTGGATCTCTGATTCATTCCCTTAGTCAATCATGAAAAAAAGTTATTAATACCCACTATGAGCTAAGATTGCTTCTCAGTCACGTATATTTACCCCTCTTCTCTCAATAAGGTTTAGTTTTTGCATAAGATGGATAAAAAAGAATTTTTAAAAAAGATGTTTTGACAAAGACGTATAATTCCCATGGATTCAGAGACGCTAGCTCTCTGTATTAGAAGTTATAATTCAGACTTTGAAGTTTTCCAGAGGTTTCTCTGGAAGAATTGTGTCAATTCAGCTTCAATATTTTTAAGATAGGTAATTCTGCCCTCTGGTTTTCCAAAATGGCTGTTTTCAGCTGTGTCTATAGCTGTCAGAATCAGGAAAGGAATAACCAAGCTCCCAAAGTTTACTAACACAAATGAAACAATGCCATTTAAGACTTGGATGTCAAGCCGGGCAGTGGTGGCGCATGCCTTTAATCCCAGCACTCAGGAGGCAGAGGCAGGCGGATCTCTGTGAGTTCGAGGCCAGCCTGGTCTACAAGAGCTAGTTCCAGGACAGGCTTCAAAGCCACAGAGAAACCCTGTCTCGAAAAATAAAAAAAAAAAAAAAAAAAGACTTGGATGTCTTCATACTCTAGGGAAGCGAATCTATCCACCAAGTGTAAACAAATACCAGATAAGAAAAAATTAAGGAACAAGACTGGCACCCTATCAGAGTTAATATCTATGTTTGCCTATCTGTCACATAGCCTTCCCCATTTAAAGCCCCGGAAGCATGTGCTTGCTTTCTTCAGACACAGTGACAGCCTCTCCTGCCTTTGATGTTTGCCCTTAGTCTCCTCATAATTAGTACGTCCTGTACTGTCTCTCTTAACACTGGGCTATAAAGTTCAAGCAAGTAGAGCACTTGTTTGGATTTTTTTGGTATGTTTTCTTTTTTCTTTTTTAAGGAACATTGCTCATTGTGGTGGCTACAATGTTTTGGATTTGTCATTCATTGCAATAAACTATAAATTTACCACATCCCTAACCAAATCAAGCTAATGTCACTCTTTCTGACTTTTAAGTTATTTTCAAACAATATCCATTATCATTTTCCCCTTTAGTCAACTTCTGAAATTAAAAAGTTGAATTGTTAAGAAAGATGCTAAATATAAATTTCCCACAAGAAATATAGACCAAGATCCCATTATTGAAACCAGGTTTTGGTTGTGAGTAGGGTTTGTAATTTTTTATGTAGACTGTTTTGTGAATTCTGTTCATGCATCTAAAAAAATGAGTTTACTTGTTATTTCATGCCATCTTTGAGTCTATGACTTTCAGTTCTGTCTTGCTCCAGTTGTATCAATTCCTCTCCCACAATTTTCAGCAAACAGTGGGCACTCTGCAGAGTTCATTGATTTGGAAATGACAGGACACTAAAATTCTGTTACCATGTGAACACTCACCATGCACAGCAGCAACCTCAGGCCGGGGTCTAAGAAGAATTCGGCTGGGACCTGAGCAGAATTTAAACTCACTGAAAACAGTTTACGAATGGATTCTCCCACCACAAAAAGCAATATGGTCAGAGGGACTCCACAGGCAAATGTCCTGTATTTTGGTGTTCATTGTTGACCTTTCCCCCTGTTGGTGTAAGCTCTCAGAAACAGATTTTGTTTTAGTTCCCTGCTTGCTGTATCCCTGGATTTTCTGACAGTGCTAGGAACAATGCAGGCCTTCCATTCTGATGCATTGGGCCAATGAATGTAACAAGACGTTCTTCTTGAATTACAGCTTTCACAATGGCTCTGTGGAATTATCTTTGACTGTCCTTTAATGGCATCTTGAGTAGATTCTATATCTTTCCTGTCACTTGCAGTGACCAGTTTAAAACTGAACCTCAGATGAACATCAAATCTCTCTCTCTTCACCTCAAGGTTGGATCTGTGCTCTGTTTCTTCGCCCCTTCTCTCGTGGATGCTGTACATAGCCCAGCTCTGTTTCTAAACCTCTTCTCTATGCTCACCAAACTCCTTGAGTTTTATTAGGGAGAAAGAGGGGGTTTTGCATTGCTTAATCTGCTGTTCTTGCATTGCTTTCACATTAACTGATGCATCTTATTTAGGAAATACCAGCTGGCCATTAATATTCTGTATATGCCAATACAGGTTCAAACTTCCTCTCTCATGGGACACATACCGAACTTTCATGAATTGTGTTGGGAGCGAGGACTGAAAGGGATCATCTCACTTGTATGGCACACACTTTCTTGAAACAGAAACAGCATCCACCTGAGCTTCTCTCACATGCCATGTTCACTGCAGATCTTGTCCCCTCCTCAGAAGTCCACCACAGCTGCCTTCTTTCAGGCCCATCTCCTTCTCAAGAGAATTCATTCAGCCCCACTATCTCGGAGACAAATAGAACTCTGATCTCCTCCACACTCTTTTGTCTTCTAGGTATGCTATTTCTCAGCCTTTCAAGCCAAGGAGCAGGTGTAGGCTATCCTTCTTGTAGGCAGTCTCAACATTTACCAGAGGAATTCTTGGAACTCTGATCTCTAGCTCACAGACTCTCACGTAGCATTGGGAGGGAATGTACCCATAATCTCACTTGTGAAGGAAGAGCATCTCACTATAATATCTGACTTCTCTACAGATGAAGGTTATCAGTCCCCAAATCTCCCTCATTTTGTTGCCCTTTGCCAAGCATGTGTAGTAAGGAAGAAACACGTTGGCTTAGACAGCCTATTCTTTCAGGCCCTTTCAGTAAGGCTGAATTAGTGTATAAAAGCAATCAGTAAGCCTCTTCAGATCTGCCACTATTCTGTTCTCAGACTTACTCCGCTGTATCCAAGTTGTGAAAGAAAACATCTCATCGCTATTCTGCTATTCGTGCTTCTCCAAAGGCTAACAAAGAACCTTGTTCTACAGGCAGAGATGGGGACATTGAGGACTAGTGAGTCAAACTCTTGACACAGGATTAGTTACTACAGATGTTGGTCAGGAATTCAGACCACAATCTGAAAGATAGTAGAAAAAGCTTGTGGTATCATGTTCTGACTTCTGAAAAAAATTACTGAGACACAGACCCCCTGCAGATTTCAACTCCTTCTGAATCCTTATGGGGTTGGAGCTGGACAGTTTCCCAGGTGCTACAGCCATCAGAAAGTCTCCTATGTGAAGAACTGGTGAAGAAGAAGGCACAGTGCTTAACTGCACTGTTGTTCTTGCAGAGGGTTCATGCTGGATTTGGTCCCCAGCACCCACACGGCAGCTAGCAACCATCTGTAACTCTAGTTCCAGGAGATCTGATGCCTTCTTCTGGCCCTGCAGTGCTCGCATGTACATGGTTCCCATACATACATGCAGCATAAGATGCCTGTAACATAGAACAAATAAATATTTTTAAAAGAAAAATGAACAATATTTTTAATTAAATTCATGCTTTAAGGTGGATTTAAAAACAAAACATCTGACAATAAGACAGACTTCCATCACTGCTTGCTGCCGGTTCCTTATGTTTTACAATGTTTCTTTAGCTACTATAATCTAACACCTCAGTCTCAAGATGGAAACCCTGAGCCACAATTCCCATTTATACTCCTTGTTCTTGGGTTTGATTCCCAGTAAGATGTCTTTTGGCCACAGTGGGACAAACTGAAGTCCTGGTTTTGTTGCTTTGCTTTCACAGTCAGATTTATACCAAAAGTTTTCAATCTTCACTGAGCATCTTGGATGTATGAGCATGTATCCAGAGAACAAAAATTCAAACAAGCATGGACAGTGTTGGAGAGGAACAGATTCATTTTGTTGGTTTTGATTTTCCATTGAAATTTGTCTCATGCTCATATATACAGTTTCTCTCTGTATATTTTTATTACCCCCTCAATTATAACAGGTAACAGCTATTTTACTGAAACAAGTACTACAGCAATTAAGTAGAATATTACACAACAAAATTTTGAATTTGTGAAAGAAATTTCCACTGTTCTATTACAAGTTTTATAATTAAACACATACCCTTTGACAATCCGTAGACTCTAACCCTCATTTTCCCTGTCTGTAACTTAGACAAGCAAAGAAATGATCTATATTTTTTTTCTGTAATTTGTCCTATGGGATAAATTTATTATACATGTTTATTTTGCTATACATGCATATGTATATACTGTGTATATGTATGCACATATATATATAACCATAATTTGTGTTTTGTAGATGCAGAAACAGATATAGGAAAGTTGTTTGCACAGCATTGATTTGGCTGGTAAATGATAGACTGAGAATCCAAACCCTCAATTAGTATCACAATCCTAGTTCATAATAGCTAGAATGTGCAATTTCAGTAAATAAGTTCTGAAGTAAATAAGTTACATAATTTTTGAGTTCTATTTTTGGAGAGTTGTAAACATTTTACTTCATTATAAGAGGTACTACTGAGAAGTATTATTATTGTTGGTTCTGTGTAGACTTAAAACTTTTGCAATTACTTCTATGCTACTAATGATAGAAGTAAAAGAAGTGTATAGGAAGATTTATCTACCTTGACTTTTCCCTTAAAAACACTCCACTTAAACTATTAATTTCTTCTTAGCTTGACTATTCCTTCAAGTAGATACTTTATGAATGTCTTTAGAAGAGTATGTATTGCTTTCTATTAGCAGGAAGGACCTCTCTCTTCCACTCCCGTATTTTATCTTACAGTTACTTAATACTCTGTAATGGATTTGACCTTGATCATTTCCCATTTCTTCCTCATAATGAGAAATAATAAGATAAAACGTGCTTAAGAAGAAATACATAGTCTATTGAAATACCACACAAAATCGTTAATTCCCTTCCCAACTGCTGTTCTAGTGATTGTCTGTTTACTTAGATTAAAATAGAAAGAAAGAAGAGTCAAGAGAGGGGCAGATGAGGGGCTCAAGATGAAGCATTTTTTTCGCCTCTTCTTTAAATAACAAGCATTCAGTATCATCTGTGCTTGTTTTTTTCTCCTCTTAGAGAAATAACATATGAGCAAGAGGGTGGGGAGGAAGGAAAGGTAGCTCCAACTCAGGAATACAATGATTTCATCAAGAATTATCTAATACGCTTAAGGAGATCTCTCCTCTCCAAATGTGCTGGCCCTGAGAGGGAAGCATCTTGACCACTGGTCTTTGAGACTGTGAATCATGACTTTCCGATCAGCTAGAAACTTTAGAAAAGATAACACAGAAAATTAAAAAAGATAGAAATGAATGAGAATTTGTAGACTTTTTCTCTCTACTTTGGCAAAGCTATTATAAATAGCATTTTTCAAAACTGTCTGGCTAAACCAAAACAAATGTTTCCTGTCAGCATGGAAAAAGAACTTCCTGCCTAAAACTGTGTTATCTGGATCTTAGTTCACTTAATTAAAAAGCTGTAAAATGTCATGCTACATGTCATCAAATGCCCTTTTAAAACTGATTTCAATACTTTATACGTTCATTCCAACTTCTGTGTTCTTGCTGTTTAATCTTTTGGGGATTTTTTTTTTAAGTACAGTCATTGTTTCTAAAATTCCTAACTTCTTTTGTCCATCAGAATGAAAAGATATCACAACATGGAAGTAATCTATTGTAGATCAAGCCATCTGCTGAAACACAGCACAATCTCAAACATGTCATTAATACCTACTCTGAAGGAGAAAAACTAGATAAAGAAACTTCTGGAGCCAAGTTAAAGTATATTATGTCTAACCCTTTAGTTTTTCCCATAAACAAAAGCTCCTGAGACTCCGAACTTGAAGGAAATGATGAACATAGAATTGGTTGCAGCTGATTTCCATTCCATGCACCTAGTGGTCTTGCTTTGCTTTCAGCTCATTCACAAACATTGGTGAAGGCGCTACCGTACACCAGACAGCGTCAGTTTCTGGGGATACAAAATCAAAGAGGGCAGGGTGTCAAGTCCAGGGCAGTTATCATCTGAAGTAAAGTGAAAAAAGAAATGTTAACAAACAAATTTCTGCATAACCAATGACTTAAAACAATGCACGCTTGTTATCAGGATTTAGTTCCCTGTGAACTCCGAGAATGAGGCCATCAGGTTTTGCTACGAGTTAACTGAAGATCACGCTCGCTTCCTTGCCACCTGGACCACTTCAGCACTGCCTCTTTTATCCAATTGTGCAAGCTAATAAGGCAACCAAGTGCGTGTGTTAGCATGGTGGAGGCAGGGGTAACTTAGGGCTGTATTAGAGTTTCGCTAGTACAAAGTTTCATAAAACATGGTAAATGCTATAAAAACAGAAAGGTATAGGAAAGGGGGAGTTTAGGGGAACAAACTAAGCAAAATTGAGAAGACTGGGGTACCATTTCAGCTTAATTTTAAGGTTGCAGATTTATCAGGTCAGTGATGGAGACAGAAGTTCATCCCGGGTAAGAGCAGGATCCATAATTGCATAGAAGCATTAAAAAGCACAGCATTGTTCATGCCTTTGTAGTTAAGGTAGAATGGTACAACATCAGAAAATAGGTCAAAGATATATAGATTAGATATGGATATAAATATACACACACATGCAAACTGAAGGAAACAGTACTGTTTATTTTCAACAAATTTTCATTTTGAAGATTTTAAATGGAAAAAACTAGGACGCAGAAGCAGTAAGAAGTTTATAAGAAAGATATAAGCACATGATAGATATTCAATAGGTGATTAACAAAAAACTTTAAAGTAATAAAAATGAAATCCCACATGCACATTTCACATTAAAAACACAAGTTGTCTCTTCAATAAAGAAAGAAGGGATTGTGAGTGTGAAAAGGCATTCACAGAGATGCTTTACAGCAAGAGCTTTCAAGACAGACCTGGAGGGAAAGAAATAGGCTGTTTAGACACTAAGTTTTTGCTGTGATTCCTTCTTTGAGGGGAATATGGTGGGGAGAGAGGTGACAGACATACAGAGCAATCACCAGTATTTTAATTTAATTCTTTCTCTTCATTCTGGGGAAAATATGGGTTCTGAACATGAACTCTCCAAAGTCCTGTTCTAAGGCAGGAAACATAAAGTTCTTGAGTAGGCTTATGATATTTTTTTGGTAATTGACAAGTTAAAAAATATATACATTCACACATTCATGGTAAATAACCTCTGGAATGAATAGATCATGATGTTTTTAACATAAATTATCAATGTACTTAACATGGTTTGTAGCAAAAACACCTAAAAATCTACTCTTAGCTGCATCCAGGTCATTATATGAGCTCCTGTCTTTATTCGCAGTAGCCACCTTGCACTTGGGTTTCGAAACTGACTGAACTTTTGTGCACATCAGCATCCCCCTCTAACACATCCAGCCTTGACCCGGTCCTGCCTCGCGGCCTTCCTTCTCATGCACTCTTCTTTGTTACAGTCCACATGATAACAACACTGAAGATATGCACAGGAAACCTTGTTCACCATTGGTGAGAAGGTACATAAATCCCACTGTGATGGAAAGTAGGATGGAGAATCATCAAAAAATTAAGAGTTTGATCTAGTGTCTATCCAGAGGTAATTAAATAGATGCCTGCACTCCAATATTCCGCTCAGCATGAGTCACAATGGCTAGAGTCATACATTCAATTTTGAGAAAAATAGTTAATTATCCAGATTACATGAAAGCTACAAAAGGGAGGCAAAACAAAACACAATTTTTTGTTGATTTTTAGATATTCAATTTGATTCTCTTCTAAGGAACACAGGAACCTGGTAATTCTGAAGCACCAAGTTTAAAACCTATGAGAGCAAACACAATTAATCCAGACCTCTGAACTCTAACAGGCTTTCCATTGGCAAACAACACTAACTCACAGGTACTCTCTACAGTTTAGATACAGCTGAGCATTTAGTATCACCTGTGTTTTCAAACGAGCTACCTGGGAGAGTTTAGAAAACCTGGCCTTCGTGTCATTATTCAAATGTTATGTCTTTGGATACATTATCAATGCTTTTCTTTTACCTTAAGTCTTGAAGGTTTTTTTTTTTAACATAACTTTTTCCTTTTTAGGGAATATATTTCTTAAATTCATATTCAATTCTGTTTCTTTAAAAGATGGTTTTTTTTTCAGTTTTCCCATTTTTCTTTTATTCTTTCTGTAGTCAGTGATGACTAAATATGCATATTTTTAAATGTATTTTAGATAATTATACTATCAACAGTTTACCTAATAGAATCATTCCTATTCATATCAACTCACGCTCCAAGCAGTAGGTTTATGCTCATGCTTTGTACTTAGGGTTGATGGTCTCATCTTGAAAGAGGACAGTTTCCATCTCTGTCCTTCTACTCCATGATCCTCATCTCTAGCTTACTACTCCCTGATCCCCATCTGTATGTTTAATACTTCCTGATCTGTAGAGATTCCAAGAAGATTGGCTTTCCATTTTCCTTTGCTACAAAGCTACAAGACTTAATGGTTCTAGAAAGAAATTTCACTTTGAACCTGCATTTGAAGATTCCTTGGTTATGCAAATTCAGGTCACCCAAGTATCCAAGATTTGATATTCTCATTTTTAAAAGAGACCTTTGACCTTTAGCTCAAGGGTTACTAGCTGTTTCACAATACATTTCCAAGATGTATCTTAAGACTGCCTCTCACATAGTCTGTTCCAGCATCCTTCATGAATGACATAGACTATTTCCCAATACATCTTCCTATGATGTAGAGCTTTAGACATTAGCTTCTAAAACATGTATCCACGACAATACCCTTAGCCTGCTTGGCATTAGTCATTGTACTCTAAAATCACTTCAGTTGTATTTCCTTCCTTAGTGATTTCCTTTTCTGGCTTCTCAACTCAGCTTTGCAGCTTGAAGGAAAAATTATATTCTAGCTATAAGTATTATTTAACTTGAGTTAGAAAGAATGCCTACCCCATCTGCTTGGTCAGCCAGTTCTTCCATAAATCAATTTAGAGCTAAGACACAATGAACATGATTATTCTACAGTTAGATGGTGTATTGAAATAGTACCTTAGAAGTAAGAAATAGACTCACTTCTTAAGGCTACTAAAGTCAGTTTGTAAAATGCTTACAGTACAAAAAGAGGGACCTGAGTTTAATCTCTAAAATCCACATTCAATAACAATTTAAAAAGTTGAACATGGTAGTTCACACTTGTAATCACAGCACCTAGGAGGGAGTAACAGACGGATCCCTGGGGCTTGCTCGCCAGACAGTCTCATCTACTTTTTAAGTTACAGGCCAGTGAAAGATCCTGTTTAAAAAACAACAACAAAAATTTAAGTGGACAGCACCTGAGGACACTCAGACTCTTGGCCCTCTGGCCTACACACACACACACACACACACACACACACACACACACACACACACACACACACACGGAGGAAGGTGGGAACAGTGTGTAGTAGACTCAGTTCTTAAATTGTTAGTCTTTCATTCTGGTGATGCTTCCAGTGTTATGAACTAACACTTAAGAAACACTTCCTAATGAGCAAAAGGCATGGCAGTACTTCAGAGACAGAGGCAGAACAAAACCCTGTCCAAAAACATTAAAAAGTCAAAATCATAAATCCATCAATTTTGACACCTGGCTAATGAACAGGCAATGCAATTCAGTATTACCTATCTTAGCATCAAAATGAGAAAGTCTTGACTGTTCTCTTTTATTACAAGTCCTTGAATTTTTCCAGTCAAATAATGTTCTGAGTTATATTTCAGACTAAGATATTAAGGACATCATGCTCAAAATATATTGTAAGACTATCATCCATAAATTTGTCTAAGTCATTATATTTGCCTTCATATATTAAAGAAATTTATTGCCTTTAGTGTCAATAAAACGAAATTACTGTTTACTATGCTAAACAGTATTAGATCTTACCATTAATATGAAAGTAAAGTTTGAAGAAAATATTTTTAAGGGGAAAATTTTTAGTTTTTTTACTCTTATTTTACTCTTCTGGCTTCCATTTACTCTGATTCTGAGCCAATTGTTGGTTTGGGGCTATTTCTTTTAAAACATCAGTTTATGTGCAATTATTTTTAAGAAGTAGCAGGGACTTTTATTAAGGTTTCAGACTCTGGAATTGGGATGTCTGGATTGGAGTCCAGATTCTGTTACTGAATGTGTGATCATGGAAAAGCTTTTGAACTCCCATGGGCCTCAGTTTCCACATCTAGCCAGTAAGTCCTGTACTGTTGGTCACATCTACTCCACAGAAGACTATGATACAAACTGAGTTAAAACACACAATACAGAAAATACCTAAAATAGACCTCAATACGTTTTAGAAACCACAGTTCCAATTCCTATTCTGCTAGCCACAGATTTCTGTAGAACTTAGCCCAACGCCTTCAAGGTTTTATGGAAAACTCTGAAGTCACAGTATTTCAAAGCAAAGAAAAGAAAGCATAACCTGACATAATCATCTTCCATGATGGCTTGAATTTTGACTGAATGTATGATTTGAAGATAATGACCACAAATAACTTTTTTCTTTTTCAATCAAGTATCTTTTGAGACTGTTCATAGATCCTAGGAATGGAGGGAATTGAGGCAAATTAAGAGCCCTTCAACTTTGTGGCCAGAGAAGGCTCTCACCTCCCTACCGGTCTTGTGGGCCAAGATCAACATGCTTGGCAAGGAATTTCTTGCTTACCCCACCCTATCAACTAGGAGGTAAAGGGTTTAGACTCTGGAATTGCTACTCCACCCAGCTTCTGTTCCATTTTTAATATACCTTTGTGATAAAGTGCATTATATCCTTAAAAAAAAAACTCTTGAAGGTGTGGCTGACAAAAAGAACAATATCCTGCACTGCTGAAATGGAAGGCCCTCCAGCCCCAGGCTATGACCCACCCTCTCTAACCTAACACTTCAGCTCAGTCTCTACATTTTATTCAGAAAAAGCAACAACATCCACAAAACCTACCACCTGGGAAAATGCCAGAAATTGTCCCTGGCAGACACCCAGGTATGTGAATGTGTTCACAATGGCCAGTCACAGAAAAAAAAAATTATCAGACTATCTAACTAACAAACATGTTGCTGAAATTCTCCATCAAACGCAATGTTTGTGAGTTAGTTTACTTCATAAGTGCACTGGAAATGCTAGTTCGTGAATGTTGCCAAGAGTTATTTACGAACAACTAAAATCATATATAAAGTAACCAACATTCTTTAACTTATCTGTGTTTCAGTTTAGAATTTAGGGGCCTGGCTTTCCTTAAAGGAAAATCCCCCTTTGTTGTCTAATAGTTATTGTTCAGCTTTCTTTCAGAGACTATTAAAGCTCTGTAGTGATTTCTACAGTGCTGTCTGTAGTGAGGAGCTGCAGGCAGGCTTGCTTTTCATCCCGCCCAGCTCCCGCATGGTTAGCTTTACACGCGAAATAACAACACACAAACTGTATTCATTTAAACACTGCCTGGCTCATTAGTTTCAGCCTCTTACTCACATCTTGATTAACCCATATCTAATAATCTGTGTAGCACCACAGAGTGGTGCCTTACCAGGAAGATTCTAGCGTACGTCCATCTTGGGCCGGAGATTCATTGCGTCTGTCTCCCTGAGGAGAGGCATGGCAGTCTGACCTGGTGTCTGGCTTCATGGACTGGCTCAGAGAGGAGAGGCGGGGCAGTTGCCCAAGGCATCTGCCTCACTTCCCTCTTCCCAGCATTCTGTTCTGTCTACTCCACCCACCTATGTTCTAACCTATTAGGCCAAGCAGTTTCTTTATTAATTAACCAATGAAATCATCAGATAGATAGAAGACACACCTACATCACCTGTCTAGCTCAAAATTCACTGTCAAAGGCAGCCTACCAATAGGCATGCCGTCTAGTTCAGCTGCCTCTACTCACTCAATATTCTGTGTGAGCAGGAGCTTCTGTTCTTAGCTTCTCAAGTGGCTCCAGTTGAGGCTCCTCAATGAAGTTGGTCCGACTTCCATAGTAGACATGACATAAAGAGCCACAATCATAAGAAAGGAGTATTTTGAATTTTCCTTAGAGATATTTTTTTCCTATGGTCAATTTTTTTCCTTAATTTACTTTTGGTCAAGTGAAAAATCTTTTAAAAGGTCGGGGATGCTTCTGAGAAGTTCATAGATTCAGACCAACTTCCTAGATGTTCCCTGGAATATAAAGTATTGGCTATGATGTTTGTTCTCCATTGTGAGAAGCACCGAGGCCGTGAAATAGCGTGGAATGAACCTCATCTTCTACAAAAAGATACTACAGGACTGGAGATGTAGCTCAGGCTCTAAAGCATTCCCTAACATGTTGGCGAGAGGCATTTGTTTGTTTCCTGACTGCCGTGACTCGAAATAATCACCCAGAAACTATATTATTTGCAATACTGTTTGACCAACAGCTTAAGCATATTTCTGGCTAAGTCTTTATATCCTAAACTAACCCATCTCTGTTAATTTGTGTATTGCCAAGTGACTGCGGCTTAAGGGGTAAAATTCCATTGGGCTGAATCCTGCGTAGGAGGGGGGCTTCTCCCTGACTCCGCCTACTCGCTCCTCCTCTATCTGCTTGAAATGCCTGCCTTGCCCTATTCTGCTAAGCCACTGGCCAAAACAGATTTAGTCATGAACCAATAAAAGCAACACATAGACAGAAGGACTTCCCACACCACTAACATGCATGGATTCTATCTCCAGCTCACCCGAACCAGGCATGATGGAGCAAGTCAGGAAAGAGAGGTAGAAGTTCAAGATAATTCTTGATTACATAGTGAGTACAAGCCAAGCTCAGGATACCCAAAACCCTATTTAAAATTTAATTAATTAATCAATTAATTACTTAAAATAAAACACAAGTGTCTTAAAAAAACACTTCTGATTATCTTTGTTTCCTACCAGTGTCATTCAGCAGATTTGAAATGAGAGCAAAGATGTTCTATTTTATGGTAGAATTAATAGACCATACTGCTTGAAGTTGAGATGCTTGGCTCCAGAGAAATCTGAGTTGGTACCATTCCTATCATCCCTACTGAACATCATACTCCTCACCTAAGGAGTGAATATATCCACCAATTCACCCTGGAAATTTTTCTATACTTAAAGCAGCTTAAAAGTGACATTTCAGACATTAAAATAGTCATTGTGGGTCTCCACTCAACAAATCACAAGACTAGAAATACAAATATCAATAGTATTTTGACCTCATATGTGACTGAATAAATACTTTCATGTTACTGCAAGCATGTGAAGTCAGTGGCACATAAAAAGCCATGATTCACACAATAGTATTTCAACTGTCAGCAGCTTGAATGAATGAAGCAGACCATTTGCGATGTCTTAGAAAAATTCAAAGAACTGTCCATAATAAGCATTATTATCCATTGTGGGACTTGTGACATTATAAAATGTCAGCTAACATTAAAAAATCATTACAGTATAAAATAGTTTAGGCCAAGAAAAATACTTTATGTGACATGAGTATCAAACTGACATAGACAGAAAGAGAAACGTGTGAGTACTTTATATTAGTAAAGAAATTAGACCTATTTTTGTAAACTTTCCCACAAAGAAAATTCTATATCCAGATAGCCTTATTAATAAATTACTGAAGATTGTAAAAATACTAATATTATACAAACTTTCAAGAGAATAGAAATAAGAGACAGAAACCCCTTCCCTGGAGCTTATCAACTCCGCCTAATCACGATGTCAAAATTTAGCAGGCAAAAGTTACAGTAAAGTTTCTAGTCAGAAAAGTCAAGAATGAAAATAAAAGGTTTAAGAATCACAAAGGAGGGGCTAGAGAGATGGATTTGTGCTTAAGAGGACTAGCTGCTCTTGCAGTGGACCTGAGTTCAGTTCCCAGCACCCATATCAGTTGACTCACAACCACCCACAACTCCAGATCCAGAGGACCCACCTCCCTCTTCCAGCATTTGTAGCTATCTTGTGTACATGCACATATCCACACCTAGAAACACATATACACATAAATAAAATCTTTATTTTGTTCACATCCTGTGATCTCAATACTTACAACTCTGAGGCAGGAGGATCACCAGAACTTTCAGACCAGCCAGGGCTATGTAAAAAGACCCTGTCAAAAATAAATAAATAAAAAGGAAGGAAGAAAAAAGGAAGGAAGGACTATTTCAACAATTATGAAGATTAAATAGGACTAAGCTTTAAATAGATATAAATCTAAGCAAATACAACTCGCTTTTTCTTAAAGGTAGGATCTCACTATTAGTTTGGATGGCCCAGAACTGGCTATGTAGATCAAGGTGGGCTGCCTTTACCTCCTGAGTGCTAGGATTAAATGCTCATTCACAGCCCGTACTGGCTTTTAACAATTGTGTACTTTAAAATGTATCCAAGTCTTCCTTCTTCATCATATTAGTAATGGCAAAATATTACAACTATTTGAAAAGTTGACAGCAATACTCTGCTAACATTGACTAGGAAAGGACTTCAGGAAACTTTCCTTGGAAACCTTTGAGTTTCTGTCTTAGACGGCAATATAAAATATAAAATGAGAATAAATTAACATATGATAATTTCAAGGTCTCATATAATCTTCCATGAAACCAAGATAGCTTCTTTACACAGAGTATCTTGTAGGATGTCAAATAAAATTTTACAAGGTGCTTAGGAAAGCAATTCAGAGAAACAGTAAACTTCTGAATACCATCTTAGGCAAGGGTTAGAGTACTCAAATACCGTCTTAGGTTGTGATGAATTCGCTCGACCCCAAGGCCAACTGCAAATCTCTCTTGATTCCTCCAGACTTTCCATACAGATCTGTACTCAGAACAGTTCCAGATTTCTATGGGAAGGCTCCACAAGACAAAAGGGCTAGGATTTGGCCATGTACACACAGACCACAAATGAATTACCCAGAGTATGTTGGCAGAAGGACTCGAGCACAAGGACATGGGAAAATCTCCACAAGTTGCCAATGGTTTGTGAGAAAAGAGAAGTTAAAAAAAATCTTTCTAGCATAATTCACATAGACAACATGTGCACATTCCAGTCAATCCACTTCACAGACATGATCTCATTGGTCTCCCCAACATCCCTACAAGGAAATGAGGGGGACAAGTAGTACTCCACCCTTCAGGACAAAGCCCCATCCTTCACTCCCACATGTGGCTCTGAGTGGGTGGAAGACATTTAAACAGGGGAACAAATTACCATATCCCTTGCTTCTGACCCCTCAGTATGTGGGTGAGCAAGTTTGCTTTTCCCTGCTTGAGGTTGCCACACAATCCCCAAAACAAGTTGTCTGAAATGTTGGGGGCTGAATCACTGGCCAGTGATAATTCTTAAACAACAGCTGGTTTGTTTCTCAGCCATGACCTGGCCAAGGACTTGGATACATTACAGCATGTCATGAAAGTGTCTGGAATGATATATTCCTCCCTGGTGTAGGGTAGACATAGAAAGGAAAGGCAGTTGTGAGTATGGAAGTGGAGGCATCTGCACCTTTTCCTTCAACTGAAGGGAAAGTCCAAGACTAGTCAGGCAGCTCATTGGCCATGCAGAGGTTCTACCAAAGGGTAAAAGCAGATCTCAACTTGTCTGGTTTTATTTTGTTTTGTAAAGCAGCATTTCTTCCTAAGGCATGTTTCATTTCTTTCTCATGTGTACTATCTCTCTCTCTCTCTCTCTCTCTCTCTCTCTCTCTCTCTCTCTCTCTCTCTCTCTCTCTCTCTCTCTCTCATTTTGTTTAATTTGTTCTTTTTCAAGACAGAGTTTTTCTGTGTAGCTATCACTATCCCGGAACTTGCTTTGAAGACCAGGCTGGCCTTGAACTCATGGAGATCCACCTGCCTCTGCCTCCAGAATGCTGGTATTGCAGACAGACACCACATTGTACGAGGCTGCTTGTTTGTTTCCAGGCTGCCCAGACTCCCGAAATAACTACATCGAAACTGTATTAATTAAATCACCACTTGGCCCATTAGCTCTAGCTTCTTAATAGCTAACTCTTACACATTAATTTAACCCATCTCCATTAATCTGTGTATCGCCACGTGACTGTGGCTTACTGGGTAAAGTTTGGGAGTCTGTCTTTGGCAGGGCTACATGACTTCTCACTGACTCTGCCTTCTTCCTCCCAGCATTCAATTTAGTTTTTCCTACCTACCTAAGTTCTGCCTGTGCAGGCCTAAGACAGTTTCTTAATTAACCAATGGTATTCACAACATATAGAGGATCCCACATCACCTCCCTTTTTTCTTTAAATAAAAAGGAAGGTGTAACCCCACCGGCAGGGTCAGCTACTCAGGGTCCTCTGAAGGGGCACTAACCTGCAAGACATGGGCTGAAGAAGAGGAAGGAGACCAAGCAAGATTCTGTTGTCAAGGTCTCCGTTTATTGGGGTGAAAGTTACAGCTTATATACCCTTGGATGGGGTGGGGGTAGGGGTAGGCAGGAACTCTGCCCAGGTAACTGAAGGTCACCAGCCAGCACCTGGTGTAAGCTGAAGCATGTGATTCATTAACATTGGAGTAAGGGGTGGGTTCCGTTAACAGATGTGATCCATTAGCATTGGAGTAAGGGGTGGTTTCCGTTAACGGATAGCTCTCAAGATAGTGGGATGAGGGGTGGGTTCTCTGTAAACATCCTTAGGGCAATGACCTCTGCTATCCCTGTAAGGACGATGGTCCCTGACAAATCTATCCTTAGGAAAATGGTCCCTGACAAACTTTTTAACTTTTACATAGTAAAATTACATGTAACAAAACAGTTATCAAGAATTACAGTTACAATATTTATATTTTTTTATCTTTTGTCATAACTAAAGAAAACTACATTTATATATTCTTCAACTCCATCAAAAACTCCAGAAGGACATAATATTACCTAAGTGCATTGTAAGCAACTTCCAAAACTCTAGAATTGGCAGAGACATCTCGCTGCCTGGACAGTCACCCAAAGTTCTTCTGTACCAATGGGGCATCTATCTTCAGCCTACAGGCCCACAGTTTCTTGCCCAAATGGCTAGCAAACTCCATAAGGAGCCTCTTCAATGCACATCCTCCTCCTCAAAAGATTGGTGCACCAGGAGCAGATGTGTCTCATATCATGAAAAGTCCTAAGTTATTAAAACATTTTAAATCCATGCTCTGTAGTCTTTGAAAGGTTTGAAGAATGCCTATCCATCTGAAATACATCTCTGTACATCTGGAAAACCTAACTAATAAGCTTGACTATTATAGATGATTATTAACCTATATTTCTTAATTATACATTACATTTCTAAATTAGCTAGACAAACACAATACCTTAATCAAGATCAGAAATAAGTATATACAGTATACCTTAAATTTGTATCAATAAACCAAGACCCATACCAATGCAAATCTCTATAGCACACTACCACCACCCAGTTTAATGTGTACTATTTTAAAAAGAAATCTGAGCTAGGTATGGTGGTACATGCCTGGAATCCCAGCACTTTGGAGGTGGAGACAGTAGTATTGGAAGTTCAAGATCATCTTCAGTTACAATTAGTCTGAGGCTAGTGTTGGAGGAATTCATTGAGTCAATAGCCTTTTGGGTACTGGACCATTAGGGCATGGTCTGAGGTACTACATGTGGGCTGATAAGCACAGTCAGGAAGTGTACTCGCTCTCTTGAGTGGTGGTAGGCATTCTGTTCGCAGCTTCCTGTGTCCACAGAGCAGAGGACCACAGCTCTCTCTCCTTGTTGTGAGTTTTTCCCCAAATAAATATTTGTTATCCCTTTATTCTGGGCTCATGTTAACTTCCTTAATTATGCCTGCAGGCTAGCCTGGGAAACATAGGACCCTCTCAAAAAATAATAAAATAAATAAGAAGTAAGTCTGGGGCAGAACAGATAGTTCAAATTATCTATCAAAAACAGTAACTAGACAATCAAGGACGGGTTCTGAGAAAGGAGAGCAGTATAATCAGAATGAATTAAATAGAAATTTCCATTAAGAGGCACAAGACAATTTATTCAAACACAAGCTCTTTCGGACTTACTTGATTGCCTTACACTTCAAAATATTGTGGTGCATACCTTTAATCCTAGCACTCAGGAGGCAGAGGCCAGAGGATCTCTGTGAGTTCAAGGCCATCCTGGTCTACAGAGCTAGTTCCAAGACAGCTAGGACTATTACACAGAGAAGTCCTGTCTCAAAAAAAAAAACAAAAACCTTTTTCTTGTTAGAATTAAAAGTGTATGATATAAGAAGGGACAAAAATATTATTGTCCACGTAAATGTTGACACACGTCCTCACACTCCCTGTGCGGCTACCCACTGTGGACAGAGCCCCAGCGCCTTCTGGGACAGTCATCTGACATCACCATCATGTATGCCATAATAATGGATTATTTCACTAAGGTTTCCAGAGGCTGAGAAAAAAATAGTCAGAAGAATAGGATTATTTCTTTTTGAGCCAAAGTTGCAATTTTCTAAATCCAGTATGTGCCTGAAGACAGTCATTTGATAATTGTCAGAACCCTGGAAGGTCAATTTATGAATATGAAACAATATTTTCCCCTGACTGTTCTTTACTGTGTTTAATCCAGGTGGTAGTTGCACACAGGCGAATTGGCATTTATATAAAGTCACAAAAAGGACAAGCAGAGAACAGCAACCTCCCCACGACTGTCTTGTTTCTATTTGCTCTCTGTAATCCCCAGGAAATGGAAGACTTCTATCTGTCCAGTAAGTGCGGAAAGTCTCCTAGGACAGTCTGTCACTGTTGAGTACACACGCCAGACTCCAGGCTGCTGTGACCAGCAACAGGAAAGACAACTCGCCGCAGTAACTAATGCCTTTGAAATGGGAGTCAGGGCACTCACTCTTCCACGGGCTTTGTGTAGTCACCCTCAACCTTTTCTATTAAGTGTAAGAAAGAAAGTATTTCCACTGCTCTTTCCAGAATATTCTTCTCTGTTTACAAATCAGTTTGTAATGGTACGAAAATGTTTGATCTGTCTCTCACAGGGTACTGGTGAAGTCAGAGTCTCGATTTAGAATAAAGCAAAATGGCAAAACATCTACAAGATTTATTACTGTGGCGAAATGATACATGAATATGGTTTGTGATGTATTTTGAATGTCAACAGGATTTTCCATTCCTGGATGACTTCATTAGCAATTCTTACCTCACTCATCCATCCCTTGTTGAAATATTCCAGTACCTCTAGAATTGTAGGCCCTAATTTTTTTCACTCATGAAAAAAAACTCTTATATTTGCCCTCTGTGAAATTTCACACCAGTAGTAGCCAAGTTCCCTAGAATCCTTGGTTTGAGATGGAAGTAGCCAAGGGAGAATATTAAAAATAAAAATAAAAGATTTGTGCAAAAGAAAACAAAGTTTAGAGGAGGTATAAAGGTTTGCTGACAGGGCAGCGTATTTAGTCTAGAAACCCAAACTTTGAAGTGTGGCTTTAATAAAAGTCCTCAGGAATATGAAACACCAGCTGCTCTTTATTTCCTCCAAAGATGAAAACCCAGACGAAACCGTCCTCAATTAAAACAGCAGGTGGCAATTTGGTTTCAACCCAAGGACGAGTTTTCTGGTTGGGTCTCTAATACAAAGCACCGTGGAAGATGCTCACTACCTCCATACCCAAGGGTACAGAAGGCTTGTACCCTTGGGTACAAGGCTGATCATGTTTATGAAAGGCTCATATTCAGGCCCATGTTCTGCATATTACATCCATATCTCCTCTCGTCTTGCAGCAACTCTGTAAGGGAAGTGTTACTATTATTCTCATTTTAGATGACACTAATAAGGTGGGAAGAACGACAAAAGCCAGGTGAGCGAGATTCTACAACCAGCCCCTCCCTCCCCCCCACTCCACTCCCCCTCACCCCTGCCTCCACTGCTTTCTGCTTTGGATTGGTTCCTGTATTAGTTAGTTCTAGTTGCTGATGTGGAAGGGAAGCTTTGGATTTGGCCTTCAAGTGTAAGATTTTTATTCAAAGACATACAATCGAAGGTTGTCCATCTTCGCCAACTCTGAAATAACTGACAACGCTTCAGTGACTTTGAGATGGAAGCAGAGAGCAGATTGCGGAAGATGGCGCTAATTAAGTGGCCTTGGGCTGCCCACTCAGCCTCTCTGATATTACCTGTTCGGCAGTATTCTTGGAATATTTACTTATATCAGAGTTTGAATGGTAAATGAAATCTGGAAAAAAAAAAATTAATAGCTTCCTCCCAGAATTTCTGTGCTTAGCACTCATTGACCATGAGTTTTCTCCCCACTTTTCCATGTGTACAGGACTTTTGGGTGCAGAAGAAAGACTCTGCTTGGGGTCCTAGGAAGAATAGAGAATTGCTGTCTTCTATGCAAATGGTGTTTTTTTTTTTTTCTGAAAGCCCAGAGAGAGAAATCAGCACAAGGGCCATCATTTGTTTTCCTTTTTTACACTCAAAATTTCCCCATACCTCTGCTATGTGCTCATCATAGTTCCATTGTTGTTCTTCCCCATACCTCTGCTATGTGCTTATCATACTTCCATTGTTGTTTTTCCCCATCAGACTGGAAATATCAGAAGACACTATCTATCCTTTGCTCCTTTCTGTTCTTACCAAAGCTGCCCCATACCAGGGCCTGACATGCAGTATCCTTTGATAATATATTTGAAGAATGAATGAATGAAAGTTCTTTATTGGGAAAAAAAGAATAAAATCACAGAATTTACAGTGGAACTTATCTCACATATTATGACTGAAATTTCACTGTGTTCTGTATGCCTTCAAGCCTGTCATGAAGCAAATAATAAAAACCAGTGTGCCATTAGACTTTATTTACAGCATTAATTTATATTGCATTCAATCACTATATAGCAAGTATATTCTGGGGGGTCTGGGACAGTACTAGATATTTTATATATTTTCTATAGCACTAAAATATAATCCAAAGAAGATAATGGTTGTAATACTCAGTCTAAATATGTAGGGCTGGAATCTAGCTTCCAAATCATCAGCATTCAGGTTGAAATCTATCATTCTGCTGGTCTCTCTGAAATTGGGTGCTAGAATGCTATTGAGTTGTTTAAAATGTGTAAGCTTGAAAGCTGTGGGTGGACAGACCAGAGGGATGAGGCATTTCTGAATCAGCGGTCACTATTCACCAACCTCTGCTTATCAGTTGCTGCAGGCTAGCTGTACATCTTTGTCCTACTGAAATGGGACAAGAGCCTACTTTCCCCAGCATCTTTTGGAAATTGTCGGTCTTTATTTTAATGATAGAATCCCCTCTAGAGGTAGGATTTCATGTTTTCTTTTTACTGTCTGAGTTTGGCACCTCGTGGACTCATTTTCTGAACGGAATAGTGCTTCCATTACCTAACCACAAAACCTTGCCAAGTTGTAAGAAGGAGCTGGTAAGGGGAGGCAGTGCAAGAACTCAAGGAGACCTCAGAGTCTTACTCTTTGGAGAAATGGAAAGATTTTTGGACTGGATTAGTATAGCTGTATTGTCATCCTACTTGCTGGTGAAATTGCAGCTGAATGGAGAGAATAAAGGGCATTTGCTTTGCTGCCCACGCCCTCCAGTAACAACTACATCATTCACAAAGAAAGCCTTTCTCAGAATTTTGCAAAGCTTGCATTTTTTAATATTCTTCTTGTACCACTTTAGTGACTCACTAAGTAAATGATGTGTCCCAAAGAATATTTTATAAACCATAAATTCAAGGAGATGCTGTTAAGGTTAAAAGTAGTTCCTAATTTTAAGAAAAATTTCAATATTCTCTCATGTCTTATAAAGCTTAAAGAGGAAATACATATGCATATATATCAATAAGTCGGCCCTAATTACATTCATTTAGTTTTATTTTAAAATATTTATCAGATAGGGGAAGTGGCTCAGGAGCTAGAAACGCTAGCTGCTCTTCCAGAGAACCCAGGTTTGATTCACAGCTGTCTGTAACTCCAGTCCCAAGGGATCTAATGTCCTCCTCTGGCCTCTACAGACACAAGGGACATATGTGCACAGACAAGCACACAAAAAGCCATTGAGAATACACACCCAGGTATTAACGCCCTCCCCCAATACACACACGCACATACACATTGATCTTGTTTTTAAAAAAATATAGCTGGACATGGGTTGGTTTTTTGCTTTTTGAGTATTTTGTGGCACTAGTTCCTTAAAATGCATGTGTTGGGGAGACAGGTCTTTCTAGATTACAGAAAATTTTAGGTTTTCAAATGTTTACTACTAGCTTTTTTAAGCACCTGGAGTCAAAATGTTTTCTGGATTCATTTTGTTAATTACTTCCTTGGACCCCTGATGGACTAAAACAATATCAGATGGGGTGAAAACTAGCATAAAAGACAAGGTAGAAATTTCTCAGCTGGCTGCAGTGTGGTTTGCCTTGGCTTTCACTTCACTTTGGGAAGTCATTAACTTTTCAGTTTAACTCATAACGCCCCACAGAATATGAACCTGGATAAGATAAAAAACAATCTTTCCCAAAGCTGCTAATACTTAAAGAACACAAACGGACAGCTGTTCAAATCCATGGTGTCAGCAAACAGGCTATTTCTCTTAGAGAAGGCTTCCTTTCTAGCCAATACATAATAATCCTTCAAGAGGATTCTACGTGGAGAGGAAGACCATGAGTTGAAAATTAGCTAATTTGTCAAATTTAATTTAAAAGAAATTACTACTTACGGTTAAAGATGAAATTGGGCAGATGAATTACTAAAATACTGAGCCTAGAATGCCTGCTAAGACAGATGAAGTCACACACACACACACACACACACACACACACACACACACACACAAATTATGGAAGAGAGTTTTCACATTCAAAAGAAGGAAAGATTTTGTAGGTGACCTTACCATCAAAGAGTTAGTCATAATGGGAAGAATGCCCCTAGAGAGCACATTACTCAATTATGTGAGCATGGGAAAATAATTTCATCCTTCTTGGCTACAGTCTCATTTGCCATGGAAAGGCTAAAGGTAATAACATCTAGCAGCTTGCTAGGCAAGTGGGCCATTTACCAGCAATGGCATCAGTTTTGCCTGGGATCATATTGCTCAGCTGAGACCTCCTGTCTATCTTTACGTAATTCTCCACTGAGCTAGAACATCAGTTCTAACCCTGCTCCCAGAACCTCAGGTCACTGACCTACATCTGTTTCCACCAGGCAATCTATGGTACAAAGAGCATTAAGAAGTTTTAACTTAAAAAATTAATTTTTGATAAGGAATCTGTGGCCCAGAAAAATAAGGTGAGTTCTTTAAAGCCTCATAGCTAAGTAGGAACAGGACCCAGATGCCGTCATCATTAGTTTTCCTGAGAGTTTGATTTCAAACTAAGGTTACCAAAGTTGTGGAAGAAGTTTGCCAAGTATTAATGTTACAACAAATAAATAACAATGCTTTTCCCTTCATAGAAAATAAAACTCTTTTTCTAAGTTTAAAAATGCCTAATACAATATAATATAAAATGCCCAATATAACATAATAATAAAATTATGTTGTTCCTGGAGGTGTTTAGAGAAGAGTTGTGTTACCTCATGTTTCATTCCTCTTGTAGGCAATAGGAAAGCCTCAGCACACAGACCCCAGGCTTGCTGCCCTCTCCACTATCTCTCAGCAGGATCCCCAACCACGTCCTCTATGGTGGCTTTAATGAAAATGGCCTCCATAGACTCGAAGAGTAGCATTATTGGCAGCGTGGCCTTATTGGAGGAAGTATAACACAGGGAATGGGCTTTGAGGTATCTCCATCTCTTCCTTCTGCCTGCTGATCCAGACATAGAACTCTCAGCTACTCCTCCACCACCATGTCCGCCTGTATACCATCATGCTTCCTGCCATGACAATAATGGACTAACCCTCTGAACTTTCAGTCAGTCTCAAACACATGTTTCCTTATAAAGGTTGCTGGAGTCATGGTGTCTCTTCACAACAATAGAAACCCTAAGTAAGACACCCACCCCTAGACACAAAGCACCATCACTGTATGTGTAATCCACTTATAAATAAACAAAAACCATGTGAGGACAAAAACCCCATGGTACTGCCATGCTCCATTTTAATTCACAGCCCCGCTAGAAACCTCTGTGATTGAACAAAATAATAATAATAATAATAATAATAATAATAATAATAATAATAATAATAATTAGAACAGTGAATGATTAGGAAAATAATATCATGACCATATTTAAACCTCCTGTATTCACAGTATTGTCTGTTTCCCAGGTATCTCTTTTTATGGCAACCTTTCCTTTTTCATTTTGTTCTTATTCCTCTTTAGAATTTTGTAACCCAACCAAAAGAAACTATTACCAGAGTTAGAAAGTGCAGCACAACCCTTCGCATCAACAACAAAATGGACTTTGCTTAGCAAGACACTGAATACTTCAATTTTTTTCATCGCTATTTACCTTTTGCCTAGAAAAAAGTCAGAGTGCTTTACTTAAAGAAAAAAAAAACAATAATTTCATGATACCTCATTGATTCGAGGGAGGGAGGGGGGTATGGGTGGAAGGGAGGGGAGGGAAGGGGGAGGAGGAGGGGAGGAGATGGAAATTTTTAAATATAAAAAAAACATAAAAAAATAATATTCACCTCTCTTGTAGTATTTAATGTGATTAGCATCAGGGATCTGCTAAATGTAGTGTGTTTAATCAAAAGTTAATTTTGGTATTTCTTTAATAATTAACAAATCTTTACCATTATTGTCTTATTGGCTTTTTAAAATTTTTGTGACTGTATTTTGGTATTACTCTTAACATCTCTGTCTTATAAATAATTTCAGGGTGTTTTGTTGGTAAGATATTATTTTTTATTCAGTGTTACAAGTTTAAAGAGTTTGCCAAATAATAAAAATTACCTAGCATGTGAATAGGAAACTAAAGACTGAGCCAAGTGCAAGCTCTGTTTTCAAAAAAATGTTGAATATTGGCAGATTCTTATAAAAGAGGTGTATAGAGAATAGAATCGGCATCTTCTCTAATCAAATTATATCTTTTTCTTTTTTCGTAGTAGTTCTTTAAGATATTTTAAACTACGCTAAGTCTGTCCAAACACTAAATAAAATTTCATAATGAGATTCTATTACAGTGCTATTCAGTAGAAACTCAGGGCCAAGTGTATACACTATACACTTTCTGGTAAAAAAGTAACATATAAAATTAATTTCAGTAATACATTTTATTTAACCTAATATGTTGAAAATATTATTTAATAGGCATCCAAAAGAAATTTTTCTGAGATATTTTATATTAGTTACAGTAATATTCACAAGATTTTAATCTTAAGACATTAGCAAGGAAACTGGTTAGGATTTAGAGAAATAATACACGTTTTTATACTATTATAAAAGCCATTGTCTGTTATGAAACTTACATAAGTCTTAAGATAATTGAATTGTCATGGTCTCTTGTTTTTGTATGAATAAATCTCAATAAAAAACCAAAATAATTTTCTCATCAGTAATTACTCATTCTATGACTAAGATTTGCAGTCAGTGGTAGAGGTCCAGTATCTCTGTAAAATATTGATAATTAAAATGAAAAAGACCCACAAGATGTTCTTGCTCTCTGTCTCTTTCCTCACTGTCCCCTACCAGAATGTGTTTCTGTCACAGGATCATCCTAATTCACAATTATTGATGCCTTTGTTGGTTTCTTTTCCTGCATATTCTACAGAATATAAACCAGAGCCAAAGGTTCTTTCCAGTCTACCCAAAATTTCTATGGCCTTACCCCATGCTCAGAAATCACTGAAAATTTGTAGGAAACAATATCAGGCAAGGTAGGAATCCAGGGAATGTACCATCATAATAGAGACTAAAAGCAGCCATAATCATTCAAGATTCTGACTTCTAGACCTCAAAGTCATGACCAAAGTGTCAAAGCTGAGAGTAGAATCATGGAATTCATCTGATACATTGAGCATAACAGATGAGATCTGTTTTGTAAGGCTTCACCAGCTCTCTTTCCCAGACACAATTTTTCTGGAGATTTTACAATGGAAAGAAAGTATAATATGCAATAATTAATGTATTTATTAAATTCAAGATCTATTAAACTACAAAAAAATTTAAAGTAACACCCAAAATATCCAAGTGTCTATCTGAATTGTGAAATATTTCCTGCTGGCTATGTAAGACATTAAAGGGGTAGTCTGTATGAAGAAATATTTGGCACAATTACTGCTCTTAAACTATGGATTTATGATTCAGAGTTAAATTAGTCATATTAGAAAGTTGAAAGATAAATTACTAAATTTATTTCAAATCCTGGCATTCCCCTAAGAAGCAGGAAACTGAGATAAAAACATGTTTATGTAATTACCTGAATGTGCTTTAGCAATGGAGAGAAGGTTTGAGAATCTCCCAGCACCTAGGGGAATCCCTAGCTTGAGAAGTACAGAATTCCAAAACTGAGAATAATAAATTCTCACTGATGAAGAATAATGAAAATCTTTAGATACATAAGATTGCTTACATCTGAAAGAAATTCTATCTGCAAAGGATTGTATATGCATGTGTGAGCACCTCATCCCTCATTAGTATGCCTCTTCTTTCCAAAGCTGGTTCTTTCCTTGCTGATAGCAAGTACTTTCTTTATAAACTACAACTGCAAACATTCTTGTAAAAGAAATAGATAAATTGATATCAGAAAAAGAGCTAGAATAAGCAATCAAGTCACGGTTCAAAAATAAACTTAGTAAGATTGTCACTAGGCCACTTGGTTACGAAGAAAGATAAAAGGGCAGGAAGCTGCCACTCCACACTAGTAGATCTTACAACCTAGTTGGAGGAAGAAAATATATATAATTTCATTTTTTTAAAGATACAATAAGAGCCTGGCATGTATCTCAATAGTCCAATATTTGCCTACTGTATATGAGGCCCCAAAATAGATCCATAGCACTGGAGGAAAAAAAAATACACACAAATGGCCCCAATCTATGTTTCCATCTTATGTTCACTTTGCGTGTTTATTAAAACATGTTTGTTGATTATGATGATGTGCCTCTGCTACTAATATACATTCTTAGAAACAGATACAACTTTCTGTACACCCTTTCCTACTGGTTATATGCTATTGTGCTTCCAGCTCTTAAAAAACAAAGTAACAATAGAGTTACTTGACCCACAAAATTCAGTTTAACATAGAATCCCCAGGTAATTCTAACACAAAGCCAGGTTTTAGAACTGCAAGTTTATTTGTTCATTTAGTAAATTTATAGTTCCCCTGTTATGGGTTAAAGAGGCCTTAGAGGGACCAACTTTCATCATTTCTATAGGCAATCTGTATTTTCCATTTACAATTGGTGATTTATGTCATTGGGAACCCTTCACAGTAGCAAATAAAGAGTCCTTTGTATTTTTTCTTTCTTTGGATTTTCATGTGCTTTCTCTTGAACTGAAGGGCAGCATCAGAGTTCTCAAGAAGAGCCTGCAAACCATTTGATTTTATTTATCCTGTCTTTCATTGTAGTTGAATTATTTGCACACATATATATGAGAATCATAGTTTTCAGGAATTCCAATTAAGTAAATTACAAATAGCAAAGTTTATACCTTTTTCTTAAGTAGCTAGCAAATAAATCTATCATTGCACTGGGGTGACGGTAAGATGTGAGGGGGAAGCTCATACTACAGCATTTTATTAAGACCGCAAGAGAGAAATCTATCAGAGTACTGGTTGAGATAAATACAATACAAGGAAGATCATTTGTTAACACAAGTCTGCACAAGAAGAATGTGATCTATGTTCCTAAAATGATAATATGCCCAAAGTTCATTTATTCATAATAAATAAGGAGACTTCATTCCTATGTGGGGAATCATAAACCCTGACCCCAATAATGATCCTTTGTGGAGGGACATAATGAACATAGTCAAGGTTGAATAAGACTTTCTTTATTCAATTCATTCAATTTTGTCATTTTTCTAGTTTAGAAGAAAAAAAGATGATAAATAATGCTCGTTTTGAAATGTCAAAAATCATTTTTGCTCAGCTTGCTTTATATTTTTGTATCATCTTCCGTTCTACCTTCAGAAATACCTTGGGCATTTTCAGAAAACATCCAAATTGTCTCTAACCATAAATACATAAATACTATGTAAATATATTACTGTTGACCTGGGAAAATGTGTAGCCTCTATATACACTTTGGAAAAGGAAAGAGCAAAACAAGCTTGACCTCCCCATAACCCCACCCCACCCACCTCCAAAAATCTACACATTTGTGTCTGTACCTGCCCTCTTCAGCACTAGAAAAACAGTGACAGTATGAACTCTTGACAGTTGGAAAGGTTCTTCACCTCCAGGTCAAGCCTTTTATTTTCCTAACATAATCTTACTCGGAGAAGCAGGGGGTGCTTCTCAGTAAGAATTAGTCTCCTTTGCAGGGTAGATTCTTTTTCTGTTGTCTCCTTAATAAGAATCCAGCTAAGGCAAAGTCTAGAATCCTTTTCTGAAACAGGACATCCGTATCTGAGGAAAACTTCCCAATCCTGAGTAGAACTCCAGCCTTAGAATTACAGACTTTCAAATATGTTTTCATAGACTGATGAGCACTATGAACAATTCTGCTTCCTTGGCTGGTTAGAACATCTAGCATAGATTCCATAGCTACCCTCGCTGAAGAACGTGAATGACTGTCCTCAGTCACCTTCATGTGCATATTTTCATGTCTCATCTAAGTAATTGAGCCCTGTGTCTTACCATTTGTTTACTGGAATTGCTGAACAAAGTGATTCATATAAAGAGTCAGGAAGCAAGTCCATTGTACACAAGGACATTGCACCAGTCTTGTTCCATGATAAATGCCTTGAACTAGCTTATATGTGTGTTTCTTGAATAATTAACTTTCCTTGTTCCAAAACTATTTGGGTCAGCATATCATGGAGCAGACAATGTAGTAAGGTAAAATAGATTTTAAATAATAAGTGAATTAATAGAGTAGAAAGTAAAGTGGAGAGTTAAAGGAATGGGTGTGATTGAGTGTGCATTCTTGCACAATGCACAACTGTTGTAGGGAGGCTGCTTCTTGGTTCCCAGATGATCAGCCCTGAAATAATCACACAGAAATCATAGTATTTAAATCACTGCTTGGCTTATTAACTCTAGCTTCTTATTTGCTAACTCTTACATCTTAATTTAACCCATCTCCATTAATTTGTACATCACCATGAGGTCGTGGCCTACCAGCAAAATTTCAGCATGTCTGTCTCTGGCAACGGCTCCATGGCTTTTCCAAGCTTTTTTCCATGGCTTTTTTTTCTCCTTCTTTCTCCCAGCATTCAGTTTAGTTTTCCCTGCCTACCTCTATTCCCTGTGCAGGCCCAAGACAGATTATTTATTAAACAATGGTATTCACCGCATACAGAGGGAAATCCCACATCACAAAACTGCAGGAGGCAGGTCACAGATAGGGCCTTTCCTTCCATGGCAAACATGATCAATTATTCTCTCTCTTTCTCCCCTTCCTTTCCTCCATCTCTCTCTTTCTTCCTCCCTCACTCTCTCATTGTTCTCTTTCTCTTAGTTTCACCTTCTCCCCTATCTCAAGCCCATTACTGGCACAAAGGGTAGCTTCTGTACTCCAAAGAGAAGGGTGGTAACACAGCAATTGCCGGAGCGGATTGCCACTCCTTTACTCCTTGGACGGTGGATTTAAAGTCTGAAGAAACTGCCTGCTCTATATTAATGTGGAAACTGGAGAGCTTCAAGCCTATACAAGCTGACCATGGTCACTTTGTATTATTTGCCTGTAAGTCTCAATCATTCATTGAGGAGCACAGGTGACTGTCTTCCTGACAGGTGTGGCAGCTGTGCTCAGGAAGAGGCCACTGGGCTGTCCACTGCTTTAAATTTGGTTTCTAATCTATTGAAGAGAGGGTTAGACATGTAAAGAAATCTACACGATCAAGCCCAGGCATTACCTAACCTAGGGAATTTCCAGAGAAGTGACATAGTTAAAAGTCTTTATCTGCATGTAGAAGATCAATAAAATAACAGTTAACATTAATTATGTACTCACTGTGCACGGCACTGCTCTAAGACTTGACATTCCAAATTTTTAAATCTTCCCAATAACTCTCGGATAGATATTTCTGTTTTATGTATGTAGTAACAGAAAAGATAAATTACTACTGTCCAAATTACAAAGCTAATAAGGGGCAAAGTTGGGATTTAGACCCTAAAATTCCCACTCCAGAGTTCCTCACTCTCCTGTGAGTGCCAATACCCACTTGCTTCAGTCTTTACCCTTCCACACCCCTCTCAGGTACCGCCATTTGTGACTTCCCCTTTTTTCCCGTATGGCCTGACTTCTCTTCCAATAAAAAAAGGGGTGAAAGTTAAAAAGAAAAATCCCAGAGGGTTATTTGTATGCCCCCTACATCACTCATACTCTCTTCTCAAAAGCATGCCACTTAATGTGGTGAACAGACATCTGAGGATACACTGGGCAAGCCCTATCTTAGAACTGGAAACTGAAGAAGATGCCAGATGCTTCGAGACAGTCTGTGGTCAGAGACATAGCTCAGGAAGAGTGTCTCTCCCCAATTCCCCATTTCTCCTTCATTACTGAGTCTCAATTCCCTTTTGCCCACATCAAAAGCCAAGATGCTCACTTCTCCACTTGGCCCATTGACTTGCCCTGCCAGAAAACACCAGCCTGAATTACTCTGATGATAAAACCTTCCGCCTGAGCCTAGAGCCCACTTCCTCAGCCCTTCTTTGATCTCTTTAGAATTTTTCTTTTTTGGAAAAACCATACTGGCAAGCACACCAAACTCTTTCTACATACTTGGGATTTTACAGTGGCTTTTTTGGAACTCTGTTGGATTTTACATGTCAGTCGATCTCGCCTGGACAGAACCCCACAAGGACCTGCTGACACCTCACGGCACCATTTCACAAAATGTTCTAGGAAAAGATAATTTTCTAATTATAACACCAAATTCTGCTTATGAAGGCATTTTCCGACCACTCCATCTCCAGCGGTGGAGTAGTCTGAGGGTGAAATTAGACCCAGGGCACATAGTTTCTTTTCCTTTCTCCCTGTCTAATTCTTTCTTTTCTTTTTGGGGGGTATTAGAAATGTTGCCTAGAAAAATAAACTTCACTGTACAAATGCCCACAAAGAGTGCTCTCCCAAAGAAACGTTATTTTTCTCACATTCACACCTGAAAGCAATGGTCCAGGCCCATCTTCTGGACCTGTTGGATCAGGACCACAAAGGAACACAACCTGCCGATTTCACCCCCTTGGCCCTTTCTAGTCTTTCTGCCCCTCAGCCCTCAGATCTTAGTTGATATTTACTTTCAGATTAGCTTTTCCTAAAATACTCTCAAACAAATAGGGAACCGAATAGTGCTTATTAAAGGCAGGGAAATGTGACAGGATATGCAGAAAGGATAGTTGGTGAGTATCTGAGTGTAGCTGGATTAGAGTGAATTCAACAGCTAGTAGAGGTGATCTTGAGTATTCCTAACATAAAGAAATGATTTATTTCTCAGATGATAGCTATATTAATCACCCTGATCTCATCGCTATCCTCTGTTTACATAAATTGAAACATCACACTGTACCCCATAAATATGAACAATTAGTATGTGTCAATTAGATTGTTTTATATATACATTGCATATTTGGTATGTGCATACATAATGTATGATAGTATTGTATGTCCCTTCTCTGATTCACTATACCAATGTTACCCAGCTGTGGCCTGTGGATTCCTATATCCAGGAACCAGAGGCGAGAGTTTGAAGAAATAACTAGAAGCTTCCTGTGGATAGAAAGTTTAAGCACCTGTGCTCTATAAAGAGTTCAGTGTCATATTCCACCCTCCTATAGCCTTTCCCATCCTCTCACGACACTAGTGATTCACCTGTTGAATGTCTACGTAAGGCATAACTTCAGTCAGCACAAGGACATCACTCTCTAGCTTAAATAGGTGCTAATAAGAATGTACTCACCCAAACAGAAGGAAATATTTAAGAGCTACTTTTTCTCTTAAGGAATCCTCAGTACAGGAATTAGTCTAATTTTACCTTTAAGAAAAAAAAACCCTAATAAAGCATATTTATATGAAGAATTTAACTTTTAAAATTATAGCCATAACCTGGGCTGGGGAGAAGGCTCAGTGGTTAGAGAGCAGACCACACAAGCATCAGGACCAGAGTTCAAATCCCCAGAATCCATGTAAGTCCTTGGGTGGCAACCCGCCTGCAGTTTCAGCATCCAAGGGTGAAGAAAAGGCTCTCAAGAGCAAACTACCTAACAAAACCAGCCATTCTGATGAGCGCATGGTTGATTGTGAGACCCTGCCTCAATGGATCAGGTACAAATGCAATGGAGAATGATTCCCAGCATCAGTCTTGGGCTTCCACTTCCACTTGCACACACATGCATGTGTACCTAGACAAGTGGTTCCTTCCTGATACTATCACCTTTAATACAGCTCCTCATGTTGTGGTGACCCCAACCATCAAATTATTTTCATTGCTACTTTATAACTGTAATTTTGCTACTGTTATGAATCATAATGTAACTACCTGTGTTTTCTGATGGTCTTAGGTGGCCCTTGCGAAAAGATTGTTCAATACCCCAAAGGGTATGACCCAAGGTTGAGAACTGCTGACCTACATAAATGGCAACCACATATGTGTGCCAGCATACATGAAAAACATCTATATAAGTACATGCCACCTTAAGTATCAAAATGGAAAAAAAAGCTAAATACAGAGTTTGACTTTTTAAAAGCTTTATATAAAGAATGCTCATGTATCTGGCCATACAGATCTTATGGCCACTCCATCTGAGCTGCACTGTCGCTAGCAATGTTCTGAACAGCAGCAGAAGCATTGCCAATGACTAAAGATAGGTTTTATTCTTGTTTCTTAAAGATTTTCAAGAAAGTTTAAAACACAAAAGAATTTTCATACAAAATCTAAAGAATAAGGAAACATTTTTTAAAAACGATAAGGAAGTTCCTTTTAGCCCTACAGGCTGCTCTCTCTTCTCCAGTGTGAGGAGGTGAGTGGGTCATATTTCAGGATAACATGTCTATTTTAAAGATGAGCATCTACTTGTTAAAATGTCATTTAGCTTTTTATTTTGCAAAGAACGGGCATGTGTGTTTGTACGTGCACACATATTTAACTCATTAAAAAGAAAGCTTTGACACAAACACAAAACTCTGGGTTCTCTGCTACACTAGAAGATGACTTGGGAATCCCTGAACTAGTGGTAACACTAAGGTTGTCATCAGTAGAACCGGGAGATTTCCCAGATTCCAGACTGGGCTTCTCACCAAATATTCTCTCTCCTCACTCCACCCACATGACAAGTGGCACATGAAGAGAAGCAGGGGGCAGGCTGTGACTGAGTGAAAGTCGCAGTAAGTAAATGCACTAATTCTGTTCCCATTAGCTACCAATACAAGCATTAAAATGCAGAAATAATAAAAAATATCTTCAATTTAAAGATTACTAGTTATGTCTGAATAAAAGGGACATTATTAAACTAAGTTTCCAGTGTCCTGTAAACAAAATTCAAACTAACACTGAATTTACAGAAGCTAAGGAAATTCAAGCAGACCTTTACAAACGTAACCCACTTGGGTAGTCACTGTCGGTAGACATGGTCAGTCTGATGATGCTGTGTGCAGGATTGCTAACATTGGTCCAAAACACAAGAGCTTGCTTCTTTTCTTATCATCATCAAGACATTTACTCCTATCTTATGAGTGAGACAATAGATAGCTGTCAACATCCATACTAACACTGAGATAAACTTAACATTGACAACCAGGCTGTATATGAGCCCAGGACTTCTGCTTCTGCGCTGACGGAAATCTGGTAACTCTTAAGTGTTGAGTCATGATTTCTTGATGAATTAGGCAAATGTGAGGTAGAAGAAAAAAATCTTATTTTCATGATGTAATTGCTGGCCCCACTTCAGGGCATTACCTACAAAGGAGAAAGTTACCATCTTAACTTTCTGTAAATATCAACAGACAAGTCTGTCCTCAGACAAACAATTGCAAGGCTTTCGAGAATATTCTTCTTCCGATTGCCAATCCAGCTGCAGGGTTGTTTGCTTGTTTTCCTTATTCTCTTACAAATGAAGTTATTTACTTTTCTGATTAAGAAGGAGACAGTTTGAAAGCCTGGAAAAGCAACCACACACCAGAGGGGGAAAATAGTAAGCTAGTGATCCCACAGTTAAATTTTTTTAAAAGGAAGAAGAGAGAGAGAGAGAGAGAGAGAGAGAGAGAGAGAGAGAGAGAGAGAGAGAGAGAGAGAGAGAGTTGTACTGTAGTCTAAACTGCATGGCAAGGGGGTCACTTGGTAGAAACAACTCCCAGATTCACCATATGATTAACTGTTTTGTTTTCAACCTTCTAAAAAAAACTTTCTTCTCTTCTCAGGGCCTTTTTCCCTTCACCCTGACTCCCTTTCTAAAATAAATAAATAAATAAATAATAAAAAAAAAAACCTCCTGGGATTCTTTTCACATCTGCAAAATCAATGTCAGTTCCAGGTTCCTTATTCTTGTGTTGAACCAATCTGACCAGTCTGACATCCAGCCCCAGAAGAGAAAGCCAGTCCTCACCAGACAAACAAATAGAGGTGACCTAATACCTAGGAGACTCTGGCAGAGAAATAGCCAAGGAAAGGGTTGCCAGCCTGTCTGGTCCTCAGACACGAACAATTGCAACCACATAAGAGCTCAGTGATAAACTGATAGGATCATGAAAAAAAAATCAGGTGAATTTAACTTTCAGAGTACCAGGAAATGCTCTAGGATAGAGAGAATCATAGGCTAGAACTAAGTAGTAAGATTCTTATTTTGGTAATTTTTTGGGGGGGGAATAGTAATCAAAGTTGGAATAATATTTTCCAGCTGTCCATCTCCCTAATTATGATTTATGTCTCCCAAGCAGGGTTAGTGGGAAAAATGGCATTTTGATGCTATCAATAAATAGAAGCAATGCTTCTGGTCTGTGACTTTCTTTCCACTAGTAAAAATACTTGGGCCTTTCAGGGTTTTGTTGACCTCTATTAAATTCAGGTAAACTTGGAAGTGAACAAAACAGAAAACCTGTTCTTGTTGGAAACGGATAAAGTCATACTTAGGAATGAGATTTTTAAAGGTTAGGAGAAAATGCATTTAGAGCCATTTGTGCGGAAGAAACCACAATCAGATCTTACTGTCCCGACCAGGGCTATGAAGAATTGTTTGTGACTGTTAAAATAGTTTTTTTTCTTTGATGGGGAGAGAAGAAGTACGAATAATTCCTGGAAACCCTACCTCTAAGATGGCATTCTTGTGAATTGAGGATAAAGGCATCAGCTACATATGGAGTACATTTCCCTGTTTAACATTGATTTGTTTAAAATTGAGGGGAAAACCACTTGGCAAAACACACTGGCCAAGGAAATGGCAGAAGTCACTCCAGTTTATTCTGATTCCTCCCCATGGTTCAGCCCTCAGCTGACCGGACCGGACATCCGAACCAAGACTATGAGTCCTGAATTGAAAACCAACCAGTCGGGGGGTACCTAAAGAATGCCACTTTCTTTTGGCATGTGAACCCCTGAATTGGCTTTTTGTTTCATATCTTCAAAGAGGAACTAAGGAGAACCATCTAACAGCTTTCTAGAAACAAGGCAGATGTTTCTAAAAGCCTCATCAGCGGTTGGTTTTTGAAGGATCCCATAGCCTTCATGAGAGTTCACAGAAGGGAATCTAGGCAGAGAGCTTTTCCAAAAGTGACCCGCTCCTCTGGTTGGCTAGATTACCCTTGGCTTTAACTGCCAAAGATCCCAAGTCCCTAAATGGCCTCAGCTTGGTGCTAACAATGACAGTAATCACTCAGATAGGATCCTTTAGATGTAGCTGTGGTTCAAATGTAAAGCAAACAGAAACTGGGGGAAACTTGTCCTACCTGAAGCAGAAGACACTAAAAAGAACTCTGATAATAGCAGGTCACGCTGTGGAATTGTTGCTCTGGAATTTGGGGCCCTGCTCTGCCAGGGCTTCACACAGGCATTATTTACACACATTGGAAAGTACAATATCTGACTGTAACAAGATAAGAGAGGAAATACTGGCTTTGGCTCACAGTTTCAGAAGGTTTAACCCGTCATGGCAGGAAGGCATGGTAAAGCAGCCCTTTCATCCCAGCAGCAGTGTGTCATGGAGGTTATTCACCTCATGGTGAGCCAGGAAGCAGAGACACCAGAACTGGAGGCCAGATTATAACCTACAAAAGCTTACCTCTCTCTTTCATTGAGACACCACCTCCCTTAAGGCTCCAGTCTCCTGAAATAGTGTCACCGCAGAGAAGTCAGGCATTCGAAGTCTGAGCCTGTGGATGTCATGCCATAGTCAAATCATAACAACAAACATACCAGTTAATTCTGATTACAGTCCTGAAAGTTCCTATTATTGTCCCCATTTCAGAGATGAGGAGAGTAAATAACAGAGAAGTTCAATGATATGCCCAAGTACATACAGGTGGTTATAACAGCTAGAAAAAACATAATGGAATTGATTGGACTTAAACAAGAACAACCCTGCCTTCCTATTAAAGACTTCTCACTCCCCATAGCTACTTTAACTTTTAGGATACAATTAGACTAGGGTATATTTCTTCTCTTCCTGCTGCTCCAGGACCTTGCGAGATGCCAGGTGCTTCTTCAAGAAACAGACCAAGGAAGAGAGAAACCAGTAAAGCAAATGCTTGTTAAATGCCTATTGGTTTAGCACCTCCTAAAACAGGATCCATGAGCTTCTACGGAATAAAGTTATAAAGTCTTCTAGCAAGGTTACTTGAAACCTGCATCAATAGGCTCCGCAGAGCTTTCTCTCTGAATTCTTTCAGCCATCCATTCTTGGGCACTGGGCAGCCTTTTGTGAGCTAAGCACCCTGCCAGATGGCTGCTATGAACTCCGTTAAATCCCCTCTCAAGGACCATTGGTATTGTTTGAATAAAGTTGCCTCTGTTACTATTACTTTACTTAGCATTTAAGAGTATTACAAACTCTGGGAAGAAAATACATTTTTAAAAGTTTAAATATATGTAAATTAAATATAGTCATACAATGTGTCCCAGACTGGCCACAAGGATTAATTCTTATTAAGGAAAATCGTTCTATGTAACCTGGTTTGCTATATAAAAACAGAATCCTGGAAACTTGTGACTCTGATGAGAGGAGAGAAGGAGGAGAAGGCAGCCTGGTCATGTGTCCAGGTAAAAAGCTAAAATCGTCTAACCATAGATGCACTGAGACAACAAATCCAGTCTTTCCCACTAGAAATATGGACCTCGAATATCTTTCCCTAGGTGTATGTGTTTATGATCCATGTATCGCCACACAATTGTGATTAGAAAACAGCTCTCTATCTTTTCCTTCCTTCTTTCTTTTCTTTCTGCATTGTTTATCTACACCATCTGTTTTTGACTCAATACTCCTCTGACTTCCTAAACCTTGACCCACCTCGATGTCAATACAGTATTCTATTTCCCCCAAGGGTGCTCCTCACTGTGAAAGGAAAGCAAAGTCATTTGAACCAGGTGGCCAAGAGGAAGACATTTCTAAAGTCCAGCCCTTGAGGAAACAAATAACTCATTTAGGTGTCTAGTGTTTCCTAAACTTTCAACAGAAGTAATGAAGAAATAGGATAGGAGGAACAGACCTTTGCTTTGGAGCCTTACAGTGAGTTTAAACACATCCAGCACCCACTAGCCACCTGTGAGTGACTCTTTTTGCATTCCTTTTGCATTCTTTGGCAATAATCCTAGAAATGTATTTCTATCCACCTCCCCATCATTCAACTTTCCACCTAGTCTTCATTCCCCCCAAGACAGACTGTAAAGTTCAGCGAAGAAAAGAGCAGGTAAAGCCCCTTTTCTTAAGGAACTTTTGCGTCTACCAGAAAATCACATGATAAACAGGAAAACAGACTATAGCTTGGAGAGGAAGTAGCAACCACTTTACATGGGGGAAGCAGGGGTGCTTTCTGAAGGAACAACAGTTGGGCTAGCACCAGAAAAGGCTACATTTAAATAAATATGATTCCAAGCCTAAGAAATTGTAGGTGGGAAGATCCTAGAAGCCTCAACAAATATGGTGTGTCTCCAGATCAGCAAGAAGGCACTGTTTTTTCTAGAACAAGCTCAGCACTGTCAGGTATCAGCTGGGATTTGGAGGTTCCCAGAGAACTTTCTAAACCAAGGGAATTTGTTTTATCTAAGTGCATTAGAAAACCATGGAAAGATTTGAGGGGAGAGGAGGGACATGATCTGATTCATAATTGCAATGAATCATGTGGCTTCTGGGTAGAGAACAAGAATGCAAACGGGAAAAGTGTTTAAGAGACTGATGTGGTAAATAAATGAGAGTTATGGTGACCGACCCTAACCATGGAGTCCATCAGAGGTGCATATATTAGTGAGATAATTAATAGAGTTGACAGACCTTGTGGTTGATTAAGTTATGAGGAATGGGGGAGGGTGCAACCTAGAATGACTTCAGTAAGCAGCACTGCCAATTCTTGAGAGTGGCTCTTTGTGGATGAGGCTAAACCAGGTGAGCAGAGTGAGACAAGTGCTCTTTTTATTCCATATTTTCTTGAATATAAGAGAGTACATATGCTTCTGGAATTTGTATCTGTCATCAGAGTTAGCTTTTCAATGTACCTTTTTGTGCGTGTACCTCAGGACAAGCAAAACATCAGTTGGAGCCAGAGCAACATAAACTCATAGCAATGAGAAATAATATTTCCTGGGATGTAAGAAAATGAGACAATAAGAAAAATCTTGCCTTTTTATTTTTCATTACTCTCCATGAAAAGAGCAATTTAATTGAGCCACTAGTACATGAGAATACAAAAAGCGGGATTAGAGAGATGACCTGGAACGTCTCATCTTAAAATCAACCTCAAGGCTAGTGGACTCTTGAATATTTTGCCTTTGGAAAGTCTGTTATAGTTTCATATTTTATGGAGTCTGTAATAGGCTTATGTAATAGGCTTATGTAATCGGTCTTATGCTTTAACTCTCAGACTACCACCATTAGTATCTTACATATTATACTGATATGATTCTTTGCAGCTTACAGTGTAAGAATTTGCAGTTAGCAGACTGCTTACTATGCACCATCTATTGGCATCCTAGTTAAAGCATGCCATGCCACATCTCAGTTTCTCAAACACTGTCATACACCGGTTGGTAAATATAGGTCCAAAATAACATAAAATGAAATGTATGCTTCTTTTTTAAATATTTATTAACTAAAATTGATTGGTACATGAACTTAGAGACTTTTGGGGCATTATAATTTTCACACTGGTGAAGAATGCTGTTCTATAGCTTGTGAAAACTCTTCTATGAGGAACATCTTGAACAAGATCCCAGAGAGTTACACTGGAAAACATTACTTCTAAAACAGAGTCTGTCTGAATGATTGGAAGCAATTGACAAACTAACTAACCATCTAAAGATAATACATGGTCTCATCTGTCCACCCTCACTAGAAATTTTACACGCATGCTCTAAACTCCTTTACAGAAAAGATCTTAATAAACGATTAGCATTTCAACAATAATGCTCTGTGATCGCACTGCTGAGTCAAGTAGACTCCAGACTGAAAATGTAGCAGGTGGCCTGTCTGAAGACCAGATGGCTTGCAATAGTCCCACAAGGTCTATTAGTAAGTGGCAGAAGGTGCGACTGTAGTCAATCATTCGCATTTCTTTGCACGACATTTGAACCTAGGAAAAGTATTTTCCTAACCTCCTGGAGCTGAATGTTTGACCTCAGAGCTTGCTGTGTGCTCCTTTTTTGTCTCAGGCCTCATGACTACAAATGCTATTATTAGTCATAAGACTACTCAGGGCCTTTTAAATTCCAGTCATGCTATTTGGCTCTCTGACCTAAGCCTAACAGGAAATTCAAAATCCTAATTATTTCCAACAGGTCTAATTCCTTAGCATTGACTCTGAATTTTCCCACCTCTGTGTGCAACCAGAAGCTATGGTAAATGTTGGTGAGGCTGTGCTGTAAAACTCTTCACAAACAGGAGTGTTTTTCCCAGAGTACATAAGTTGTGTACTGTCTACCTGGGAGCTGAATCGCAGTTTGTCATCTGTAGACTAAGTGATCTTAGGGAAGCCATCACATCTATGTTTAGTGTAATAAATAGAAAATGTTGCTTATGAAGTAACCAGAAAGGGACCCCAGTGACAAAAAAGGGGCCGTGGGGAGAAAGACAATAAACAATAATGGAAAGAGAGATGACGGGAAATGGGGTAAAAGGTGGAAGGCAGGGAGTTAAGAGGAGAGGGAGAGAATCAACCAATGTGGAATATTCATGAAAACCCTATGTGGTAATCTATTACTTTGTAAGCTAATTCAAAAAATAAGTCTTAATTAAAAAGGAAATATTTGTCTGAAACAGTGTATAAATGCTACACTTTACAAATAAAATTCAGCATTTAGCAAGTGTCAAATATTTTTATAGACACCATTCATCTATATTCATCTCTATAAAAGGAGGAATTAACTGAACATCACTTGCCATTTCTGCCTGTGCTCACTGGGTCCTCCAAGTTGACACTTGCTTTAAGCTAATCAATGTTCGCATTCATTTGCATATGTCTACATTGTTAATCTTGGTTGTTAGAATGGTAATCATAATCTCCTGTTGCTTTTAGAACCAGGCCTCTTTTTGACAGTCTTGGTGACAAAGACATCTTACAGATATACAAAGATCACTGAAGAGGACCTCCAGCTAAGTCTGCTGCATTGTAGAATCTCTTTCATTTATTTATATATTTATTATGTGTATGGGTGGGGCACATGTCACAGTGTAGATGCCTTGGTGCATGTGTGGAAGTCAGGAAGCAACAAGTGGAAACCATTTCTCACTTTCTACTTTGTGGATCTTAGGGATCCGATTTAGCTGAAAGCCCCTTCACTTACTGAGCCATCTCATTGACCCCTTCCCATTTTCCAGACACCATATTGCTACTGAACTAGCAGATACTTCTCTTTCAAAATCACAGCAAAGGAAGCAAGTGAATCGAGTATAGTTTTACTAAGTTCTAATACTCAATGACACATAGGAAATTTTCAAGAAGAGGAAGATACAAGAAAGGTATAGACTCTTAGATTTTGTGTTTCACATGTTGGTTTTATTAGTTCCATACACCGTATTCTCATGAATAGCTTCCTTTTATGACTCTCTGTTAACTTGAAATTTTCTTTAAAGTGATAAAGTTATGTAAGGAGTGTAATGACACAGAGGTCTTCAATAGGGAGCTTCAAGGGAATTATATTCATATGTGTGTATCATACAAGCTGACATCAATTAAAACCCAAGTTAGTGAGGCAACTTGTTAAAGCAGTCTTTTCTACCTCCCTGAGCCATGGATGAATGAGCTGCTTCTATGGTTAGTGAGTGAGTAGGAACAATGAAAGAACTAGTCATGTATCCAAAACCTAGGGTCTAGCACCAAACTGTCACTAAGAGGCAATTGCAGTGTTTGGAATCAAAATAAATGGGAAAGAGAATCCTTTAGGTGAAGAACTTTAAAGGACAGTAAAGTTTCTGACAAACAAAAACTAACAGAAGTTCTCTATAAGGAATTACTTAGTCTCCAACCTCCATTTTTTGGAACTTCTTGGTTTCTTGGTGATTATAGATTATGTATAAGAATAAGAAGAGCAGGTTAGTCTTCCTAGGAAAGAGCCATCATTGACTATCTAATACCAAATAGTACTGGCTAAACATATAGAAGCAACACTTGAGTTGTTGAGTGAACTCAACAGGTTGTATTAAGCTTGGGGGTTGTATGTGTGTGTATAATAATAAAGAAAAAGAACCCATGAAGTTAAAAGAGGAGGGGGGGAATAAGAAAGGTGTTGGAGTAAGGAGGGAAAAATGCTATAGCTGTATTTCAATTAAAATAAAGTTTAAAATACATAGTTTTTTAAAAAGGAGAATAAGGAGAGGAAAAAAAGAGACAAAAGAGGATTATTGAAGAAAAGAAAGGTCTTGAAGGATGAAAGGAATGGCAGAGAGCATTCCCAAGCCATCCAGAACATAGGGAGTTACACAAAGATAACACGAGCATGCCATTTCCCTTGCTCACCACCAGCTCCAGTACAGCTGGCTTACTGCCACGTGGCATGGCTATTGGTCAAAAAATCTGAGCCGCTCAGACACATGGGAGTATGAGCTACGTAGCATAAGATGGAACAAACTGTCAAAGAAGCTGGCTACTAAACAGGACAGGGGTCAACCAGAGAGTCCAGAACACCTGCTTTGTGCTCAGGTGCCTCAGAGCCACCACAGAAGTCTGAAGGTCAAGGCTGACAGAGAGGAGGAGAAAGGCGTGGAGATCCTTATAGGAAACAAACAGAAATGGCTTAAAACCGAGGTCACTTAGTTAAGGCAAAATAAATCAACTTCCGATAACCTTAGCACAGGTGAAAAGACTCTACAACCAGCATTCATTCTGCTTTCTTATCTGGAGTACGACTGAACCCAGACTTCCATTACTTAATTAGCTATTAGGTTTGTAATATTTTCTTCAAGTCAAACAGAAGATAACTTTAAGGAATGGTGTGTCTTCTAGAGAAAGGGAAGGATAGTCCACACTGCTAGGGGAAAGGTGCCCCTGTCATACCCAGCTACTTTCACACAAAATCTCTAAGAATATTGTAGGAGGGAGTGACAAGCTTTAAAGGAGAAGGAGAAGGAAAATGACACTTACTGGATCATCACAGAAGAGTAAGATCAACCCTCCAAAAAACTTACATCCACTGACTGCTTTCAAAGCCCTACTTTTGACAACTGTTTTGGTCCTATATTTGTTTTAATTAATTAATATTTAAGTTTGGGGAATAAAGGGAAATCTGGGTGTTATCATAGTCTCAGAAGATTCATTTTTTAAAGTTCACTGGGCATGCAAGGGAAGAAATACAACCAGGTGGACAGAGGAGGTTCGTAGTTGCAGTTTTGCAAACTGCTTTCCTCCTTGCCTAAAAGCTACTTGATCTTAAAAGACAAAAACAAACACCTCATTTGGTATCAGTGACCTTGCAAAACTATTCAGGCAATAATTTACTGAAAAAATAATATGGAATATGTCTAAAACCTAGCAGTAAATATATGTATTGTATGAACAAAAGTACTGAGAGAAGTTATATTAAAAGTATTTAAATATTCCTCAATAGAGAAATTCAAGTTGTAATTCTGGGGCTGTTGCTAGAGAAATCAGTAATAAAATGACACCAAGAACAAAAATAATGACTATTAAGGAACAATAATTTCTCTTTGGACCAAAAGAACACTCAGCCTATATCCATAGAACAGTTGAGTACTAAAGATGGCTATTACTATAAAATTATTTGATCCATCATTTCATTTCAAAGGTAGAAAAAAATCTCATTCTTCCACCATGATGTTGAGGGATAAATTATACAAATTGTTAAGAGCAAGTAAGTGGCCATCCAGGTCTTGAGGTCATCTCCCCAGTTTCGAGGAAGCATAAATTCTGGAGCGCTTTAGTTTTTGTATGACCTAATCAATTCAAACCTGGCAGGGATTAAAGAAATGGAATATACTGACATGCCAATATTTGTAGAATAATCCTCATTAAATCAACAATGAGATGACAACTCTAAGAGCTCTTCAGCAAGTTTCTAATAGGAAGACAAAAATACAGAGAAAAAAGTTGGGAAGAGAAAAGAAAGGTTATAAATAGACGTGAAATAGAAGTCCTGTATGTCTGAGGACAGGCCCCCCGGTGTGTGTTTCAGTTGTCTCTAGGGAAATGACTAGGTAGGGGGTGGGAGCAATGCCTGGTGTCCTCTCTGATGAGGAAACGAGAGGAAAGTAACTTAAATTACAAATAAAGGAATTTAAGGGAGATGGAAAGATTTTTCACTGGCACCAAAGGCTTTATAAACCTTGGAAAAGATTCCGGGGGAGGTTTTCAAGTTCCTATCTGGATGTATTTACAAGAAGAAAGATACCCATCAGCCTTGGGTGGCTGGAGCAGAGACGCAGGAATTCGCTCTCAACTGAGTTCAGTAGGTGTAGTTTCCTTTCTGCCAAGCCCAGGGCAGGCCCCAGAACGGCGAGTGACACGGCTCCTGAGAACAACCCAAAGGAATCATTTCCTTGGAAAATCAATTGGCATCTGCTCGTTGGTTATAAGTGGAATGTACAATTATAATACATTCTGGTTTTTATTTTCTCTTTAGCCTGGTTTCCAGTGGAAAGAAAGGAGGCTTATGAAATCTCTCTGGCAGGCTGTACACTGCTTAATACATTTTTATTTTCCTTCTGCAGGCTGGTTACAACCAAATCTTTTAGAAAATAGTGGAGACCAAAGTAACAGTACATGAACCCTTCCAGTGGGGAGTGGGAAATACCCTTTTCCTCTTGCTCCGGAGGGAAGCTTCTTTCCTTCCTCATCAGTCTCTCCTTCCTTATCTGCAAAACGAACTACATCAAGTTTTCTGCAGACTGAGAATTTGACTTGCTTTCAGTTCCAGCTAAGAACAGCACCGGCTCTAGCACTTTGTAGCAAATCCCCTAATTGATTCTGTTTCTCTGTGTACACAGCTGTCCATCTGTTTGCCCATTGTTTTCACTCTATCAATTGTTTGGTTTTTATTGCGAGCTCCTAGAGGCAAGGTGTGGCATCGGTTTCATTTACTTTATACAACACTGTGCACACATGTGCAGGTGGGACTGTTTGGCAACAGTGCTGTCTGGTATGAATGAAAGTTAAAAAATTTACTGTGCATTGATTGATCAAAGCCATAAAGAATGGACTCAGAGAGAAGAGTCTTTGTTATCTCCTGATTCTCCTACGTGTAGGAGAATAGACAAAGTATTATTGCTGACGGGGATCATCAGGGCATTGAACAGTGGAAAGGCTAATAATTGAGGTTGGAAATTGAAAATAACAAAACAAACAAGATAGCATTTACTTAGGAGTTTGCCCCCAAACGTGACCTTCCCATCTTTTGTGTGCAAGTCCCATCGTGTTGGGGTTCTTAGTTTAGACCACTGGTGGTCACTTGGGGCAGTTGCATCTAGTGCACCCACAAAACACTGTAAGTTCACAGCATCCTGGTTGTCTTATGTCTTTGGTTTTAACCCATGGAAAGCTCAAGTCATTTTTAGTAGAATTAGTATTTCCACCTTACCAACCATCCCTGTAAAAATACCCTCCAATCTTCCCTTTATCTCTCAGTGGTCCTCACTCACCCAGAAAGACAGGGGTGAGTCACTCCACTTTGCTTGTTGGGTTAAAAATTCCATTTTTCCTTAGGGATCTTCAAAGTTGTGTTTTTAAAAGGACAGAATGACTAACAGAAATTTATCCCTCGGGGTAAGCATAAGAAATGACATTTCACTTAATCTAAGAAATATTTTCTAGGCACCAGCTAAGAGCCATTCACTGCATTCCAGGGAGAATGAAACGAATCTTAGCTTCTGTCTTTAAAATGTAGATGAGCAAGGGCTAGAGAGATGGTTCTTTGATTAAAAGTGCACCCTATTTTTCCAGAGGACCAGAGTTCCGCCTCCAGTGCCCACTTTGGGGAACTCACAACCACCTATAAATTCAGGTGTAGGGAAAACTGATGCCTTGAACCTCCATGAATACCTGTGCTCAAATGCATAACCCATATATAGACACACTCACAATATACTACATACTCATACATGCACACACAGAGAGATACACATATATTCATGATTGCACATACACAGATGTATATACATACATATTCATAATTAAAATACTGAAAAGGTTAATCTTTAAAATGAGTGTGTATGCATTAATTAAAGATTATATTAAGTGATAAAAATATATAACTTAATAAAAACAATAAAAAATAAGAATGTTGCCATATTGTGGAAGTGTGATGAAGACTGAATCAAATATAAAGTATACCTAGTAGACAAAGCCTAGATATAAGACACCCTAATAAATAACAGCTCTCACTAGTATTGGTTGCTACAACTTCATTTATAACTACTTTGTAGAAAAGATTTTTGAAAGCAAAATTTTACCTTAGGTAATAGGCAATTTAATTTCATTGTTAGGGGAGGAAAGAATTATCACATTCAAATAATAATAATAATAATAAAATTATCATCTAGAACACTGAAGTCAGTATGACCACACCAAAATTGGACCTCAACCATGCTTTGATGTCTGGAGTCTGGTTCTCATCCTGTTCTTGCTGGGATATTTCAAAGTCTTGGTCTCTTCCCAAGATCATAGAAAATCTTTTTCTCTCTCCCTCCTTCTCCCAACCATGCTCTTATTCATGGTTATTTTACAGAACAAGTAACAAGATAAATTTGAAGTTTTTCACATGTTTTGAAGGTATAAAAGTCAATTAAACCGGAATATGCCAACCTTTAAATTTTGAAAACAAATTGCTTAATAGATTATTGTAGGTAAGCTATTTACATTTAATTAATTGATTACCAAATCGATCATTGTCTAGATAGTGTTAACTGGTCATAATGGAAAGAATGAGATGACTTAAAGCAAAGATGTTAAAATACAGCTAGCTTAAGCCTAAAAATTTACATACTTTTTATATTTTGGTTCAGCTTAAGATTTGTTCTATATTGTCAAATATCTAGATCCATAAGAGAAGACTTTATATCTTATTCCCTTTAACTATTTACAATTAAAAAGACATAACCTTTGTTTATTTTACCATGATATTTGGATGGCTTCTTGCCAGCCTGAACCACCATTATATTCTTAACATTGTAGCCTATCTGAAGAGTTATTTCATTGTTTGCTTTTCTAAGAAAGTGTTTATTATTAAGTTACTTATTTCCTAAGTAAAGATGGCATCCCCCCCCAAGAAATAACATATGTTGCAAAAAAGTGATTGACAGATGCACCAACAGTAAAAATATCTCAGGGAGACCTTCTGTCAAACATCAACACTTGAATTATAGTGAAGGCCATTTCAGATCCCAACCATGGAACTTCCTCTCCTCTAGCCTTCCAAACTAAAGTTACCATTTCTCAAGCACATTTGCATTTTTAATAATTGATTCCACATTCCTATGGTCCCCATTTCAAAGTACTATAATCCAATTATGTCATATATACCTTAGAGACGTAAGTATTTTCAGTTTTTCCCAGATCAATCAGTGTTGGCCCCTTTGAACCTCATAACTGGAGTCATGAGACCACTGATGTGTTTTATAAGAAAGAGGAAATGAATGTCTCACTAATAATGTTTAAAAGAAAGCTAGTGATTTAGCAATCTAGATTCTTGGTGGTGGCTTAATATGACCCTAGAATGTCTTCCTTTCTTCTATTTATCAAGATCCAGTTGTTAATTAAGATTTGATCCTGTTCCAGTAGAAAGGAATTTCACAATATATAGCCTCGAGATTCTGTTAATTAAAATGATAATGGGTTCTCTCTGCTTCAGAACATATCAGTCATGGACTAAATCAATAGACTTTTCTACAGGAAAAAAAGACTGGCTTCCAGTAGCTTCAAGGTGCCTAACTCAATTTTTTTTCTAAGTTCATCCATTTCTGAACAACTCAAATATGCAGTTGCAATACTGTTTTGTAGCAGTATTGAGCAGTGAACATTGGTCATGCTCTTGATGCCACTGTGCATCAGTAAGGTAATATTTAGTATCCCTTGCAAAAGTTGAAATTTAGTCCCTGGATGATGTTGATGGGATAAGACTGGGCAGTTTTGTTTTCCTGATTCCTGGTTTGCCAAATTTTTCCTTCAGTGCTGTGCAAAAATATAGAATCTTTCATCCCCCCGCCTCTATTCATTTGTGGCACAGTTGTAGGATTAATTGAGAGTAGGCAGATAACAAAATTAGCAAGGAACTGACCCAAAGGGCACATGTATGTATTTATGTATTTTATGTGTCCACTCTTTCTTCAGAAGCCATAAGAATATCATCAGCCTGCTTTATTTTGGAAATTCAAGTCTGGTTAGGAGAGACTATGTAGATATATGTATTGAAACCTATGTCTAGATGTCTGAGAAAATATTATATGCTTCCTGAAATGTTATGGCACAACTATAAATAGCAATTTGGAATAGCAATACACATTATACTCAATGGTTTTATAGAATTAAATCTCAGTACTATAGAATCTTATGATCATAGATCATCCCTGGTTAGTGAAGCCCAACCCACAAGGCTCTTGTATCCCACAATGAGTGGTACCACAGGGAACAGTTCTCATTCCACTTACCAAATGCAGTAAATATGCCACCTTATTCTAGATGCTTGAATTAAGCCAGTCTCAAAAAACAAAATAATAAAATTAAAACAAAACAAGATTGTTTTCAACGCTTATAATGATAAAAGAAAGTCTTTTTACTAAGACTTCTCCTTATCCAGTAAATAACCACATGTTCAACAGCAATCAAATATTGGTGAGAGATAAACATTCTTCATTTCAAAGCAAAGAGCCTTGCTGAATGGTGATACAGTTTCAAAAGTATGTGATCTGACGAGGGAGCTCTCATCATACTCCTGAAAAAATTTTACGCTGCTGTGATTTTTGTTTGTGGGTTTTTCTTTTCTTCCAAATAGAAGGAATGTACTTAACTCTAATCAGAACCATCAAAGTCTTTTAAAATGCCCATAGAGTTTAAAATTTCTGGCTTAAAAAGAAAATAAAGTGTTTAAAATCTCAAGTGCTGGTTTTCTTTCCCTGTTGAGTTCTGTGTTTCAGAATTGCAAGATGTGTTTATTTATAAGGGGTCTAACAAGTATTTAAAATACTGAACCATATGCCAGGCCCAGTTCTAGTTACAAGAGATGTTTTTGTCTAAAAGAAACAAGTTTACTGCCCCCCAGGTAGGGAACTAGAGGTTGGTATGCTGATACCTGCCCGTAATTCCTTGAGAGGTAGAGGCAGGAGGTGTAGAGGTTCAAGGTCATCCTCAGCTACTTAGTGAGGTTGAGGCTAGCCTGAGCTACCTGAAATCCTGTGAAGGAAAAGAGAAAGAGAATGCGACTGAGAGGGGGAAGGAAAGGAAAGTTACTGGAAGAGAAGAGGAGTTCATGTGAAAACAGACTTTAAGTGAATATAATGCACAAAGAAGGAAGTTCTAAAGCTAGTGTAGAATTAAAGCAAGGTTAGAGATGCATGGGCATGCATAGTTTATTTTAGAGCAGAGCAAGAAGGTCCTTTGGGAGAGAGTGATGTTCAAACTGAGATTTAAATGAGTAAGAGCCCATCCATACGGTGGTCTTGGGGAAAGGATTCCTGGGTGAGGGGTGGAAGGAAAGCTGAACTGAGCTGACAGTGAAAGACTGACCTAAGGCTTCTGTGTGTGGTCTGAAGGTGGCCAGACATACTCGTCAGATGGCCACGTTCCAAAGGACCACAGCCTAGCACAGGGGACAGCCTCTTGTTCTTTCATAAACCAGCTTCAGAAGTTACCTAGTATAGGGGGCACACTCTCAGATGAGAGTATCTGCTATGAAAAGCAGTGAAATTCTGAAACCTGGCTTCAGTGGGAAGGATCTCGCATGCCCTGTGACTCGTCTGAATGAGGGAGATAGATGAAGTGTGTCTGTCTGCTGGAGTTGTGTCAGCACTGAAAGAAAATTTACACAAATCACAGCCCACCATGACCTTTTCTGATAACTAAGAACAACTTCTAATTCAACTGTATGCAAATGAGATGGAAAATGCATGACTTTTCTTACAGGAGACTACTTTCTCACAAATTGACTTCCTATAGAGTAAATGCCCACGTCAAAGGGTCTCTAATCTTTGTCAGCAGGAATGGAACTAAAGAGAACTCAGTACATGGTGATGGAAACTAATAAAGACGAAAGGTGCATGATCGACTTGTACAAATTCGTACATGTGTGTCTTTAACCAATGTATTTAAAAAAAAAGAAGTGTTTCTAGGTTCTGGTTTCAGAAATTTCAGGTCATGAGCTCTTGACTGTTATTTTGAGCCTCTAGTGGTACATTATGGTGGCAGTGAGTGGAAGAGGAGGCTTGTTCACCTTGTGATAGCCAAAAAAACAAAGGAAACATGTCAGGATACCAATGTTTCCTCAAGGGCATTATCCCAGGGACCTACATCCTCCTACTAGGCCACATCTCTCAAATGTTCCACTGCCTCCCAATGACTACACAGACTAACCAATCATCTAACATATGGGCCTCTGAAGAGATTCCAGATCTAAACTATAGCAACATATTTATAAAAATATACATATAGTTGTTTAAATAAAAGTAAAACACATGCTTGCTCGCTCTCGTCATATCAATACATAAGAATCTCGATTGAGTCTTGAATGTGCATCAAAATTTTCTATGTGTTTATACACTTCTACTATATAATTTTGCATATGATAAATTGGATCTACTATCAAATTCTCATGTGATAAAAATATATAGTTGATAATAATTAGCTTCTTATTTTGCATACACAGGAGTAAAAGCATGCTTATTTTTCTACTTCAGACGCTGTTCTGGAAATAAAGGAAATCCTGTGACGAGACAGGCCTCAGGCCCGTGGTGCTGCAAGAAGAGACAAACAGGGATACTCGTCCTCCATTCCACTGGCCAGCCAAGTCTAAATGTAAGTTTGAAGAGGGAGGAAGGCACCAGCCTGGTGTTGGTCTACAGGTGAAGCAGAGGCTTGTTGCCATGGAGTTCATAAAAAATTAGGTAGATAGGTACCCAGCCTTTCTGCAAGTGGTATTGTCCGGTCTCCCATACTATCTACACTGCTGAAAAAGACTTGAGACTATCACTAATATCAAGCTTAAAAAATAAACATACAGTAACATGCAGAGTACAAACCTAGCTGATTTTTAAGTCAGGGCATGTTGAAATAGAGTCTCAGAATAATCATTTCCATAGGACCAGAGTAGGTATCCAAGTGTTCGCCAGATGTTAGCAGCTAGATTGTACAGGGAAAAATTGCTAACTTAAGCTTCTTTTCATGATTCAGCAAAGGATTTTAGGTAATAAAAGATCTGGAGATTTGTAAAATAAATAATTCCAGTGCAAATGGGAAAATTAAAATAATCTTATCATCTCTCAGACATGTCTATATGTGTTTTTCTACCATTATCATATTTCTCTTAATTGGACCCATTTTTTCCAGCTGATATTTTATAGTTTGGAGTTATGAGCTATAATGAAGAAATTATTCATTTCAGATGACTGAAGTGATATGGACTGAATTTTCCCAAGGACAATCTAGGATGTTTGAAGCACCGCATGACAGAACAAATGTGGTTTTGTCCACATGTGATATATAATATATCCACAGTGAAAAGTAATACCAGCATGTCAGAATCTTTTCTTCTTTAAGTGATGTCTCAGTAGAAGCAAAAAGTATAAAGTACATCATTAGCTTTTGAACTATGATGGAAAAAAAAAGTCCACACGATAGCATCCATTTCTGACAAGTAGACGTTATCCCATAGTAGCCACATCACCCTGTGCTTATTACCGCTGCCTGGTTTTAAGTGTGACTTTTGGACTCACAGCTTGCGAGTTCCTAATATATAGCAGCACAATGACTTTTTTACAGTGTAGTTTTAGTTTATCATGGAAAGGCTGATTTGTTAAGATTCTTTGGGTTTTTTGTGCTCTTGTGCTGGAGACTCGCTTGAACAAAAAGACACATTCGGCACAGCATCCAACCACACAATCATGACCCGTCTCAATGTGAATCCATTCAGAACACTTGGAGGAATGCAGACAATTTAATGATCTTACTAAGATATTACATTTTTAATATAGATACTGCCCATTATTTGGACTGGGTTTCATCAAAATCAGATATTCTCCCAATAAAATACTCATAATGCAAAGTCATTGAATAAAATATACATGTTTGTTTTAGCGATAGATTGATTATAGGATTCACGTTGATGGAGGTTGTTGGAGAAACCAGTGGGCAGAGGCATGGCGTGGGTTGTATCCACTCTTGGGAAACGTATGAACTAAATCCCAGAGAAACTCTGTCGTTGTTACAACCAGCTAAAAACTCAGCTTCTGGATTTCTTGAAACAAGTTCTTGCTGCCAGGGACATGGATGGGCTCACCCAGTAAAAAATTACAATAATAGTGTTCAGCTATATCATAAAAAATGCAGAAGGTGATTATTACAGGGCAAAGGAGGGGAACAGCTTGGAAAGTTGTGGTAGAAAGATCAAAAATAAGTTTTATTAGACTCTTAAAAATTAAGTTCTTTGTTTTTAAACTAAGGTGCAAATGTAGTAAAATGTAAAAGTGACTCAATGAGCTATTTCATTCAGTAGTCAAGAGTAGCGGTTCAGAGAGTCGAAATAAAAATCACCGTTACTCAATATGGCAAGTTCAGGCATGTTTGAAGCTTTAATCACTGGTTTTCTAATGAAAATAACCATCTGAAAGTCATTTGAAAGAGTTCTGATTGAGAGAAAAATAAAGAACTTTTGAGTATACATCTTTTTCCCTGTCAAAATGAATTGGGTTTATTCTTACTTTCACGTAGAACTAAAAGTCTAAGTGTTTTTTCAATGTCTTTTTAAATTCTGCAAAGATATCCATTTGACATAATATAAAAAATGACCAAAACACATAAATAATATAAACATTATGACAGGCATACAGACCATTATATGCCTCTGGGGTTTCCAAAATTACACAAGGGAGCTTTCTAATTTTTTCCTTAATTTTTAATTTTTTTAACTTTAAAATTTTACTTAACAACTATAGTTACCCCTCCTTCCCTCTTCCACCTTCCCCTGCCTCTCCTCAACCTACTCCCATCTACTTCTCAGAAAGTTGTAAGTCAACAAAGCCTGGTATATTCCGTTGAGGCAGGATCAATCCCCTATCCTGCTTCAAGGTTGAGCCAAGGCATCCCACCATACGCATGGGCTTCAAAGAGCCAGCTCATGAACCAGGAATAGATCCTGGCCCCACTCCCAGGGGTCCCACAAACAGACCAGGCTGCCAAGCTGTCACCTACATGCAGAGGGCCTGGTTTGCTCCCCAGCTATAGGTCTAGAGTTTGTGAGCTCTCACAAGTTCAGGTCAGCTGTCTCTGTGGGTTTCCCAATTAAGCAGAACTGTTTTTCTGATCAATTTTTATCTTCTAAAGCACAGATTACCTATGCATGTACCATAGACATCTGGGTACACGTATTCCATACTTTCTACAATGAAATGGCGTATATGTGAGTGACTTTTTAAAAATGGAAAAGAAACAAACTTCTTTTGACAATTAAATATCTAGCATGCCTTACACACAGTAAGCACCAGATAATATGGGTTGGGCCCGCAAATTCCCACTTTCTGTTTATCATTACTGTGCCTCTTGGAGCCACATTGTAAGTGGTGTTGTCTCACACATAAGTATTAATGAAGTACATCTGTAACCAAAAATATCCACGGAAAACTTGCTGAATTGATCCATATCTGCTTTATTAATCAAGTCCAGTACAGAAGGACTTTCTTGTGGTTGTACTGTTTTAGAGATAAATGGAGTTGAGAAGCTATAGTTTAATTCAAAAGTCATTTGAAACTTTGAAGAACATGGAGTTTTATGTTATATAACATCAGTAAAGTTCAGTCCTTGATGACTATAATTATATATATATATATATATGGATATATATATGGATATAAATATTCTTACATATACTTTTACTGCAAAACATTATGCAAGTAGCTGTTCAATATGGAATTTACTTCTTAATGTCACCCTTCTCTTTCCTCAATCCTTTAAATAAAAGATTTTTTTGAAAAAAGCACCACTAGTTTGGCATGAACAGCCTTTAGCTGAAGCAGATGGCTGGAAATCAGAGGCCTCAGATACTATCCTTCATTCTCCACCAATTTGGAATGTGGCCTTGGGCAAGTCGTGAGAGCAAAATCTACAATAAAAGAAGCAATATGCCTTGCATGTGCATGGCATTTTATGGTTTAACAGCACACTTTCACATACAAATCATATTTAATCTTACCCCCAGCCTCCTGAGAGGAATATAGTAGTAGTATAAAATTTTCCATTATAAAGAACAGGGATTTGAGACTCAGGGAAACTAAATCACTTGTTCATAGTCATATCAATAGCAAGCGTCAGAGCACAGACAGTTTTAGATGCAGGGCTAGTCTCTGTCATCCCTCTAACCCACACTGTCACTCTCTGGTGTCCTCCAGTATAATAAACTTAGATGAGCAGCGCTGTCTAATGTGGTGATCAGAAACCACACAGAGGGATGGAGCACATTAACTGTGGTTCATCCTCATTAAGACATACTCTCAGTAGAAGATATGTCATGCTTTCTAGAGCAAGATAAAAAAGAACGCATGCTGAAATTGTATTTGTCCTATCCCAAGTTGAATGAAATAACATAGATTTAATTAATGTGTTAATGCGCATAACTCGGTATGAGTAAGTTCGCCTGTCTCTTTACATCTTTACAGCTTTTAGCACAGCTACCAAGATATGTAGATGTGTATATGATTCACATGCTTCTCTGGGGTAGTGATACACCAGAAAATTCCAGTGCTCAGTGCCTGCAGTATGATTTCATGTTACTGGGCTGTGTATGCACTTGCCTTGATGTGACTTAAACAAATTTTCCAAGATGCTATCAGAGCATAGGTACATTAACGTCTAAGAGTCAGTCTTACTTGTATACCTTCTATATGCAGGGGAAAGATGGGGCTTCACTCCTGGATGCTTCAAAATGCTCATCCATGACACGGGTTCATTTTAAACTTGCTTAATGCATGAAAGACTTAGAAGCTAAAATTCCATGGGAAAATCATAAATTATATTCATAGTTCTGTATCACTGCTTATTATTAAAAAATTTCTTCCATAAATACTATGAGTAAAAATGATATCTGTTACACTAATAAAGGTGAAGCTAAAGAATAATTATATGTTAAACTTGTTATCTGTAAATGTTGTCCTGTTTACTATAATCCCAAAAGTAACAGCTCTTTTGGAAAATCTAACTGAAAAATCTTCAAGGAAGAATATAATTCCAAACACTAACAACTAACATCTATCTGTCATTTGCTATATGGGCTCAAGTCTTACCCTAAAAGCTAGACTAAGATTGCCTTGTTCAATTTCCTTAGAGGTTTGAAAATCAGCAAGAGGAAACAGAAAGCAAAACTCATCGTTACTATTGATTCTTCAGTTCTAACTGAAGTCAATAATGCAGCCAACCAAGACAGCATCCAGTTATTTGAAATTCATTCATTAATACTGATTTCAGTTTCATCAGCGTTTGGGCCAGGGACAGTTGTAAACACTATGGGGACATTGACCAGAAAGATTGTCCCCAAAGAGTGCACTAGCTTGTAGGCATGTGAAAAGCATACATTTACAAACAAGAGTTAGAAAAGAGAGAGTCATTCTCCTAGTTAGGCTTTCTATTCTGTGAAGAGACACCATGACCATGTCAACTCCTATAAAGGAAAAAACATTCAATTAGAGAGGCTTACATTTTCAGAGGTTTAGTCCATTGTCAACATGGTCTAAATCGTGGTGTGACATGCTGGCACACAGCAGACAGACATGGTGTTAGAGAAAGAGCTGAGATTCTTACATCTTAACCCATTGAAACATGAAGTGGTCTAGTTTACTGGGCATGGCTTGAGCATATATGAGACCTCAAAGCCTGCCTTCACAGTAACACACTTCCTCCAATAAGGCCACACCTACTCCAACAAGGCCACACCTCCTAACCATGCCATTTCCTTTGGAGGACATTTTTCTTTCAAACTACTGAAGTCTTCCATCACATTCTAAAGATCTTCTGTGTATTATTTAAAAAAAATTATTTTAGCCCCCATCCCCCAGAGTAGTAGCCTTGTGTATAAAGAAAAGTTCTCATTAAAAAAAAGAGTGAACTTGCAGAAGTTTGACTTCTTATTTGGAGAGAAAAAAAATACTTTCTAGAACAAATGAATCCAAAGAATGGCACATGCACACACAGAGAGAACAACAGAACAATCACCAATCAAATCATAATTTCCAGTCATTCACACAATAAGAGACTGAAAGTATGTGTATAATTTTTAAAGATTTCCAAGTAGAATGTTCTTAATGCCTACCCAGAATAAAATCAGAAAGAAAACTGTTACCAATAGCCAGCTCTGGGTGACAGAATTCCAGATACTTCTACATCCTTATTTAAATTTTTATGAAAAATTTTCAAAGTGACCACATATTGTTCGTGTGTGTGTGTGTGTATGTGTGTGTGTGTGTGTATGTATGTATGTATGTATGTATAAATGTGTTGCAATTGATTCCAAAACTGATGTGAACTAGAAAGACAACTGTCCCTGATATGGGAAGTAGATATTAACTATAATTTTATTATCAATCACAAATGTACCAAAAATAATAACAATGTTTTATAGATTACTCTTTCCTAATCATAGTTCTTTTCTGGTTCAGAACAAAGCACCCTGTAGATTATTCAAGCACCACAGACTAAAAAATGTTTAAAAAAGAATTTTCTAGATACTCTTGAGGTAGCAGGACATTTTCAGACACAAACACACGTTTAAAGATCAAAGTTGTAATGGATACATAAGGCAGCCATGGCCCCAGTCGTTCTCAAAGCACAGGCACTGCTGTGAGCTGCACTTCCTTTACTTTCCGAACCACTAATGCAGTCCGTTAGAATTTGCCTTTGTATTACCCAGGAAGATATGCAAAGGCCATGTGTAAATAAGCCGGGTAAATGCAGCTTTGAGGTAAAATAAGGTCTTATAAATAACTGAAACTATTTGAGGTAAAATATATATTTTTGAGGTATATATATATTTTAAAATATATATATTTGAGGTAAAATAACTGAAACTAACAGTTGAACTACAGAACTGTTTTAAGGATCCTACATAGACTCATAGAGGCCTATCTGGTCCGATACATTCTTTTATTAATTCAACACTAAAATTTTGCTACAGTGAAAACTCAGAAATGAGCATTCTATGTCATTTATTTGTTACCTCATAAGTACACAGATCCTCTGAGCTGTCTTCTCAATTATTCTATCCAATACAAATATTTTATAGATCAAAACCTACATTATAGAAAAATAATTTTCTCCTGAAAAAGTTAAATAGCTAAAAAAATAAAAACAGAATCTAAGTGATCCTTGGCCATCTGCACTTACTAGGAAGGACCATGCACAGTATTTTGAATTCTGCCAAAATTTTCAGAACAATTTGAATTTCCAGTTTAGTAGTTGGCACTTCTGACCAGGGAAGATAAGACGCAAAGGTTGACTGTGAAAAATCACATTCACAGTAAGTGCTTATAAAATAGAAACAAAAAAATGTAATAAAGCCGTGGTTTCAGAGCAGCTAGTCACTCATGACTAAGCTTCCTCTTCTTAGTGACTCAAGTCTTTGCCATGGACCCTCTTTGCCTTGTTCCCCTCACAATTCTCCTATTATCATGACAACCCGGCCACGTCCAACATTCCAAATAAATGAAGAAGAACCGGACACTTAGTCCTTGAGCTGAAATAAAGAAAGAGAAACAAAACCCTTCTGATTTTATACACTTATGAAAAATGCACTTGTGATAAGATTGCCTAATGGTCATCCCTGAAAACATATACAAATAAGTAACACTAAACATACAGAAGGTCGTATGTATATATTTGGCATATGTGTGTGAAAATATATTATTGTGAAAATATTTTCACATGTATTTGTGAGAAATCATTGTTTTTACCTAATAGATAATACATACAGACATAGATATGTATGTTTATATATAGAGATGATAGATAGATAGATAGATAGATAGATAGATAGATGATAGATAGATAGATGATAGATAGATAGATGATAGATAGATAGATAGATAGATAGATAGATAGATAGATAGATAGATAGATAGATAGATAGATAGAGAAATGTACATACATAGAAACTATGTATGTATTATTATGGATTATACAATGGACGAAAGAAAGGGAAAATGTAAATATAACCTCAAAAAACATTTTAAAAAGGAAAAAAGAAAGTATGGTAGTCCTATTATGTTAAGACACTTGCTCCAAGGAGAAGAACCCTTCCAACTTTCTCAGATCCACTTCCACATTCTTACTAAAACCCAGACTCATCGCCAACTACCAGTCTTACTGCTATCACTGCCCTGAGGTTACTTACTAATTGAATAGTCCCCCCCCCCAAAAAAAAGCTATTTTGCAGAGATGTTACTAAGGAAGGCATTTTTTTCATTCAGTTTTAATTTAGTGGAAAGAACTATAGAAACATTGTTTATTGGTGTCTAGTATCTAACTAGTAAGAGTTGCTGATCCATACAGATAGTAGTTATAAATTGCCACTGAGCTGAGAGGGAACTGTACTTGCTTAGAAAGATTCTACTTGCATAAAATAAAATAGGACTAAAGCATGCATTTTATAAAAAATCAAAACGGGGGAGGGAGATTATATTAAGAATATATTCATCTTTCTCTACAAATGTATACTTACTTCACATTACAGAGAATGTTCTAGAAGAAGCAAATATTAAATCTACTTTTAAGTGCAATGTCTCAGAAATGGAAACAGAAACACCGACTTTCCAGGAAAATACTGCAATGTGTGCATGTCTATTATCATCTGTAATGCAAGGCTGAGAGTGAATGTGTGCAAAGTTGCTCAAGGATTAAGTCAATTGGTAACAGCTATAAAATGCTCAGTGCCATGTTCACATGAACAGGCAATGAGTGTCAGCTACGGTTAATAGACGTAATGCTGCTATAACTTATTGACTACATTCTCCCTTTGAACAAACCTTGCTATTCCCCAGTTTCATGACTCTGTGCCCATATACATGCTGATGGCTTGCTCTAAAAGCGATTCTTCTCCATTATCTGGTGATCTACTTCTTCATCTGGTGAGCATCTAGCCACATCCAAAGTTTAGCTCTGAAGTTTCCACCTTTTGCCTTTCTTCCCTAATCTCTAGTGGCGTCCACCTGTCTTCCAAGACTCTCTGCATGTAAGTTTTTTACACATATCTTTATTTGATTTTCTCTTCCTCCACTACATACATGCATCCACACTTCAGGAAATGCTTCATACAAGTTGTCTCACACACCCATACATACATACTCACACTCACACATACACACACACACACAAATAGAAATATATATTGAAATCAATAAACTCTTGCATAAATAATGCATGAATGGCTTTTTTTCAATTAGGACACAATGTGCAAGTGTATAGCCTCAGTTTGGAGGGGGAGGGTGGTAAAGTGCATTGTTGGAAAAGCTGGGCTATTCAAAATAAACAAATTCTGATTCTAGCACATCTAATGCTAGGGATTACCATCATTTTCAATACATCCTTTTACAGTTTACAAGAGTCATAACCTGGCAATGGTTTCATTTAAGGTGAAACCTAAGTAGGGAAGAAATGTGCTCTGATGAACCTGCCAGGGCCAACATTTTTATTATTTGAAAGGTTCTTATCTCAGTGTTTCACAAACTTGAGCAGGCACAGGAATCACCTGAGACGCTTGTTAAAACACTGACTTCCTGATTGTCAGACCTAAGGCAGCCAGGAACTTGCATTTTGAATACATAACCAGGCAGTGTACTAAGGCTTCTAGCGAGGGAACACACTTTAAAAATCACTGAAGATCTTCTTTTTTAAAATATTTATTTACTTATTATGTATACAATATTCTGTCTGTGCGTGTGCCTGCAGGCCAGAAGAAGGCATCCGGCCTCATTACAGATGGTTGTGAGGCACCATGTGGTTGCTGGGAATTGAACTCAGGACCTTTGGAAGAGCAGGCAGCGCTCTTAACCACTGAGCCATCTCTCCAGCCCCCACACTGAAGATCTTCTTAGACCAGGATTTTGACTATTGTTACCTGACCTAAAACACTCCTGATATTCATATTTACAATATGATCTTGGCAAGGGAATGCAGGCTCAGCATAGCTGCGCTTAGAAGGACTAGCACCCATAAAGGAGTGCCAAGAACACCTACAGAAGGCAAGTTTCGCTGGCTGTAGTTTTGTTTAAGGCTCATGGAATAAGAAGGAACGGCTTGAGTCTAAAGCTCTGGAGCACAGGAAACACTGTTGCCAAGGTCAGACCACTGAGGTCAACCATCTGCTGCTAGTTTTATGACTCACAATTGCCATCTAGTGACGTCTTTGAATAACTACATTGGAAGATGATGAAATGATTTCAAAATAGCTTCTTCCTATCTTCCTGTCTGTCTGTCTGTCTGCCTTTTTTTCTTCCTTTTTTCTTCTTCCTTCTTTTTCTTAATTCTTTTGACAAAAGTACGTTCAAGATGAGTATAAATATAAACTTTAATATGCTCTGATCATATCTGCATTTGTTCGAAGTACTGAAATATGAATACATGCCTAATATTTACTGTGTTGAGACCCTCTATGCTTTATATATACTCAATTATTCATAGCCACTCAGTGAGATACAGTTTTTCCTCCATTGTAGAGACAGAAGACAACTACAAATGTAAAACTATCTACCTAGCAAATGGATTTTGCCAGAGATTGGACTGAACCAAGGCAGTTGCTAAGAAATACACTAGGCAGTCTCTCATAACAGCAACATATAGAACTGATTTAAGTGTCCGCTGTGGGAGAGCATGGTGATTTGTACTGATGATGCATTTCTGAAAACAAAAATTAAAAAATGAAAATTGTTTTCTCCTCTCTCTCTCTCTCTCTCTCTCTCTCTCTCTCTCTCTCTCTCTCTCTCTCTCTCTCTCTCTCTCTCTCTCTCTCTCTCTCTTTCTCTCTCTCACACACACACACATAAACTGAGTGAAGTAATGGAGATATTATTTATCTAGATTCAACTATTTTACAATCCAAAGCGTCATATTGTAGATGATAAGTACACGTAATTTTGTGCATCTTTTAAAATTAGTTCCTTTATTAACTTGAAAAAACACACAGCTGATGAAACAAATGGTCTCTATAAAGAGTCCCCAAATGTAGGTGAGCAAAGGCGATTCTTTCTGAATTTTCCCAATGACATCATCTCACGTGCAGTAACTACAGAAATATTCCTACTCACAGGCAGCCCAGCTGAAGAAAAGGGGGGGGGGGCACTGAGATGGAATCAGACTTGGAATCAGTTTCAGCCCTCTGTAGTCGGGTTATCCAAGGAATGCGGCCACAAGAACAAACAGTACTGCCACTGACACTGTCTTAGTTAGGCTTCGCTGTGATGAAACACCGTGACCAAAAGCAGCTTGCTGGGGGGGGGGGGGGGGGGGGGGGGGGGGGAGGTTTTATTTGGCTTATGCTTCTTCATTACTGTTCATCACTGAAGGAAGTCAGAACACGGACTTGGGGAGGGCAGGAATCTGGAAGCAAGAGCTGGTGCAGAGGTCATGGAGGGGTGCTGCGTATGAGCTTGCTCCGTGTGGATTACTCAGTCTGCTTTATTATAGGATACAGGACCACCAGCCAGCGGTGGCACTGTCTAAGAAAATGACCTACAAGCCGGGCGGTGGTGGCGCACACCTTTAATCCCAGCACTCGGGAGGCAGAGGCAGGCGGATCTCTGAGTTCGAGGCCAGCCTGGTCTACAAGAGCTAGTTCCAGGACAGGCTCTAGAAACTACAGGGAAACCCTGTCTCGAAAAACCAAAAAAAAAAAAAGGAAAAAAGAAAATGACCTACAGGCTTGTCAGTTTACAGGGTAACCTTCTGGAGGCATTTTCTCAATTGAGATTCCCTCCTCTCAGATTGCTTATTTTTTTGACATAAAACACAGTAACTGCATTGATTTTGTTCAAACACAGAAAGACAGTCCTCTCTTTCTCTCTCTCTCTCTCTCCTCATTTCTCTCTCCTCTCTCGTCTCTCTCTTCTCTCTCTCTCTCTCTTCTCTCTCTCGCTCTCTTCTCTCTCTCTCTCCTCTCTCTCATCTCCTCTCTCTTTTCTCTCTCTCTCCCTCCTTCTCTCTCTCGGGTTTTAGAGACAGGGTTTCTGTATATCAGTCCAGGCTTTCCCAGAACTCACTTTGTAGACCACATATACCACCTGTACCTGGTATTCATATGGCACTCAGCAAAGCATTGAATCAATGAAGAAAGCTTCAAGTTTGGTTAAGTTGAATGCAGCTGGGGGGTGGAGGACAGAAGCTTTTCTCTCCAGGTGATGGGACGCTTGTGTAGCGCATCCTTCCTCTCTGGTGTATGTAACCCGTAAGCTTATTGTAGGATGTAATTCAGTTACAGTGAGCCTTACAGATTACCTTGGGTTCCACAGGTTCTTATGTGATCTACACTCATCACCAATTTTTGTTCTTTGAGGTGGCACAGTCAACCTAAAGGGTTTTGCTTTAAAAGAAAAAAAAAATGAATGGCTGGCAGACCGATAGCCCTAAAAGTTGCCTTTTCCTGGCCACTTCCTCAATCATAGATCTGTGTCTATGATTCTAAATTGCCTTAAACTCACATGAGTTCTTTCACGCTCTCATTCTCATGGTCAGTGCTGGCCTCTTTCCATTGCTGTCATTGCATTTGCCCACATAGTTATCAATAAAAACTAATAAAGAGAGAAGACGAGACAGGAACAAGAAAATGGATGAGATACATGTGGTCCCAGACTAAGCCCCTTTTAGGAAAGTATTTGATAGAAAAACAGAAGACTCACACTTCTGAAGCATAGAAACCAATCTGGACTTTAAAGTCTGTTTTCATTCAACCTCAGGAATCAGCATGAATCTCTCCTTATATCCAAGTTCCTTTTGAGATCCTTGGATATAAGACTTTTAGAATGCCTATGAGTCATTCTAAAGTGAGAAAATGAATAGATACATTAATTGGGAAAGCCAAGGAGAGATAATAAAATAAGCCTTATCCATCTCCCCTTTTGAGGAAACCATGCTTTAAAAATAGGGATAAGGAGGAATTTTACTTAGCCTGATGTACTTACAAGTAGAATGTCTTCCAGGATACAAGAGCCTTTGGCAAACTTTGGTTGGCACTTATACCTAAAAGGTAAAAACCCTTTTTGTTCTTTGGCAGGTCTTAAAAGGGCACTGAAGAGCATCAGACAGACCTTCCAAATTATAGATAGCCAAAAGCGGGGTGATCCAAAACCACAGCTTCCCTGGTCATATCAAAACCCAGTGAAGTTATACCCTGAGCATTTTGGAGTGGTAACTATGGAATGTAGCTCCATAGCACACAATGACTTCCCAAACTACTCAGCTCATCAGAAGTGCTGATGTGTTCCTTGCACTGGAGACAATTATTCTTGATGTCATGGAAAGTGCTGAATCAGAAGCAATTACAGTTCAGACACAAACTATTAGCAATGCGGGTTTCAAGAATCAGCTGCAGCGAGCCTGTGCAAAAATGTAGTTTCTGACCCTTCCTCTATGCTTGCCCTAGTAGGTTTCATGGGAACAAGATTGGCAACGAGAAAGGCCAGTGAGTAAGAAACCAATGGTCTGTAAACCACACAGGGGAAAGCCTCGTTTGGGAGTATGTCACTTGAGCTTCTGGAAGTCAGTCTCTATAATTCCCTGCACCTGCCAGGAGACTTGAATTTGGAAGATACTATAAATAGTTTTAGTGCAGGAAAGGCAGTTCACATTTTATAGATTCCAGGCAGTGATTGATCTACATATTCTACACATATTAATCCATTCAGAATCCCCAGTGGTGGGCACTGTGCCTGTACACTGTCCAGGCAATAGCCTATGGCTGCCTTCTTTTATCCACCTTCTGGGATTTTACTACCTATTGGAACTTACCACGGCCTCACTCTCATCCCACATGCCTCTTCCTCTCCCTTTCATCACTTGCCTCTGTCTAAAATGACCTTCTTTGGCACATTGCCTGACCCCTCCACGCAAACAGGACTCTGCAAACAGGAATCTGATCTGTCACTTGTAGGGAAGCATAGTGCCTGACTCATATGAAACGCTGAGGAAATAGTTGTTAAAGAAATGCACAGAAAATGCAAAGGAAATAAGTTGTGTTTGCCAAATGCTTTTCTAAAACTTCCAAATCCTATTATATAAGTAGAAAGTTCAGGAACAAATTCTAACCCCCAAATGCTCTCATCTACCCTTTCCCATTTACAGCATGAGAAGTAAGGCTGAGGGAGCATGAGAAACAAGGCGGGGAGAGGGGGTGCAGGGGTGACAATTAAAACGGAAAGTCTGTGGCTTTAGTACTTTGCTTGATATGAACTCTGAGGATATCAGATAGATCCATGTTCAGACATATGTAAAAGACACATGCGGAGATCAAAGGTAAGTAATTTTCAGACTAACCAAATGCTTTTATTAGCTAAATAGTGGCTCTGCTTCACTAGTTCAAAAGCTGCATCTATGTAGTTCTGAAAGAGAAAATTAAGTCAATGAAGCTCAGGCCAATTGTTTTTAAAAGTAGAAGGAATGATAGGCCAATTTGCTCAAAACGGTGAGTGTGTCAGGATCTCTGACTGCATTGCTGTGTGCCAACAAAGTCATCAACAGGACCCAAGCTGGCTGCAGCCTCTAGAGACAGAATGTTTAATTATAAATGGGTTTTTAATGAGCTTCTCATGTAGTATGGCTCAAAACCTTGGCTCCTTTGAGAGGCCCCACTTGTTAGTTGAGGTCATGTCGATGCTCACCAATCCCCTGTGGATAAATATTGCCCTCTCTCTTTGCTACACTTATGGTGCTGAGCCTCAAGCAAATGAGAGCAGCTGAATGAAACTTTTTGTTCCAAGCAACTTTTACCACTTCCACTGAAATGCCAGAAAGAGAATGTTGTCGGTGATGTTACCAGATAGAAATATTCAAATATCAACTAGAAGCTTTTCAAAATCCAACTGTCTTCCTTGCTTTATTTTGAGAGTGTCTTTTTTGCAGTGGCCATGCATAGAGTTGGCTAGAACCGAGTTGGCTTCATTAGTTTTCCCACATCGTGTGCAGAGGTCGTGGAAAAATCTTTCTATTTTGGAAGGCTTGCTGGTCTCCAACCACATTTATCTCAGTCATTAAAACCTAGTATGAAACTGGGAAACACTAAGACAGATGAAGGGAGAGATAGATGAAAGGCACAGATAGTGAGTAATCTCTTACTCCAGGGGCGAGAAATCTTTTCTTTGCAAAGACCTCCTCTTAGGACTAATTTTGCTGCTTTCCTCCCATTAAGAAATATTTAGTCAAAATATTTGAAAGATAGGAATTTGTTTTCATTTTTAAGATTACCAAGTACAATCTAGTCTAGAACAAAGATAATTTCTGCATCCAACGCTCAAGCCCTCTGAAAACCATCTGGTTAAACTCAAAGCCAAATTTAGCACATTTTGTTTTCTCTTTTGTGAGCAAAACATGATTTGGTTTCTACATCTGAGGTCTATGCATAGAGCTGAAGTTCTCTGTCATTTCCTTATCAGAAGCAACAGGAAAAATTCCAGAAATGAAGAGTCACAGAGATTTATGGCCACCCTTCCCAGCCTGACACTTGGCTCAGCACGAAGGAGCAATGGCCAGGAAGAAGTCCTCTGCTAAAGTATGAAGGGAACTGGTTGTTTGTGAAGTCCAGGCTTGGGAGTGACACCAAAGGAGGCTTGGGCTTTTACACAGCCAGCAAATCCTGGTTTGTTTGAAGTCGGATCAATTGATTTCTTAAACATTTCAAATAAGCAAACTCCTGCAGGAAATGGGAGCCAGATGCATGTTTCACTCAGGAGTTCAACGGAGGAGAGGTATAAAATAGTCACACAACAGCTCCTCAGCTCATGTTGGCTCCCCTTGCACTCCAGAGCTAGACCTGCGTGTTGCGAATGTTAGTGATGGGGAAGGAATAAGAAGAGGCTTTCTTGTTTAAAGAAAAGACCAGTAGTAGGTTTCTGATATAGGACTACTTTGTAAATGCCACAATTGACTTGAAAAGAGCTCACCCTGAGGAAAAGCGTCAGCAGCAAAGCTGGCACTGAATCTGCAATTTTATAAAGCCTCGGAGACAGGCTGTTGCAGCTCTCACTGTACACCTAGATACACCGAGGCTCCGTGATAATCTCGGATTTACCCAAAAACCACAAGGATTGTAAACAGAGAGACTGAGGTACACTTATCAAAGGAGATCATGGTTGAATACCAAAGTGTACTCAGATTGGAGAAATTAGTCTAGGGTTCTGCAACCGACACAGTGGGAACACAGCTATTCCCATATCTTTGATCAAACATTGGTCCTCTTTAGGGAAGGTGTGTCCTACTGTGGCTTCTACATGGAGCCATGTGGGGGAAAGGCACTTCCTTGCTAAAGTCACCTAACAAGATCTCAGCCTTGCCACCTCACGAAGCAGAAATAGCCTCCACACAACATTCCCCCCAAGAATGATAAGGACAGAACGAAGGTTCTTCCTCTCCATTGTTCTCTGCTTTGAGGCAGTCAAACAAAACAAAAGAAAAACGAAAATGGACCACTTGTCACACCTAACGGATGTATTAACACTTTGTTTTAATACATGTGACTTTTACAGGAATTTACAGAAAATTAAATATCCTTGGTTTCACATATGCTTCCAGAAGCCCCCAATTTTCCTGGAATTTTTATTAAGAATTTCAGATATTCCAGCAATCATTTTGAGACACCACAACTTTGGCTGACAGAGAATAGACACATACCATGTTCGGAACAATTGACCTCTAGGGATTTCCCTCTGCTTTCTTCTGGGCTTTTCTTCTCATGAAACTATCCCATTATTGGTTTTGATTTATTTGTATGATCATATTTCCTTTCCCAGAAATATAATTTTCAAGATAATGGAAAAAAATAAAAATGGTAACAGGTAGTCATTCTCATACTATGCTACTTCTCTGTTCTTGAATTTCAGGAGATGCTGGATGCTGTTTCTTCAGCACTTCTGTATTGGCAATGAAAACCATGGACATTTTAACATGGTGTGTGTGTGTGTGTGTGTGTGTGTGTGTGTGTGTGTGTGTGTATGTGCTTACATTACTTATGTCCTTGTTAAGGTAATATTTGTGATACACTGGGAAAGAGTTCAAAGGAAGGTCCACATGCCATACATCTTGATATTTAAAACTTACTGAGCCAACAAACCATTAAATAACATGTTCTATATCTCTACCTTGGAAAATAAATGTGCCTCCATAAAAACCCGGAAGGCTAAATTCAAATTTACATTTCTTGAATTCCTTACAACTATGCATCAAAGTACAGAGGTTCAGGGAGAACAATTTGCCACTGGTTCTCTTTCTCTCACCTTCAGTTCTACCAGAGACCACAACAGATTTCCAAGTAATGTTCCAGATATCCAGAGCATGTTCAAGAAAGATACAAGCTCTGCATAGCATAATCTCTTGACTTCTTATACAAGCAAAGCTGGGGCAAACAGGGCTGGAAGAAACAAGCTGTGTGTTCACACTATCTGTGTGGTACCTGGGGATGATGTCCCAACTGTAAGAGCTTAGTGAGAATTAGCCTGTTCACTACACACCATTCACCCTTATACATAGCCTTGAAATGTATCTAAAAATATCTAAAACTAGAGGCCCAAGAGCCAGGGCTTCATGTAAAGCAAGGTATCTGTACCTCAATTGCACTTAGAATTATGCAGTTTGCAATTTGAATTACAAGAACAGCCACCTGATTTCCTGTTCCAGAGGGCTAAAGCTAATAAAGAAGCATAGCCCATGAAATAATCCCAAAGAGACACTAATCACAGTGAATTACTCTCTAACGTAGAAATAAGTTTAAAAAGAGTAAATACACATATATAGATTTCATTGCTATAAATTTCTGTAGAATATAAACCAAATGGAAGACAGTGACATAGTCTCTGGAAAATGGGGAACAGGGGTGAGTGCTTTGTGTTTTTGTTTGTTCTAAGTGAGGTTTTCCCCGCCTGTCTAAATGTCTACCTGCTACATTGTTATAGCAATAATGATTTCTATTGCATTGTTCTTACTCTCTGGGAAATTCCATGGCTAGCATTTCACAAACAATTTCTCCCTGTGTCCTAGGATCCAAATGTTATTTTTACAGAGAAGGAATATGAGATAAATATGTTATTCTTTTTGAAGCAAACAAACAACCACCTTGACTTAAATCACATTGAATAATGAGGATCCAAATTCCAAACTGGTAGGTGAACCTAGAAATCGTGACTCTGGGGTCTTTGTACCCAGCAATCTGTTTTTCTGCTTCTTGAAATGATGTGCCACCTAAGAGCTCTCTCAGCTACTCGCTCACCCTCTGCACTCTGCTATGCTCCATAAGTAGACATGAATTTGGCCTTGGTAGTGAGGAGTTGACCTAGACAAGACATGTCTTTGGCTGGCCTAATATGTTCTGCTTTCTTTGGGATTAGCAGCCTCCTCCTTCTTAGTCCCAGTGGCAATCACCTGCCAGTAGCCTAAGAAAGCTCAGCAGCCTCAAGTTCTCTGAACACCTAGTTGGACTTTCTTTTTTTTTATTAAAAATTTCCGCCTCCTCCCCGCCTCCCAATTACCTCCCTCCCTCCTCCACTCCCCCTCCCTCTCCTGTCCAGAGAGCAGTAAGGGTTCCCTGCCCTGTGGGAAGGCGAAGTTCCTCCCCCCTCGATCCAGGTCTAGGAAGGTGAGCATCCAAACAGGCCAGGACCCCCAAAGCCAGTATGAGTAATAGGGTCCATATCCAGTGTTATTGTCCTTGGCTTCTCAGCAGCCCTCATTGTCTGCCATGTTCAGGGAGACCGGTTGTATCTCATGCTTTTCCAGTCCTAGTACAGCTGTTGCTTGGTAAGCTCCGAATGGATCAGCCCCACCATCTCAGTGGGTGGGAGCACTCTTCGCAGTCCAGACTTCCTTGCTCATGTTTTCTTTCCTTCTGCTCCTCATTTGGACCTTGGGCGCTCAGTTCGGTACACCAATGTGTGGCTCTATCTTTATCTCCATCCATCGCCAGATGAAGATTCTATGGTGATATGCAAGATAATCATCAGTATGGCTATAGGATCTGGCCTTTTCCGACTCCCTCTCCTCAGCTGCCCACGGAACTAGCTGGGGGCGTCTCACTGGATACCTGGGAACCCCTCTAGAGTCAAGTCTCTTAATAATCCTAAAATGGCTCCCTTAATTAGGATATATGCTTCCCTGCTCCCATATCCACCCTTCCTATATCCCAAGCATCCCATTCCCCCAAGCTCTCCCTATCCTCCCCTTCACGCTTTGCTCTCCCCATCTCCCCTTGCCCCCAACCCACCCCACCCCCAAGATCCCAATTTTTGCATGGCAAACTTGTCTGCTTCCAATATCCAGGAGGATAACTATATGTTTTTCTTTGCTTTCACCTTCTTATTGTCTTCTCAAGGATCACAAATTATAGGCTTGATGTCCTTTATTTATGGCTAAAAACTGATTATGAGTGAGTACATCCCATGTTCATCTTTTTGGGTCTGGGTTACCTCACTCAGAATAGTGTTTTCTATTTCCATCCATTTGCATGCAAAATTCAAGATGTCATTGTTTTTTACCGCTGAGTAGTACTCTAATATGTATATATTCCAGTTTCTTCATCCATTCTTCCACTGAAGGGCATCTAGGTTGTTTCCAGGTTCTGGCTATTACAAATAATGCTGCTATGAACATAGTTGAACAAATGTTTTTGTAGTATGATTGGGCATCTCTTGGGTATATTCCCAAGAGTGGAATTGCTGGGTCCTGGGGTAGGTTGATCCCGAATTTCCTGAGAAACCACCACACTGCTTTCCAAAGTGGTTGCACAAGTGTGCATTCCCACCAGACTTTCTTTTTTTATATTTATTTATTTATGTATTTATTTATTTATTATGTATACAATGTTCTGTCTGTGTGTATGCCTGCAGGCCAGAAGAGGGCACCAGACCCCATTACAGATGGCTGTGAGCCACCATGTGGTTGCTGGGAATTGAACTCAGGACCTTTGGAAGAGCAGGCAATGCTCTTAACCGCTGAGCCATCTCTCCAGCCCCCTAGTTGGACTTTCTTAAAAGGATCTTTGTGAATGAGAATTTTTGAATCTATAGTTTGTAAAACACTACATATTTGGCCTTATTTAGCCTTTTTTCTAATTTCTCAGAAAGGTTCTTTGCATATAAAAGATATTTCTAAACTTTTAAATGAATGAAGTTATGCCATATTAGTCAATAACTTAGTTTTAATCTGGCAGCTTAATTTGAATATAAAGAACAGAATGTTGTATAGAAAAGCTCCAAATTCAAATATTATATGTGATACAAATATAAAAAACACTATCTACACACACATAGGGAGAGAGAGAGAGAGAGAGAGAGAGAGAGAGAGAGAGAGAGAGACGTTTATTGAGATGATAAATTCTAGTAATTGTACCTAGAACCTAAAAACAGATTTCATGAGCTCAAATTCTAGTCCTTTTATTTACTGATTCAAGTATGTTGTACATGTATTAAATGCACTATATTTGTCCCTTTAGGGTGTTTAATGTGTTATTTAAGCCCTCTATGCCCACATCTTCACAGGAAACTGGGACGTAGGAATCATGCACACTGGTAGTTTCTATCTCAGAGGCACTTCTCTGAGGGTTAAATTAGTTCATCAGCTTAAGTGCTTACAGGACTCAATCAACATGAAAAGCTCTCAAGGATATCTGGCAAACAGTACATCTTCCATAAATGTTTGCTGTATGCAAAACTACCCACAATTTAAGCATAAATATAGTATTTTTCAATGTAGAAATGGTTGTGTCTCTTAAGAGACAGAGTAACATTATCTCTTTATTATTTGTTCAAGACAGGGTTTCTCTGAGTAGCTCTGTAGACCGGCCTGGCCTTGAACTAAGAGATCCACCTGACTCTGCCTCCTGAGTGATGGGATTAAAAGCATGTGCCAACATGCCTAGCTCCCTTTATGATTACTAAGAAAATAGATGGGCTGGAGAAATGGCTCAGCCATTAAAGGCTAGGCTCAAAACCAAAAATATAAGAGAATAGCTAATAATAATAGTTAACCACATACAACCAGTACCAACAGAATGCAGTAGATACATGTTAACACCAAGTGGGGAATGCAAGAACCTACAGCTTGAAAATCAGACTCAGAAACACAGTCTTAGTGATTGATGCATTCATTCCTCTCTCTTTCCAGCAGCTTATCTGTGCGAATAACAGAAAACAGAGACGTAAATCTTAGCACTAGTCAACAACAATTGCTGAAATTCACACCAGTAGAAAGAGGAAAAAAAACATAATTCCCCAGCCAGCACCCCTATCCACTTAGCAAAGGGTATCTAGCAGCAAGTAATGCAATGAGAAGTCACAAACATCCATTTTCTGTTTCAACTCTCCACAGTGAAGCTAGATGAAATTACAGCAGGACCACCAAGATGTTTCAAACCATACATACCTGTTTAACTTCTTTTGGAGCCCAAATTCCTTCCTTTGTGTTCTTAACTTTTGCTTCCAGGTAAAGCCTGAAGCACTTACTATATTGTACCTGGTTTACTGTTGACATCATTGGCACAAGGTATTTTCTCAATATAGTTAGCCTAAGTCAGAAGTGAGATAGCCAGGGTTCTGCTCAGTAGTTTCTTTAACTTCTGGTCACAGCTACGCTTTGACCCAGCGAGTGCCTAGGAGTTTTGTAGTTCCCTCCTATTTCTTTTCTGTGTTTTCCATCTCAAATCTTAATCCTCCGCTCTAATGTAGGAGATTTCTCTTCTGACACCTACACAAAAGGATTGAAACATTACATTTTTATTTCAAGGAAGTGTTTGAAACATCAAATCCAAGGCATATCCTATTAGCGCAGGAAATTTCTTCCTGAAGCTAGTATGTATTTGATATCAGATGTCAATTTAACAAACATCTGATATTTGTTGATTAAAAAGTATATAATATTCCTTTGAACTGGAACCATAATGGTTAGAATTCAAAAATAATGTGTGCTGTAATAATTGTCCTTCATTGAGTTTCTACTAGTCAGTAGAAAACTATCCAACATTTGTTACCAAATATGATCTCTGTAAGGATTTTATTCCCATACTCTAGGAGTACACAAGCAGTAAGAAGCAGTCAGGATCTAAGTCCAGGAGGGCTTGGGTTAAATTCCTCTCACATTGTAGGTCACTCTTGGTCCTGGGTCACTGTAAGGCACTTAGGAAGGAAGAATTGAGACTGCATTAGCTCCACAAATTCATGCAGTTAGGACTGGGAAGCAAGTTATCACTATAATCACTGGGGGAAGGGATGTAAATCTCTGACTCATTGTAGAATTCTTTAACCATATCTCATTTGCCCCTGGTGTTTCCTTTGAAAAAAAGAAAAAGAATAATCCTCAGGGTGAAATGTGTCACTTTTATAATTAGTGTTTGCTCTGCTAACTGAACTTCCGTTACAAGCTCAGTGCACTGAAAGCTAGCTGATGTCCTCTTGGAAAGAAGCCCCTGCTATGTTGTGGTGCTGTATGCATAGCCCTGTGGTACGCTAACTCCTTGGGAGTCCTTGCAAATCTCTGCATTCTCCCTCAGCAGCAAAGAGTACCATGTAAAGAACATATGTACCTAGACATGCAGAGCCAGTTCCCGGAAAGCCAAGGCTATGCAGAGAAATCCTGCCTTGAAAAAATTTAAAGTATACATGTAAACTGTAAAGAATACCATGAATTCTTTTAAAACATGCTGCCTCCTGATAGTTGAATTTTACATACCACTGTGCACCTTTTTCCCCCCAAATGGTTTAATCCCACACCCCAGGAAAAATTTGCTCCCAACACACCTCCTTTTCCTCCAGCAATCTCTACCTCTGATTGTTGAGGACCTTACCCACTTCGCCACCATTTATTAATCTTAGAGCTCCTCAGACATGAGGTTTTCATTTACTATTTCACTTTGGCACAGAAGTATTTTTCAGTTTCTCCAGTCAAAAGCTTGGAAAAGAACACAGGAAATGTAGCCAGGAGAACTCTACAACAATATTTTTTAAACCTTCATATGTCCAGATTTAAAAATACATACATCTATCTTTTCTACAGGAACAGCAATAACTCTAAGATGACAAAATTTTTATTAATGTTCTTAGTAACAGCTGGTAGGCCCAACATGTTTCTGGATTAGGAAAGAAAGAGAGAAACCTCAAATACCTCCCATCTGCCCAGGGTGACCTGGCTCAGTCCTGGAGAGGACGGGGAGCGTTCCTTTCATAAAGTCACATTTCATTAGCGGGAACCTTTTGTTCTGACCCAAACAGATTTGAGCCCATCATCACCGCTTCATTTGATTATCAAAACATCAGTCAACATGTGAGTCATCCGACTACTGCGCTTCTGAACCACAATAGCAAAGTATAGCGCTGCATCAGTAATGTGGTGAGAGGCCAAGCAGATTCTCCAACATACAGGAGATGGGAGTCACATAACACTACTGATAATAATAAATCATATTTATTGAAAGAGGGAAAGGGAGAACAGCACTAGAAAAATTATTTCAAACTTCTAGACCTGGAAAAAAGATGTTGTCCCTTTCCCCCTTCATTTCTTACAAACTATATGTAACAAAGACTGTGTATTTTTGTGGACAGTAATATGTATGATTGAAGAAGGTACGGTCTAATAGTAATAAACAACAAGGAGGGAGTTGGCAAAACAGAATTGTCTAGATTGTTCTTGACCTTTGGGTATAGGTCAAGACACTTCTAAAATAAGGGACTTTATGACTTCCATTGAGGATAGCAGGTACAATTTATTTGTGCCCATTTCAGTGGAGAAAAGCAGCAGACAGCCAAAAAGTGGCCTTCCTGGTTCTGAGATTTCCTTAGTATCCTTCAGTTTGAAATATTCGTCATACCGTGGTATGATAATTCAGAATAGTTGATAAGACTTCGGTTCAATGTCAAAATGGCAGAGCCCTTAATGTTTTTAAGTTGTATTTATTTCTTAATTTCCCGGGGGAGGGGCATGTTGCCATCTCCTAACTGTGAAAGTCAGAAGACAACTTACAGGAGCCAGTTCTCCCCATTCACTGTGTGGGTCTTGGAGATTACACTCAGGTCCCCAAGCTTCGTGTTAGGTTCCTGCTGGTCATCTTACAGACCCATGAAGCCTGTTTATAAAGGGATTCATTACCCTTGACTGAAAACCCATTCGGTCACTTACCAATATATACTCAACAAACTGCTATCTTCCAAAGTGTGCTCTGAGGAATACAGAAACCAAAGATAGACATAGAACCTGATGTGTGTTACCCACTTAATAGCTGAGGTAAAAAAACAGAGAGACCAGAAAAAGAAATACACCTAAAAGTAAATACATGTGTGTGTAAACACTCAAAATATACACTCTCATACCCAAGAAACAAGGAGTACCATCTATATATAATCCATTAAGTCAGTCATGTCTCACATTATGGTCAAACACAGTGCTTGGGAAATAAAACAGTAAATAAGACCAAACGAATCTCATTTCTCTATGGGCTCATAGACACTGTAGGGAAGAGGAACAACGAGGAAATTAATACACAGGGTGTCATCAACTGTCACAAAATGTTGTGAATGAACTGACTGGATTTGATCAGTGCATTGGCCAGGATGATCAGGAAAGGCTTCTCTCTGGGGATAGCATTTGGCTGGAATCCTAACATGAAAAGGCATTATCCCCTTGCTAGACCCTATTCTCACAGAAAGAACAGCACAACCAAATAATGAATTCAGTGAACAGAGAAGTCAGTGGGTCTTGGACCAAGGAAAAGGAGCAGCAGCATGAGATGTACACCAACCACGATTCAGATAAGTAAGCTATGAAAAGGAATTTTGTTGGTTTTATAAAAACAAAACAAACAACACTCAAAAAAAAGTAAAGAAGCTATCAGAAAGTTTTCAGCACAGCAATGTTATGACGTTATTTGATTGTTGTAAATGATAAAAATACTTGCATAATCATACAAAATAAGTCCCTAAAGTGATGTGGGAGGGTCTTCTGTTTTAATAAAGAAACTGCCTTGGCCAGCCCTTAGGTGGGTAGAGTAGACAGAACAGGAAGAAGGAAGTGAGGTAGATGGCTCAGTCAGACTGCCGTGCCTCTCCTCAGGGAGAGAGATGCGATGAAGCCAGCCACCAGGTCAAATGTGCTGAATCTTTCCTGGTAAGACACCATTCGTGGTGTTACAAAGATTATTAGATATGGGTTAGTCAAGATGTGAGTAAGAGGCTGAAAATAATGGGCCAGGCAGTGTTTAAAAGAATACAATTTGTGTGATGTTATTTCAGGGCATAAGCTAACCATGTGGGATCCGGGCAGGACGAAAAGCAGGCCCGCAGCTCCCCACTACACTAAAGGACATTTATGCTTTAAATATTTGCTTATGCATATTATGTATATGGGTGCTTGGTCTGCATGCACACCAGAAGGAGACATCTGGTCCCATCACAAACAGTTAAAACCTGCCATGTGAGTGCTGGGAACTGAACTCAGGAAAAGCAGTCACTACCTTAAACATATCAATTTTCAAATAATTATGTAAAAGACACCATTTTTAACCAGAAGTATTGTTTCAGCACTAGGTAACATGCAATGATTTGAAGTCATTGTAAGATTTTTTTCAGTGATTTGATGACCCATCCTTGCTCAGGTGACGTGAAAGACAACTTTAGTAAATGCTGACCAAGATGTTGAGCTGAGCAAACTTGAAAGCACATTTCAGATTGGCACTCCTCAAGTCTGGTGGGCTTTCCACCAGCAGGTGTGTTTCAGCAGAAACCCTCTAGAATAGCAAGCTGGATTTGTGATCTGTGCTCATTTCATTCTACACAGCTAAGGATAAGTTGGCCTCTTCCATTCCACTCATGAAAATCTAGCAGATTAACTGTGAAGATGTCCAGGAATCAAAAATATAGTACTTGACAGGTGTTCAGAGAATCTTAGCTCACTCCGTTGGTTAGAGGGAACCACTTGGTATCATCCAAGAACATTAAAAAGCCACTTCCCTCTGAGTTCTTCCAATTGATCTTCACTCATCAGCCTCCCATCACACATTTCTTCTTGCATATGTGGAGTACTACTAAAAGACAAGTGTTTTACCCAATAATATCATCATCAGTCATGAGTACCTTCCAGGTTTTCTTAAAGCAGAGGAGAGATCTGAGAAATTGAAATAAGAGTTTAAAATACTGTGTCCGTAAATAACTTGGAAAATGTCCAGCCAATGGAATGTGGTCCAGCGCCAAAAGCAAACAAGCTATCAAGCCATGAAAAGACGTGGAGGAACCTTACATAAGGCATGCTGCTCAGTAATGAAGCTGGTAGGAAAATCCTCCCTACTAGTGGCTTTTGTAAACTCTTCCAACATGATTTGGTAGTTACAGGGGCTGGTGGAGAGGAATGAACAGGCAGAGTACTAAGGGTTCTTAAGGCAGTGGAACTATGCTGGGTGATACTGGAATAGCAGATGTACTTCACTATCCCATGCCCAAACTGAAGAAGGTACAATACCAAGAGAGGTTCCTATTGTTATGAATTTAGGGTGCTGTGCCTGTGTAGGTTCACCATGTGTAACAAGTGTACCACTCTGGTACAGGATGTTGATGATAGACAGGTTGTGTAGATTTGGAGAAAGGAAGGATGTTCAGGAACTCTACTCTTTCCCCTCAATTTTGCTGTGAGTTTTAAAATGATCTACTATTTTTAAAAGTGAAATAACACACACACACAAGAATAAAACAAAATTCAATTGTTATCTAAATAAGGAGGGAGGCAGGTGGCCCCTTCATACCCTGATGACATCATGTGGGTACCCCAACTCCACAGTGGGTATTGAACTGAGATTTCTTTAGCACATATGAGGGGACTCAGTGAGAAATCTTGGAAAGCACTAGTTATGTTTCATGAATAAGACACAAGATAAATTTAAATTCTATCATAATTTCTATTCATTTAGATTCTTATTTGGGGTATTTTAGAGAAGGAAGAAACTAGAGAGTTGATTCAGCCATTAAAAACTCTTAAAAGCCGGGTGATGGTGGCGCACGCCTTTAATCCCAGCACTCGGGAGGCAGAGGCAGGCGGATCTCTGTGAGTTCGAGGCCAGCCTGGTCCACAAGAGCTAGTTTCAGGACAGGCTCTAAAGCTGCAGAGAAACCCTGTCTCGAAAAACCAAAAAAAAAAAAAAAAAAGAAAAAAGAAAAAAAGAAAAAGAAAAAAACTCTTGCTACTCTTCCTGAGGACCCATGCCCAGTTGCTAACATCCACACTGAGCAGCTCACAACCACTGTAACTCCAGCCCCTGGGGATTAGATAGCAGCTGCACACGTGTGGCACACACAGAGGCATACATATTTAAAAGTAAATAAATGTCAACAGAAACTGTTGTAATATGAGTTCTTTGAAAACTTTTTCATATAGTATATATTTTACCTGCTTAATCCAAAAGCCCCTTTAACATATGCTGAAAATAACTACTTCTATACTCAATCAGGACTCAAAAATAGGCAACAGTTGTACCTATTTGTCCCTGTGTCAAATGTCTGCATTGATAACTGTAGGTAGAGGGGGAGAAATGACAGACTTGGTGATAAACTACAGATAGGTGCATACTTTTCAAATTTTTAAACAGAAATTTTCATCATGGCTATTGTATTAGTCAGGGTTCTCTAGAGGAACAGAACTAATTGAATGAATCTATATAAACTAGAGAGAGGATTTATTAGATTGACTTACAGACTGTGGTCCAGGTAGTCCAACAATGACTGTCTACCAACAGAAGGTCCAAGAATCCAGTAGTTGTTCAGTTTGCAAAACTGGATGTCTCAGCTGGTCGTCAGGATATACTGGTATCCTGAAGAAGTAGACTCCAGTGCCAGGAAAGGAATGGACTTTCCAGAAGTGAGAGACAGCAGGCCAAAGAGCAAGCTTCCATCTATGTCTTTTATGTAGGCCACCAGCAGAATGCACAGCTCAGATTAAGGTGGATCTTTCTATCTCAGGAGACCGGGATTAAAAATGTGGCTTCCCACTTCCAATAATTGAATTAAGAAAAAAATCCCTCATAGGTGTACCCAGATACTGGGGGTTTTATTTAATTTCAAATGTAGCCAACAAACCAAGAATAGCCATCACATTTATGAACCATTTTACATTTTAGAAGTTAGAACAAGTAATAAAAGAATTTATTATAGTATATCATGATTCTTTTAAAATCCAGAATATCAACATACGCTAGAAATATGTAAGTTTAGTAACTCCTCCACTTATTAGAGTTCTTATGACTAACTTAATATTTTATTGTTTCCATGTACTTCTGTATAAGGCCAAATATTCATGCAGATTATTCAAATGTTCCTTATGCTTGCTACACAGCGTCTTCTATTTACATTCCTTGCAAGTCCTGTCCGACAGGTCTTGAAATAAGTTTGTTTTCTGTGGATACACATCAAGGATTGGATGGTAGAAGAAGCCCAATCACATGCTGGGAGGTGGAGGGAAGCCAACATGTGATTGTAAAACTGCTGGCAGTTACTGTCTTACTGAGTCGGCCAGCCTGATACACAGGACCAAGAACTGAATGTTTCCCTGTTACTAACTCATAGAAATAGAACTGACTTAGGGGAGGAATTCTGAGTGGTCAGGTCCTCAGCCAGGCAGCCCTGCTCTGTGAGTGGTTTCTGAACAGGACTCCATTCTCTACTCATTGTGTCTCCAGCACCTGCTTGGCACTTGCTGGGTACTGAACTGTATTGAATGGGTGGGTCAGTTGATTAATTACTGCTGGGCACTTTTTTCTCATCCTTTGTTGAGAACTTGTATCTCTTAAATAGAATGTTGGACGGTGCTGGAGATTGTTATGCAAACAACAGAGAAGGGCCAAGCGGTGTCTATTAGGAGAAATTTATCGAGAGGGAGGCAGTAGCGAATGTGAGGGTCCTGGCTGTCCTTGGCACATTCCACACTAAGAATACGCACAATGATCCAGCAGGCCTGGAAGTCAGGCTCCAGGAAAGGGTGCTCGTCTGTTGGACTGTGAGGCATTTAAACTGCTGATTGAAGAAGTGTCAGCTCTGTCCCCACCACACACACACACACACACACACACACACACACACACATGCACACACGTGATCAGAGACTAAAATAAAATATAAAATAGCAGCATGATGTGGAAGAACCTAGGTTTTGGCCTTCTCCTGGCCACTCATCCAGTGTAGCTGAGGAGAGAATCAGATTTGTTCCTGCCTAGAAGACAGCTTTGCAATTCTAGCTACATGATGTGACCAAGGTGTCAGTGTTTACTCCATATATGTGCATGTTTGGGAAGCAGTGACCCCTGCCGTGGGAAGATGGGAAAGAAGGATGAGATCTAAGCTTTGCCAGCAGCCAAAGCTTCTCATCTTATGCACAAACCTAGAGGACAACCAGTCTCCACAGAGCATTGCTGGAGGCTGACTCTACTCCTATGATGCAGTCTACAGGAATATAGGAATCCCTCTAGAATACAACCACACTTACCTGTTAGTGGTAATGCAATAGCTACATATTACTCTTCCCATCATGACCAGCCATTCACTCCATGGCTCGGCTTCCTGCCTCCCTCTCACGTCTCTGATCTCCCCAAGGTGCTTGTTACCTTGCACCTTCACATTACTCACTACCCAGTCCCAGTCAAGATAGCCCATTCGAATGTCTCAATATTCCTGCATCCCTGACACTTTTCTCAATCATGGGTCAGCCAATTAGCACAATTGTAAGCTGTGTTAACTTTCCTAGGTTCTGGGAATTTAGTTGAAATTTCAAGTACATAACAGACCAATGGAGAAGGATTTTGGCTTGAGGCAGTGGTGTCTGCTTTTTAGCACCACCTTACCCTTCCTCCCTTAACAGGTCTCCTTGCTTACAGGAAGTCTGCCACAAGGAGAGAAAATAGTTTTAACTCAGGTGTCCCACAATGTCCTTAGTAAAGCATTCTGGCACAGATTCACAGTGTTCTGATGAAATTATGCTTACCAAATGGGCATCAGATCTCTATCTGGTCGAGAGCAAGGAAATCAGAGATGATGATTGGAAAGACAAATTGAAGAGAGAACAAAAGAGAAAGAGGGAACACGCTGCCTGAAAAGGAACAGAGGTGGCACTGGCTTCTTTGCATGTTTTCAAGCATGCCTGTCATCTTTGCCTGGCTAGCCACTGAGGCAGAAACAGTATCCCAGTTGATCATGAATCTTCTTCAGTTCCTCTCATAGTGGCACAAAGCAATTATTGAAAGAAAGTAAAATGGTATGTGTCAAGGCATTCATCTTCCAATTCTCAGAACTTGGAGGATGAGAAAGAGGTACTAAACCGTAAAGAACATTCTGTCTCAATAGGGGCATAGATTAAATGTAAGATTCAAACGAATTATTAAAATACAAGACATAGTCAGACTACGCAGGGTTGGAATGAGATCATGACAACAGAGCCTCAATCTGTTTGCTATCAGATGGAGAACAAGATGGCGTTCATCTCCTGTGGAATCCGCACACTTTCTGGTATTTAAAGGAATAAAGGAAAGCTCACACAGGCAAAGCTGGGTCTCCTTGTAATGTAAATACTTTTCCAACGGAGAAAAAAATGATGAAAAGATAGTGAGTTTGCCTTCTGACAATATTTCCCAGACATTTTTTCAGTGTTAACGAAGCTCTCTTGGAGTGTAACTGTTTCTGAGGAACAGCAATTTTAAAGCAGAGGAAGGAAAATTTCAATAAGAACCAAGCTGCCCCAACTCATTTTATTTTTAAACAGAAGCATCAAAGGGCAGCTAACGGAAACATACTTAAGTGGCATTAATTCATCCCTAAGAGGGCTCTCCAAGAGTTTTATTGCTACATAAGGGAAAGCCATAAACCAGCAGGAGGAGAAAGCAAAGAAAATAAGTTTGAGGAGTCGTCCTGAGAAGGTGGGTAGGTGGCCAGCAATGTATCCTTGGCTGGTTTCCACACAAAGAGACAGAAATTCATGGCAAAGAGGCGGACCACAAACAACCACAGTGAGAAACGTAGAGCTTTGCAAAATGTTGTTGAACACTACACAGGACCAGGAAACAACAGTGTCTGTTCACCTCCTCCTCAGTCCATGGAACTGCATGTTCATTCTCAACTCTCCACCTACGGCCTGACCCTTTTCAGTACCAAGCACCGCTAACAGGGAGCAATGAGTGTGGAATGGGTAGGAAAAGGGCCGTGAGTCTTTGGATCTGCAAGTACATTAAGGATCACTTAGTCCACTACTCGAGGTTTTATACACAGAGATGGCTTGTCAGGAATTACTTTTGTGAAGGAAAGAACTTCAGAGATTGTTACTTGAGATCTGAGAGCCTTAACTTAAAATCAGATTGGGGGTTTAGAAATCTGCCATCTTGATACTATAATTTAGCTCAAGGCAAATCTGTGACCTTTATCACAAAGAGAATCTTACAAAGATCTCATGAATTAATGAATTGTTACAAATCTCATTTATTCTAAGACCAGCTAGTGCTTATCTGTTCATTATAAAGTTTACAAAATTAAAAGTAGCACTCTCCATTAACATCTAAAGAAAATGACTATTATGTAGCATTTTCCATTCTTATGATCAGAATACAAAATTAGAGGCATAAGGATAAAAATAGAAGTAGCCAGATTTGAGTCTACGCCCTTTTTCCAAAGAGAGCCTAAGTGTTTGTCATAATTACCATTCCAATTTTCTGTCACCCCTATATCCAAAGATTCTGGAATGTTAGGTTAGGAGCATAGGTCCCAGTCCCTCGCATCTATACCAGCCCCCAGGCCTGGTCTGGACTTCAAATCCCAGCAGGCCAGGTCCTGACCCCTCCCTGGGGGTGGGGTCAGTACCACTCCCCAGGATACTTAAGTGATTCCCCAAAAGAAGAACACGTGGTCTCTCTTTCTTCCTCCCTGGGGTCGCGTTCCCAGGGCTTCCAGGTTTCCTCCTTGGGGGGGGGGGGCACCCGAGAGCGCAGATCTCCCATTAAACCTGGTTATTTCTTAATTCGGCTTGTTTTGATTTGGCTTGATTGGGAATTTTTGCGTCGGCAGGGAGCTAATATTACGAAATATTCCTAACAGTATGCACAAAGAAGAGCGCTATCAATACAAGATTAGTGGCTATGCTGGTCTCTCAGCCAACACGTACCTGAGATCTAACTTTGCCTTTAGATTAGGCAAGGGACAAGACGAAAATGAGACCATTCATATATTCATTTGAAAGAATGTATCAAGTCTACTTTATGCACAACTATGAACTAAATACAAAGATACTGCACAAAGAGAAGGTTCTGCCTTACTTCTATGGCCAACTGAATGACTTAATGTCGAGTGTACCTCCCCTTAATCACTAGCTTCTAGAACTCTTGAATAAAAATTTATTTTTCAGCCAGGCAGTGGTGGCACACACCTTTAATCCTAGCACTCAGGAGGCAGAGTCCGGAGGATCTCTGTGAGTTCAAGGCCAGCCTGGTCTACAGAGCTAGTTCCAGGACAGTCAAGGCTACACGGAGAAACCCTGTCTCGAAAAAAAAAATATTTTTCAAAATAAATTGTAGGTTATATCAGTTTGGAGGCAATCAATGTTTTGCACCTAGACAAATGTTCATGACTTAATATGGCTCCATACTTATCTAGTACTTTGGATTTGAAGTTGTTAATTTGTTGTGCTATAAAAGAATGTACATAAAAAAAGATATCTGTCAGAGTGAATTTATCAGATTCAAAACTCAATGTTTTTTGAAATAATCATACATCTAAAGGTGGGGAGTATAGTTTTCAGGCACAACTCGAAATATGAAAATCCGTATAGCAATATTTATATTACTGAAGTCCCAAAGCACAGAAAGATCAAGCTAGGAAGAACAATACGCTGATGGCCGAGGAGGGCTAGAAGCTCATATTTGTGAAGTTTACTTCCCTCAGCAACAAAAATACATCTCTAGATCCTGAAGCCACTTTCAGGGTTGTCACCATAGAAACGTCTGCCTGATCTTTATAATAGGTCAGGAGCAAAGTGAATAAAAAATATTATCATTCATATTCTTCAAATAAGACTGCAACAAAACGTGGTAGAATATATGTTCGAGATTCTCCCTCCCTCCTCTTCTTTTTCTTCCTCTTTCTCAATCTTCTTCTTTCCTCCTATGCCTTTTCTTCTTTATTTGACTAACAACTAGGACAGTTTCATGCTGAGAACTTGATCTAAGCACACTCCTGGGGTTAATTCCCTGAATCTACCGAAAACCTCTTAAGATAGGAGCTAGGCCCTTCTGTCATCATCCCCAAACCATCAAGAATTCAAGGTCACACAACTAACAGCATTAAAAAAAAAGGATAAATAAGGACTTCATTTAGGTAAAAGTTACTGCTCTTACCCACCACCCTTTAACAGTTCAGAACATCACATGAATGTTTTTGCCTGGTTTGGATGAAGGGCAAGAGATGAGTTCCACTTCTCTTTCTGCTGACAAGCCCCACTTACCCTTCTGCTCTTAGTTCTGATGTCTCTCCTTCAAGGACTTTGGGCCTGACCAGTCCAGGCCAACTTCATCCTACTTATCTAAATATATATCCAAGATGAAGATCTTGTTTTGAGCTGTTGATTATAAACTTTTTGGGTGCATATTATTATTTAATTTTCATATATGTGTGTTTATTGTTAGGATAGCATGAAATTGGCAATTAAATTAACCCACTGGCAGTGGCAATAAACAAAGAAGTTTAAAGTTTTAGAAAGCAAAAGCATGGTATATGAAATACCAGAAACAGCATTTTATAATGAGGGATGTTAGAGACACCTGGTAGAGAGATGTCTTTGCAGGTCCAAAGGGGGATCTGGTGGCTCGGGGGGGGGGGGGCGTTTCCATTTTTATATATTTTCATTTGGTTGGCGGGAAGGGAGACTTCGCTCCTACCAGGTAATGTTAAAATGAGCCAAATTTTTAATTTTTGAAGTTTCACAGCATGAACAGACTTCTGGCTTCCCCTCACAAACTGGAAGAGCTGCCCAAATAAAGGGAACGTTCCCATGAAGGGGAGGTAGTGGGCAGTTCAGAATGGGCAAGTTGTACCCACCACATTCACCACAGGCCAGCACCTCCACTACTCCCTCCAGGCACTGGGCTTCCATCTGATCTAATTCATTTCCTTTGTTGTATAATTTAGTAAAAGACAATCTTCAAATGCATATTAAGGACATCATCAAAGAGCTCAGAGAAACCTACCCATTGCGTCTTTCATCTACTTCAGCATCCTATTGACAATCACGTCCTAAGAAATCACACTTGACAAAGCATTTTTGCAATGGCACTGGGTACACTTCTGTAAACTTACTTATGCCATGTAATGCATTCTACTCATAAAGACGTCCTTGCACGCTCCCAGCCTGCATAACTCATGAATCCTCCCAATCTGGCATATTTACATAATTCTCCATCCTTTCTCCACTTCCATTTTCTCTAAAGAATGCTCCCTGGATTAACTGAAAAACCTTATGATTTTTCTCCCAGACAGCACATCCATCTCTCTCTCCCTCAAAATAAATCCCACCCTTTAAATAAATGGAGCTTGCAATACCAAGATAGCTGTGGTTTGGTTGCACTATGTACTTTGCCTGCGTTCAAAGGGCAGGATGTTACCACGCAGGCTAATTATCTAGATGGAGCTGTGGTTACAAAGTGGAAGATTTTAGAGACTGCCCTTTCTGTGGCTGACAATTTATCACAATTTGATGTTTTAGGCTTAGTCCCAGATTGAGGACTGAATTATTTAAAATTTAAACTCTTTGTTGGGAGCAGTAATGTGGAATGATTTCTGCTGCTTTTGAACCGTGCAACAGAGAAAAAAACAAACATATTTTCACTGACCAAGAAACTTGATTTTCTTTAATTCTTTGGTAATTCAGAAAGCTTCAGTACTAACTATTGTAACTTTAGAAAGACTAGTATACTGACCAGAAATGAGTTCTGTGTGTAGCGGTGGGTAAGGGGTAGGAGGAGTCCATTTTGGAAGAAGGTGATTACTTTTATTTTCTAAGAGCTATTGAGTTGATTTAATATTTTGTCCATGTAGGATAAGAATTCTAGGGATTTAGTTTTATTATCAGGTCATTCATCGTTATATGATTCAAATAAATAAAATACCAAACACTGAACTCCTCAAAGCAACTGTCCCAAGAGCTGGAGAGAAAAACCAACACTGAGTATGGCCTCTAAGGTCTTCTCTGAATGCACAGGACACTTACACCACACACAGAGATTCAGTTAATAAACATGTTAGTATACAGAAAAATGAATTAAGTTCAAATTTGTTCCTTGACTTGGGGGATTTGTTTGTTTCACAGTTTCTCATTAAAATGTCATAGGGAATAATCAATCTACTGATATAACACTTGTTCATTAAAAGAGAATGCCAACAGGGCTTGATCTTCTCAATATACACCAACAGATAATGCAATGAATGGGCTGACAGAGTGGAGCAGATCATGCAATGGCTGACAGAACGGAGCACAAGGAATGGCATTTAATGTGGTCACTGTTTTCAGAAATAACACACACATACACTAGCCTGTGAAGGATTTACCTCCTGTCAACTGGAAACTAAGCCCACTGTACTTAATAGTTGAGATTTCTCAGTTTTCAAAAGTCTTGTCCAGTTTTCTAGTAGTAAGAAACACCATGAAGTCATGTGAGTTTCATCTAACCCCTCAACCTTTGCAGGAAAACCCCATGCCCCAATGGAACACTCGGAAGGCCAGCTGGATTACAAAAGAGGAGAAAAGAGAAGCTGAGGTCCAACATTTGGTCCTCCCTACCCCTGTCTCCTACACTTCAATGCCACCCTAGGGCTCGCTGGTCCTTAAAGCTCTGATTCAAGTGAAGACCATTCAGAAACCAAGTCTGCTTTTGTCTTTCTGCAGAATATGATTTTGACTTGGTGGGTTTTATGGCCTAAAAGTCTAATTTTTATCATCTGACATTATTAAGTAAATTCATGTTATCTACAAAGGAGCACTTCAACCACAACTACCCTGCACTGAAAGACTGGCAATAACTTTTCATGGTAAGGCTGGTATTCATGTGAGTGCAGGGATCCAAACATGGGTCCACTGAAAGACCAAATTTTAATGACTGAGCTGTGTCTCCAGGCCATTCATTTGTCACTTTTACTTCAGAAGGCATACTTAATATTTATTGAATGACTCTGCAAGAATTTTATGTCACACATTGTAGGAAGACATCACTCACAGACATTTTTGAAGGGACAGGGTCTCACTAGTAGCCCTGGCTTGTCTAGAACTTGCTATTTAGACCAAGCTGATCTTATACTCACAGAAATCAGCCTGCCTCTGCCTCCTGAGGGCTGGGATTAAATACTATATCTGGCCTTTACAGCCACTTTGTAAAGAATTCTCAACAACCCCCACATTTGTGTTCAATCTTTGAATCCTCCTTAAGGCATATTAAGTTTATTTCTGAACTATGTTTCCCATTTGGGGACCTTCCTTTGCTTTCTCATCTGATGCTGTTTATCTTTCAAGAAAAAAGTTATAAAAAGGTTTTATAAATTATATCCCTAACTCTAAGATAGGAGATTGAAAAGTCATTGGAAGTATGAGATACCTCTCGCTTTCCAACATCAAAAACCTTAATCATCTCAACTCATAAGTCCATTTGCCTATGAACGTGTAGATTTTCTTCACATTCTCGGTTACTAGAAAACATCAGACTTACAAAAAACCTTGAATTCTACTAACCAACATCCTCATTCTGCAAGTAAAGGAAATGATACTCGGCAGGATGGGTGGCTTAGTCAGAGCTCCAGCTTTGGCTGAAAACAATGATGCTTTCATTCACGGGAAGGGAAGAATCCCACTTTAGAATGTTCTCTTTCAAGAGTTCTCTCCAGTGTTTTGTAAGTCGTTTCGCAGCTGACAATATTCCACTTAGGGAAACAAAGGGAGTTAATTACAGGCTTCAAATATGTGAGCTATTATTTGAAGAAAAAATATTCTCCAGATGTTCCCCACCTCCTTTGAGAATGGAAAAAGAGGAAATGAGCGTAAAGTCCAGCAGAAGAGATTCCGATTAGATATTAGTGAATCTGTGAAGTACTGTAATTGGTCACTCAGAAATTGTGCAATCTCTTCCAGAGAGCTGTTGGAATGTTGTGCTTATACACTCATTTCAGGGGGGGTTATGTGTGTGGCAAAGCCTAATGAACTTCTCTAGTCCAGCACGTCCACGAGGTCACACTCTGTCGGTAGCCAGCAGGTGAGGTGGCTAGATACTCTTAATTATAATGGAATTTGGGGTTGTGAGTGAAACATACACCTCAAGCTTAGTTTTCATCAGTCCTGACATATGTAGATGGGCAGATGAATTGAAATCATTAAACGTTTGTTGAGTGATCTAGCCCAATTTATCCATGGGCTTGATTGGTCAGTATCTGATGGGCTTATTTATTTGAATTCTGTTACCAGCTTCAGCATATTCACCTCACAAGTGGCTTCGTGACATCATGAATAACTAGTACTAAGAACAGAGAGCACCAAATTCAGTTCAAGATCTTATTTTATAATGCACAGTTTCATAGTTTCAACCAACAAGAAGGCTTGGTTGTTTGAAGGGCAGACTTGAGTGAAAAAGTGAGTGTGTAGTTAGATGGATCTGTACCTCAAAAATGAAATGGAGATGTGACGCTCCTAAAAATAACCAACAGGAGTTTTAAATTTCTACCTTGAACTATAACAAGACATAGATAGATAGATAGATAGATAGATAGATAGATAGATAGATAGATTTCAAAAAAGCAATAAATCATGTAAGTATTGGATGGGGAGATAGCAATTAAAAGAATTAACCTAAATAGTTTTACAGGTCCTGGCATGCTGACGAATACCTATAAAACCACCACTTAGTAGGGAGGAGGTCAAGGTAGTAATATCAGGGGTTCAAAGTCACCATCAGCAAGTTAGAAGCCAGTCTAGACTACATAATACTCTATCTTAAAAATAGATAAAATAATGTATACCTAATGAATTAACTATGAAATTATTAATAATTAATACTCAAAATTATTATAACTTTGGTGTTCACTGCCTCTCCACCCCAGCCACTCCCAAGTTTCAGTTTTCTCATTTATAAGCAATACTTTTGTTGAGAGACAATCTGGGCACAGTACTGAATGATTTCCCATGTATAACACATCCATGTATAACACATCCCCACAAAAGGATTCCATTTTCAGATTTCAAAGTATGGAAGAGGAAAGAGGTTACTTTCATATATATTCTGGAAGAAACACCTGAGAGGTATTGGTTTCTCTTCACTGCAGCTGCACTAGGGAATATCTCTTTCACTGAGTTGCCACTGCTACAAATTTTGAATGCTACAAAGTTAACTTGCTCTGGATTCCCTTTATTGTCTACAGTTGCTCCTCTCTTCCCTTAGAACTCAGGTGTGAGCCCACTCAACAGCTCAGTTCCCAGGAAAGTGTGTTCTTAAAGAGCATGCTCCCAATGAAGGATGATCACCAGCTCCATCCCTGCCTCTCCCTCTCCAGCTGTGTTTTGTCTAGAGCCATCACATCATCCATCTGTGTTGTGTTTGCTCCATGCATAATCCTCAAAGCATTCAAAATGCAGTTCTCATGTACAGGTTAAACAAAAGTCAAAATACAGTTCTCATGTACAGGTTAAACTAAAGTCAAAACTGTATTTAATGTGGTGACAAAGTCGATGTAAAATAAAGTTTAAAAACTTGATTTTTGAAAATCAACACATAAAATCAACACCTTTAATCCCATCACTCAGGAGGCAGAGACAGGCAGACTGCTGTGAGTTCAAGGCCAACCTGGTCTACACAGAGAGTTCCAGGACCGGCTCCAAAACCACAGAGGAACCCTGTCTCAAAAAAACAAAAAAGAATATTAATATTATACTAAATTAGATCAAAACTGGTTAATAGTATGACAAAAGGAACCTCGTAATCCCAAAGTGCTAATCAATATCAATTATGGAGTAATTTATATCTGTAATACTAATCTATCTTACAACAAAATTCAGATCTCTGGTTAACAATGGAGTGGGCAAAGATGGCCCCATAACCTTTTTTGAAAATAGATTCTTTTTCCATACAGTATATCCTAATTACACTCTCCCTGCTCTCTTTACTCCTCCCAGTTCCTCCCTACCTCCACTCCCATCCAGAGCCGTTCCTCTTCTGTCCTTCATTAGAACAGAACAAGCTTCTGAGTGATAACATTCAAATATAATAAAAATAAAATATAACAAGGTAAAACAAAAGTCCCCACATCAAAATTGGATAAGGTAAACCAACAGAAGAAAGATAGCTCAAGAGAAGACCAAAAATCCTTTGACCCACATTGCTGTCTGGCCCACAAAATATGCTGGGGCAAGGTGGCACAAAGCTTGTGGCAGTAACCAGCCAACATCCAATTTTATGTAAGGTCCATTCCACAAGATGGAACTCATCCCCAATATTGCTTGGGTGACCAAGAACCGAGACTAGATATCCCAGAGACCTGGGGTAAGACCAAATACTATTGGTTTTTAAAATAAGGAAAGTAGCGATAAAATGACTCCTAATGATATTCTCCAATACTCAATATATCGGTGTCTCATTCAGTCATCATAAGAGAAGCTTTCTCCTGCAGTAGATGGAAACACAGAAACCCACAGCCAGATATTACACAGAGAAGGAGAGACCATGGAGCACACAGCTCTAAATTGCATGTATCTATCAAATTCCTACCCTCAGAACTCAGGGAACCCCAAAGAAGAGTCGGCAGAAAGAGAATAAGAGTCAGAGGGGATGGAGGACACCAAGAGAGCAAGGCCCTCGCTGAGCAAAGGTCATATGAATTCATAGAGACTGAATTAACAAGCACAGGACCAGGTCCTCTGCATATATATTACAGCTGTCAATTTAGTACTTTTACGGGACTCCGGAGTGGGGCTCTGCCTTAGTCAGGGTTGCTATTGCTGTGAAGAGACACCATGACCATGGCAACTCTAAAAAAACAAAACAAAACAAAAAACCTTTAATTATGGTGGAGGCTGACAGCTTTAGAGTTTAGTCCATTACCATCATGGCAGGGAGCATGGCAGCTGGGAGTACAGCAGCATGCAGGCAGACGTAGTGCTGGATATTTCTATTTTGTTCAAAAGGCAACAGGAAGTGACCTGTCTCACTGAAAGTGGTTTTAGCATATATGAGACCTCAAAGCCCACCTCCACAGTGACACACTTCCTCCCAACAAAGCTACACCTCCTAATAGTCCCACTCCCTGTGATCTTATAGGGGCCAATTACATTTAAACTACCAAAGTCTCTGGTTCTTGTGACCTTTTAACTAAGAACATTTTCAAATGTCTTCTGGCCTTGTAATCAGTTTCAGGATTTCTTAAACCCCCTCACCCCTGCACACACATGCAAACCCATCTTGCTACAGGAACACTGCCATATATGACTTTTTTTTGAGATAGAGTTTCTCTGTGTAGCCCTGGCTGTCCTGGAACTCACTCTGTAGACCCAGCTGGCCTCAACAGTCAGAGATCTGTCTGCCTCTGTTCCCAAGTGCTGGGATTAAAGGCATATGCCTTAAGTATTTCCTACAAAGTATTCATATAATTTTTTAAAGTAACAAAGTTGTGTGACAATAGGTTGCTTCATGAGTGTTCCTGTCATTGTTAATATCCAAACAGAAAATATTAATGCTTTATGTTAACAACCATTGTAAGGAATATTTTAAGCAAAGGCTGATATTTAATGAAATATTTTGAAAGTCTGTATCCATCTCAAGAGCTTTGGTTATGAGGATCTGTCAATAAGCGCCAAAAAAAACCCCTAAAAATCACAGTTTCCTTTCTTCTCTAGATATTTAGTAAATTGGCTAATGGGTCAAAAATTATAAAGTTGGTTACACTTACATTTAATTTTTGGCTAAACTCGTAGTAGGATGCGGCAAATAATGGAAGGCTAAAAAGGCCTAAAACTGAACTAGAAATTGAATTTGTTCAGAGGAAGATGAGTGCTATGTACTGATTCACCCATCTCAAAAATCTGTGTTGAAATCTAAATCTCTGGTACCCCAGAATATGACTTTATTTAGAGATAAGCACTTTAAAGGGTAAATTAAATTAAAATGGGGTCATTATGGTGACTGCAAAACAAAACACTCATGAAAAAGAGCACGTAAAGTCATACAATGAAGACTGCCATATACTACCCAGAAAAGCCTTCAGCAGGGCCTCACCCCAACAGTGCATTTGGAAGTCTATGCCTCTTTAACTATACGAAAATAAATTCCTGTTAGATACCTACTCTTCATTATGGTACCTGTAGCACAATGATACAGTAGGTTTAATATCTGAGGGATTAAAAAACAATAACAGTAATACCTAGTGAAAAAGGACAAAATAAATATGTCACTATGTGGAAGATAGACAACGATGAGGGTGTACTTTTGAAACAATAAAATACTCACAACTATGTTGTAATAAATAGATGTGTCCCTCTTCTCCCATTTGGAGATTTGAGAGACTATTTTAAAATAAACAAAGGACTGAAGAGACGCCTCAGTGGTTAGAGCATTTGCTCTTACAGAGGACTCAGGTTTGGTTCCCAGCATCCACATGGCTGCTCACAACTGTCTATAACTCTAGTTCCAGGAGTTTTGAAAACCTAGCCTCTGTGGACACCAGGCATGCATGTAGTATACATGCACGCATGCAGGCAAAATAGTCACACATTAATATAAAAATAAATAAATCTTTTTTGAAAATCTCAATATTCAAATCTTCACTCATAATTTATTTTCCATTGATGTCTTCAACTACCATCCTTCCCAGCTTTCCTGCTTCAAGTCATCCTTGAGTGCTTTACATCCTTGAGTACTATAAAGTTTGTGCTTGTGACCAAATTCCCATGTTGTTATCCTAACCTCCAGTATGATGTTGGAAGATGTATGAGAAATGATAGGGTCACAAGTGCAGAAATCTTCGGAATGTGATTGGTGCCCTTGGGAAAGAGACAAAACAAATCTCCATTCTCCCCCGACATAGCGAGAAAGTCAGAAGACTGACAGCTGTGAACCAGGAAGCAGGGCTCCCCAGACACCTGTCATCTGGCATCTTGATCTTGGACTTTGCAGCCTCCAGACCTCTGAGCTCTGTTTTGTACAACACCCAATCTGATGTACTGCGTCATGGAGGCTTTGATGAACAAATGACAACCTACTGCATATTTGCGAGACACAGCTGAGTAGACAGAGACTCCTGCTTGGCTTTCTTTACAGCACTTGTATCCAATATTCAAACTTATTTTAACTTATCACCTGCCAATACTAGAAATTGAGTTAAATAAAATAAGACTCCATCATTTTACCAGGCCATTGTATCTTCTGTCCTTCCCCTCCAAAAATTAAATCTATAGTTCAATAACTAATTGTATCTAATGGATTAATTACCCAAAAAATGCAAGCAAAAAATGTAGGCAGAATTTTCTGTCTTGCCAGCAGCTCCCCAAATAACCACATAGAGAATTTCAATATTTATTATAAATGCTTCGCTGATAGCTTAGCTTGTTTTTAGCTAGCTCTTATAACTTAAATTAATCCATTTCTATTCATCTATATCTACCATGTATGTACTTCCCATCCTGCTCACTCTGTGTCTCACACACTCTCCTCTCACTCTGTCCTTCTTCACCCCAGCATTCTCTCTGCCCTAAAAATCCTGCCTAGCCACTGGCCAGTCAAATTTTATTAACAATGAGAGCAACATGTCTTCATGGTGTACAAAAGGATTATCCCATGCTTTCCCTTTTTTTTGTCTAATTAAGAAGGAAGGTTTTAATGTTAACATAGTAAAATTATATACAACAAAACCAGCTATCAAGTAAGAATTACAGTTACAATATCAGTCACAATATCCATCCCATTTGTATTTGGCAATATAGAGAAAATACTCCATCAGTTGTTCTCTCCTGAGGAGTCCAGAGTTTTGTACTTAATTTACTTTCTACCATGATTAGGGAGAATTGTAACTGTCTAGTCTTCAATCCCATCAAAGACCTGAGAAAGATATAATAATACCTGAAGAAACAGGAAGTGCAGAGCAAGTGATTTCCAAATTTAAGAGATGACAGAAACATTTAGGTACCTGGACAGTCACCTTAGGTTCTTCTATAACATTGGGGCAAACAACTTTGGCCTATAGGTCTAGTAATCTGACAGACATTTTTGAGAAGCAGGAGATTTTGAAGAACTTGTCCTACATTGTTCTGGCAAAGTTTGGCAGTCACCTATTTTTGCTCCTGCTGGTCTAGTTTGGACGGTATACAGTCAGCAAAGAGATAATTTTCTTTTAAGATACACAGAGAAGCAATTCTGGAAAATACTGGGAAAATATTCTGCTTCATTCCCCTTTCTTCAAGGGATAAATCTAAGGCTCTTGAGAAAGCCCATATCAGGACAAGAAGCCCTAGAAGACTGGCAGATAAGAGGGGCTTGTCCCCATCATACCATAAACACACATAAACAAGACTAAGTTAGATACAAAGCTAAGATTGAAGGTTAAATACGTAAATACTCTTTGGTACAGCAATACCAAATCTCATGAGGATAAATGTACAAAAGGTATTCTTTGATCATCTAAAATAATACCTATCATGGTAGTATTATGTGTACATTACAGGTCACATGAGGAAACTACAAGGAATATCCAGGAGGCTATTCAAAGTGATGAGGATTGGCAAATCTGACACCAGAATAAATTATAGCCTTGGTTCAACTATTCTTTTTTGTCATATTTGAACATATTTTAATGGCTATCATTGCTTTATTCACGTTAGGTTTATCATTATTGCAGTTAACCTCTCATTTATTTTGGTTAGTATCCTCCTTTGAAAGTCTTTGGCATTCTAGTTGGTTTTGATTTGTCTTTTTGGTTGTGCTGCATTAGTAATAACTTAATTTAAACAGTGATTTCAGCTTACAAAGAACTTGTATTATTATTCACAGCAACTCTGAGAAATAGGCAGAGATTGCAATTTTTGTGTCATACGTGAGGAAACTGAGACTCAGTGAAGATAAGGGATTGCTCAAGTATTAAGTATGGAGAATTGCAGAGACAAAAGTCACACATAGGTTTTTTTTTTAGTCCTAGAGTATATGTCTCAAAGGGAATGAGAGCCTTCACTTAGTTCACCTAGCCGGCAAAGATGCAGTGTCTACCCCATTAGATATTCTTATCTTCGTGTATGCACAATTACACACACATGCACACACACATACACATCAATCATAAAAGAAAAATAGCAAGGAAATTAGCAAAGAAAACTCACAGCATATTATTGTGCTTTCCATTTTCAGAAAAGGAAGAGAGGCAAGGAAACCCACCACCATCACTTCCCAGCAGGGGTTCTCAGCTACTTCTTCCCGTAGGTGTTTGTATATGGCAGCAAATCTGGTGTTCTTTGAGTTATATGAGAGAACCACCACACCATGTTGACCACCAAAACCATCTTCAGGAACCAGAAGGATATTAGTAAGGATACGTCTGGCGATAAATTCTAACCAGGGCCCTTCCATAAATATTCAAGTTAAAACTGAGCAAAGTTTACTTAAATAAAAAGCCAATGAAATGACAGAAGGCTGACTGGATGAGATGGTTTGAGAGAAAGGCCAAGCCTCTGAGAGGACCTAGTGGAAGGAAACTCGGTCCTGCTGAGTCCTGGGGATTTACTTGGTCTTTTAAGCATTATTTTGCTTCTAGTTTTCCAGCATTTCACAAGTGCGTTCCAGTTTAAAGATTATTTAAGTGTAAACTAGCACATCAGCTGAATTGCTGGAAAGGTGATGGCAAGCATGCAAGTCCATTACTAAGGTTTAATATTGGAGTTCATCCACCCTGAAGGGTAGAATTACATCCTAATGAAGTCCTAGCATCTATGTTATCAGGGATTGCCATATATTTCTGGTGTGAATTAACACGTTCAGCTTTCTAATGAGTACCTAAAGACACTGAATATTAAAATCAGGCAGAATTTCAAATAAAACTAAGACCTATTTTTTAACAAGTGAAGATCTGGAAGGGCTTTGCTTAGCTACTAATATCTAGACAAAAAATAAGGTTGAAGTACCTGTCTCAGAGGGTGAAAACAGTAGGGTGTATAGTATGCTGGATTTGAGTTTTAGAGAAGTTTATGTTGCATTGCATATTTGTAAACTAACTCTGGAAAAAAAACATGGAAGAACAATGAGAAAAGTCACTGCTTCAAAAATAGGGGATTTAAAAACTAAAGTTGATAGAAAATTTATTCTTTTTCCAATGTGCATTGCTATTCCTTAAAGGACTCAGTGATTATATTATGTTCAACCTTGTATTTCTTAGATGGGCCTAGCACTGTTTCTGATAGGAATTTACTAAATTATGGTGTACTTTTTATAGCAGATGTTCTTTTAAACCTAAAATAATTTAATATTAATAAAAATAAGCCAGTACTCATTTTATGGTTCTTTCCAAATGGCTTCTAATAACCACTTAATCATTTAGAGGGGCAGAGGATAACAATAATATCTAACTCCTCTCACCAGCCCATGTCTTAGTCAGACATTAAAATAAACAGTTCTTCCTTGCAACTGTGCTGATTATATCATAGAGAATGCTTTATAAATCATTTTAATGACTCATGTACTTCATTTATTCCCTGAAGGAAAGAAATGATTAATTTGTATATTTAGAAAAACGAGAAAGCAATGAATTTTCTGATAGGGATTCACCCTAAATATTTTCTTAGTTCTGGTTTTTGATTTTTGTTTTGTTTTGTTTTTGTCTTCTTTTGTTTTATTAACTAATCCTTCTGTATTCTGTCCAGATACCTGGCATTACCCTTGAATTGGATGGCACAAATTCAATGCCGAAGCCCAACATCATAATCTAGAATTAAGTTAGTTAGATAGTTAATTGCAAAGAAAAACTCCCATGGAAACAGAAGTTAAATTAGTTGTACACGAGTCTTTTTGAGATGTTCCAGGACATAGTTATATTAACAATGATTGTGATGCTCTTGCTACTTCTCATTCTCCAGCATTATGAAACTCTATTTTGCAATTCGTCTTTTAATAAGGCGTAGAGTACAACACCAACTCAGGATCAGTACAGGTTCCTCAGTGGTGGGGGAGGGGACACTAATCCGACTTCCAAGTGTGCTGTGCCTGCCCCCTCATAGCCTTTAGTGCACATCGCATGACCCTGGGCTGTTTGGTCTGCACCCTAGGGTGTTACCAAGTAGAAGTCTCCTCAATCTGGTCTTTATAAGCAGATAAGCTCCCATCTATATTTATTCTATTAACTGTTGACTTGCAAAGAGCACCATTAAATAGAAACAGTTTGTTCTTGTGAATAGCCAGATATCGCCCTCTGTCTTATTTATACAACTAATTTGCCTTGTAAACTTCCTTTCTTTCATAAAACTTCAAAGATAAACTTTAATGGACTCTGGCTCCAGCTAACCAAATTCTGAACGAATAACTTCATAGTATTTAAATAGAAGCAAGAAGTACATAATTACGACAGTGATTTTTAAAATGACCACCTGGCACTATCACATGGAATGTCCTTTCTCGGTAGTTTTTGGTGTTGTTTTTATACTTATTGTACCTTCATATGTATATGTATTTATGACACCTCAAAGCATCCAGAAAAGCATCTAGCAGATGAGCAATCTCTGCTCCTGTCATAGACCAGACATTTTTAACTGTTTGCAGTTAGAAACCCATTACTGTCCTATTGAGCAAGGCTAGAAATATCTGAGTCAAAGTGTTAAAGAAAAAAAACCCAATTTCTCTCTCTTCTAAATTTAAGGATGGGTGTAGCTCCTCCATGGTCAGCCAGGGCTCAAGTTTGTTGCTCTACAATCCCCAATACATAGATTTTTATGACATGGTCCCAAGGGCTCTGGTTCATTTCCAGGCAATCAATATATTAGCAATCTAGCCAGCAAGGAGGAAGAGAGGGAGGAGCATTCTCACTGCTTCCAAGGAGCCTTCTAGAAAGTAATAGTAGTATCTATTAAAATTATATTCAATTGGCAAAATTTGGCAAAAATTAACAAAATCATCACAACTATCTGGATGTCTTTATTCTGAGTTGCTCTATTCCAAGCTAAAAGCTGGGTTCTCTGACGTTATGGGAAAATTGCAGAATTGGTGTTTGGAGACACTAGCAATCTCTAGACTACATTCCACTAATTGCCTTCATTTGACTGACCTGACTCCTCTGGTATTTGTTCTCATTCTAATTAAAAGCTAGCATCGTCATTTCATCGTCCTTCCTCTTACAAAGTCTGGCAATGAAGACTGTGGATTTGCCCACTTTCTGTAATCTTCTGTCTCTAAGCAGATAGCAGGCCCTCACTGTGTCGGTGTGTTCCTTTTTCCACAGGTGATGGCTGTGCCACCCAGGCCTCAACAGCTGCTGGGAGTGCTGCTCACCATTTCACTGAGCTCCGTCAGGCTCACTCAGGCTGGTGCCTACTATGGAATCAAGCCGCTGCCACCTCAAATTCCTCCTCAGATACCACCGCAAATTCCACAATACCAGCCCCTGGGCCAGCAAGTACCTCACATGCCTTTGGGCAAAGATGGCCTTTCTATGGGCAAGGAGATGCCTCACATGCAGTATGGCAAAGAGTACCCACACCTTCCCCAGTATATGAAGGAAATCCAACCTGTGCCAAGAATGGGCAAGGAGGTGGTACCCAAGAAAGGCAAAGGTAACATATTACAGTTTCAAAATAGCAGTGCTACAGACTCCTAAACTATAAAAGCTGAGTGGGAAAAATGTAATTCAGAGACTTTTATTTTTAAATTTGTTATTGCTGTGAATCACATGCAGTTCCTGCAAAGTTCAAATTTAAAGAAAGATACAGGGAAAGGGCCTTCAGGTCAGGTTATGCAATTCCAAGTGGTCAACCATGAAATCATATACATACAAGCAACACTAAATAGACTCATCACGTTTTACTTATATATTTATGCACTACACACACACACACACACACACACACACACACACAGCCATAAGTAAAGGAAAAGAAGCCTTGAGTTTCAGAGGGATGGGGAGCACAGGGAAGGGGCTAGAGGAAAGAAAGGAAAGGGGAAATGTTGTAATTATATTTTAATTTAAAAATAAAAATTATTGCAGGGGTTTGATCTTCATCATTAATAAAAAGTTAAAGTTATAACTTATATTTGGTTTTAATATTTTAGCTAACATCAGACTGAACAAAGCATATTTAACCAGAGTCTATCCTTAAATATATTATTAATTTATTTAAACAGTCATCAGCTCTCTAGTGAGCACCTGACTGGGGCTTAGACTCTGAGCAGATGCAGGGAGTTCAAGGAGCAGAAGGATAAAGCTACAGGGTTAAAGAAAAGCAACAAGTCACTCTTCCAAGTCAAGAAAACAATATTTTGGAGAACTTATATAAAAGAAAACTCAAATGAAAGCATTTCACAAACTAGGTGCTACACGTAAGAGTTTTCAGTACTGTTCCAAAGTACACAAGTCCATCAATAAGCCATTAGGAAGCTAAAATGCACAGAAAAATTTCCCATCACTTCCTAGGACTATGTATCAGGTCTATTACACCTACAAAGTACCCCTTGCTGTAGATGCTTTCCTGTAAATTCAGCTTGCTTATCTGGAGTTCACTCCCCTGGTCTTTAAAATAAGATTGTTGAGAGTATCAGAGGCATAAGGTAAAAGTGGTGCTGAGTCAGCACTAAAGCACTGAGGGCTTCTGTGTGACTGCAGCTGTCAGTCATTCCAGATGCTCAGGCAGAGGGGAATGTGTTGCAGGCACTGTGCTAAATAAACATCAGGGGTTCCAAACCAATAAGATGTGACACTTCAGGGTGGTGGCCTATGCCTGTAGTCAGGAGGCTGTGGCAGAAGGACCTGGTGGCTGGATCCATGGCGTCTGATGCAGAGAGGAGAGGCATGGCAATTGCCTCACTTCCCTCTTCCTCCCAGCATTCTATTCTGTCTACTCCACCCACCTAAGGGCTGGCCTATCAAATGGCCAAGGCAGTTTCTTTATTAACCAATGAAATAAACACAAAACAGAAGACCCACCTACATCAAGTGTTAATATATATTAGGAGGTCCTCAGATTTTCCCTTGACTACAGTTTGCTTACTAGTGTGTGTTAATGTAAGTATTCCTCATATTTTTACTCTCCAGGAGCTGGTATACCTTTTAGGGAGTCATCTAGGGCAGAGGTTCTTAACCTGGGGGTCATAACCCCCTTGGGTGTAGAACAACCCTTTCACATGGGTTACCTATGTGCATGCAGATACTTACATTATAATTCGTAACAGTAGCAAAATTACAGTTATGAAATAACATTTTACAGATGGGGAACTGTACTAAAAGGTTGCAGCATTAGGAAGGTTGAGAGAGGCCTGTTCCAGGTCTTTTTTCCCCTCCCTTCTTGCATGGTCTGCCTGGCTTCTGGTGCCTCTTATATCTATTCAGATGATTACTCCTATCTGGGAAGAATATGGCTTCTAAGATTTTCTCTTGTTTCTCGGCGGTAGTTCTGCAGATAGCACAATGATCAGACTTACAGGCTACTTATAGTTGAAAGAAGACTTTGGAAGCACATAGTTCATGTCTCCATTCCCCCACTTCTCCCAGCAACACAGAATATGCAGAGCTGTTTGTCTGCAAAGCACAGCATTCTCTCACATGTGCTTTGTATTTCAGTAGCAAGGTATGAGGGTTGCCCCTTCTATTCTCTAGTATGTGGCTGTGTTATTCTGGCTATAGCCATAGGAAGTCAGTGATGCTGACAGATTAAGTAACCTAGTCAAACAACCTCATGCTCAGGCCAGAAAGAGAAACAAGGGGTCCTCTTTCTAAATCAAGCTTCTCTCCTAGTCTAAACTGCATGCTCATTAAACCTAAATTTCTAAGAGAAGTAATTTCTTCAAAATCATGTATTTGAGGCTTGAAAAACCTTATAGCATGTCAAAGACACTAAGCAAATCCATTGGGTCTTGAAGACAGATGTAGAGAGATGTTGTCAAACCACACACGAAATAAAAAGTTTTCCTTTTTCCTGGGTCCATGGCAAAGTGATTTTTATCACCCATATTTCAGCACATAAGGAAACATCATTTAGTCCTGCATTATTAAATTAAAAATAATACAAGCCAGCCGGGCACATATAGGCATGCACCATGGGTCTGACTAACATGTAGTATTATGTCAGTGCACAGAAGCAGAGACAAGAATGTTGTTCATTATTAGAGCAGATGCTAAGAGGTATAAGGAGTTGAGAAGAGGAATGGATGGAGAAGACAATGTTCAAGAGATTCAAAGCCTCAGGCAGGCAGGAAGAATATGATTTTGATTTTGTTTTATCTATTTTTAGTTCTATTATCAATTGTGGTAAATATATATATATATATATATATATATATATATATAAAACTAATAAAAACTTCAAATGCTATGCCCACAAAAATAAGTATGTAAGGGGATGGAAATGTTGGTTAGATGGTTTAATTATTCCACGTTTTATTAATAAATTGTATACTTTGAAACCCATAAACACACCATGTAACTTGTCAATTTATAATGAAATCTCTCAATTAACAAGGCAGTCATGCAAAAATACAATATAATTTCAAGTAGAACAGTTTAAAAAATAAAAACAGAGTATGACTCCAGCATTCTCTAAAATACACACAAATGTGTACCTTAAACAAATGAGCTGAAAATACCATATTTTTGCTATGTGGGCTCAATGGCAATCTGCTGTTGTTGTTGTTCCTTTTATTGCATAACTCCAACCTTCCCAAATTCTGTATGAACACAGTATGGAATCTTCAACTTTTGCACGTGGAAAATTTTTGTTTGATTATTTTTCAGCTTTTAAAATTTAACCAGTACCGATACACGCATCTGAATATAAGAGTTTCCCCAACAACTCAGACACATCGCAGAACCTGGCAGCTTGATTTTCCTTAAAATCCTGGTACATACAGGCGAAGGCTTGGGAAGATGAGCATATTATCTCTAGTCTTTTTTCTGATACATAATAGGCAAATGTGTCCAAATTAAGTGACTACTATTACTTACTTTAAATAAGGGATAACCATTCTCCCCTGCTCCTTTCTCTGCTTTTCCAGGAGAAATACCTTTAGCCAGTTTGCGAGGAGAACAAGGTCCCCGTGGAGAACCTGGACCAAGAGGACCACCGGGGCCACCAGGTTTGCCAGGTCATGGAATGCCTGGAATCAAAGGAAAACCAGGGCCACAAGGATATCCAGGAATTGGAAAGCCGGGGATGCCTGGGATGCCTGGAAAGCCAGGAGCCATGGGAATGCCTGGAGCCAAAGGTGAAATTGGACCCAAAGGGGAAGTCGGGCCTATGGGAATCCCAGGACCACAAGGACCTCCAGGACCTCATGGACTTCCTGGCATCGGGAAACCGGGTGGGCCAGGGTTACCAGGGCAACCTGGAGCAAAAGGTGAAAGAGGGCCCAAAGGACCACCAGGACCTCCGGGTCTTCAGGGTCCCAAAGGAGAGAAGGGCTTCGGGATGCCAGGCTTGCCGGGTCTGAAGGGTCCTCCAGGTATGCATGGCCCTCCTGGCCCAGTTGGGCTGCCAGGAGTAGGAAAACCAGGAGTAACAGGCTTTCCTGGACCCCAGGGTCCCCTGGGGAAGCCAGGCCCTCCAGGGGAACCTGGACCACAAGGTCTTATTGGTGTGCCAGGAGTTCAAGGACCTCCCGGGATGCCTGGAGTTGGAAAACCGGGCCAGGATGGAATCCCTGGACAGCCAGGATTTCCAGGTGGTAAAGGGGAGCAAGGACTGCCAGGGTTGCCTGGACCCCCAGGACTCCCAGGGGTTGGAAAGCCAGGCTTCCCAGGACCCAAAGGGGACCGGGGCATTGGGGGTGTTCCTGGGGCTCTTGGACCAAGAGGGGAGAAAGGACCGGCAGGTGCTCCTGGAGTGGGAGGTCCTCCTGGAGAACCAGGCCTACCCGGAATGCCAGGGCCCATGGGCCCACCAGGTGCTATTGGCTTCCCTGGGCCCAAAGGAGAAGGTGGGGTGGCGGGACCACAGGGTCCACCAGGTCCTAAGGGTGAGCCAGGCCTCCAAGGCTTTCCTGGGAAGCCAGGTTTTCTTGGTGAAGTAGGTCCCCCTGGCATGAGGGGTTTGCCTGGTCCTATTGGACCCAAGGGAGAAGCTGGTCACAAAGGGTTGCCAGGGCTTCCTGGAGTTCCGGGGCTGCTTGGGCCCAAGGGAGAACCAGGCATACCCGGGGATCAGGGTCTACAGGGACCCCCAGGCATTCCAGGGATTGTAGGACCTAGTGGCCCTATTGGACCACCTGGGATTCCGGGCCCCAAAGGAGAACCAGGCCTCCCAGGCCCCCCTGGATTTCCTGGTGTAGGGAAGCCAGGAGTGGCAGGCCTTCACGGCCCCCCAGGGAAACCTGGTGCCCTTGGGCCTCAGGGCCAGCCTGGTCTTCCTGGGCCCCCAGGCCCTCCAGGGCCCCCAGGACCCCCAGCTGTGATGCCCCCTACACCACCACCCCAGGGAGAATATCTGCCAGATATGGGACTAGGAATTGATGGAGTGAAACCTCCACATGCCTATGCGGGCAAGAAGGGCAAGAACGGTGGGCCAGCCTATGAGATGCCTGCTTTTACTGCAGAGCTGACTGCACCTTTCCCACCGGTGGGGGCCCCAGTAAAGTTTGACAAGCTGCTCTACAATGGCAGACAGAACTACAACCCGCAGACGGCATCTTTCACCTGTGAAGTCCCGGGTGTCTACTACTTTGCTTACCATGTTCACTGCAAGGGAGGCAACGTGTGGGTTGCTCTCTTCAAGAACAACGAGCCATGATGTACACATACGACGAGTACAAGAAGGGCTTTCTGGACCAGGCTTCCGGGAGTGCAGTAACTGCTCCTCCGGCCCGGAGACCGGGTCTTCCTCCAAATGCCCTCAGAACAGGCGGCCGGACTGTACGCCGGGCAATATGTCCACTCCTCCTTTTCAGGATATTTATTGTATCCCATGTAAAGAAAAGAAAAAAAGAACGAAAGAAAAAGAGATTTAATAGAAGAAAAGAAAAATGACACATCAAAAAACCAATTATAAACAATGCTTCAAAACACTTAAAGAGTTGGAAAGTTGTTTTTAAGTGAAAGTTTAGACCATCATGTACAAATAAAAACTTAAGATGCATGTTTAGTACTGTGCACAGCAGATTGTAACAGAATGATGGGACAGATTTATGGATCAAGTACAGACATCTGTGTTGTACCCACTGGACTCATATTAGCTGTTGCACGTTATATTATTTCATAACCTGCTTATTCAAATCAGTCAAAATATGTCAGTCTGGATGATCATAGCTAATGAAAGTCACTCATTCCTTGTGCTCCCTTGAAAAAATATGCCTTAGGAGGTTCCTGGTGACAGTTACATACTGTATTTATTTGCATAATTTCCTCTCTATTTGTGCAGATGTTTTGCTGTGGGATGTTGGAGAGTTGTTCTATAGTGCCAAGACCATGGTAATCTCTAGTCCAAAGGCCATTTCTCCATGTCAGAGGCTGTGCTTTCAGCTGCGGGACTACCTAGTCAGAATTGTGTGTTTGTGGTCTCCCCCAGAGGAGCAGGTGTGCCGATGGCCTGTTGCATATTTGCCCAGCACACTCTTTGTCAAGCACTGGGTGAGATTCTTGTGTGTGATATAGGGCAGAGTGCACAGGGTTCAGAATTGAGCTCAGAGACATTAATGCATTAACTCACCTAAAGAGTTTCAGTTTGGCATTTTTCTGGAACCCAATTTTCTTTTTCTTTTCTTTTCTTTTTTCTTCTTCTTCCTTCCTGTAATTTATACTATAGCTTAAACAATATAAACAGATTTTTAAAAAAGCCCTCCTCAAATAACTTTGCCACTTTGTGAACTTTTATTATTAAAAGCAATTATCAGTTATGTTTACATGCATTTTAAAAATCCCCCTAATTTGCCCATACAACCAATGGTAGTAAGGTTTCAGTTTGTCTGTACATGTTTTAGTAGCTGTGTTTTTTCCAAGTAACTATGAATTTTAAAAATATGATTTATGTTATGAGGTTCCAAAGTCAATTGCCAAAATCTAAGCCTTTTTTTTAATTTGGGGAAAAAAGGTCAGAATTATATGTGAAAGATAATTAATTTTAATAGAGTAATTAAAAGGTTTGATATTTAATAGCAGATGTGTTTGCTCCCAGCTATAGTGACTAAAAATTGTAGGGAAATGACCGTTTCTTTAAACATCAGCCTTTGGAAGAGGCAGCTGGAATGTCACAAAGCACGGGGGAGCCCATGCCTACTATGTTCACAACACTCAACACCACAGCCGAAACAGGTTTGAAAGGAGAAAGAATGTTTCAGAGTCCTCACTAAGGCATATACTAGACTCTTTGGGCACTGCTCAAAACACAAACAGTTGAAAGTTTCCTGTTCATTTTGCTGTTAGGTTGTTTGGGGGAAATATTGTGGGGGCTGCAACGATGATCTAATCTCCTTTCCTCAGAATTTAAGAGTCAGGAATTGAAGAGATAGACATAGATTGGAAAAAGACACAAATAAATACAATATAAAATATGGACTGTTCAAATCTGAATTATTTTACCACCACAAATTTTCTTATCCTGGCTTAATATTTGTCTTTTCCTTTTATGATACACAGGCTCCATTTTTCTCAAATTTTAAGACAAATGAGTTCATTAGCACAAGGTTTCTCATTCACTGTTCATTGTACAAAGCACTTTCTCATCCAAAAGGAGTCCTACCTAGCCTTCACTTGCAAAGTAAACAGCATTTCTGTGGATAGCTGTCCTTTGGGTTGCTCCTGAGGACACTGGCTTGTAGTTAGTGACTGGAAGTCACAGGGGTCCCTGGGATCTCTGTTAAATGCTACATCGAAATGATTTGAAGGACAGTTGGGCCAGACGCATCATAAAGTTGCTCTTATCTGTACATGTATGGTATTTTAGTCTCCACAAAGAAGGTAGAAAATTATCTCTTTAGTTAAACCAAATTTCCACTTTTTGAGATTATTTTCCAACGTATTTATTGGTTGCTACTCAATTGCCTATATGTGTGTGTGCATGTGTGCGTGTGCGTGTGTGTGCATGTGTATGTTATCATATATCAGGCATATGCTTCTAAACTTTTAAATGGAGGAGGAGCAGAATCTATGCCGGATACTGTATATTCTACCATGGTGCTAATATCAGAGCTAAATGATACTCCATTTAATTTAAAGAAGAGTTTTAAGTAATTATCTATGTACCCGTGTTTCCCTTTGGAGTGCTGTACATCATGTTAACACATTAGTGTGAAAGCAGGTGAAACAACTATATGTTCTACAGTCTAGGGACACTAATGATCCCTATTTAATTCAAAATTAACTAGAGCTTTTCCATGTGAAATGGACCAAACTGGCATTGTTCTTATTTAAACACAGAGTTTTAAAGTAGTATGACATCCCACAGGGGAAAAGAATGTCTGTAGAGGATAGTTGTCCTCAAATATTTTACAGAAACAAAGAATGATGAAAAGACTGGTAACTTGTTTGAGTTTCCATGAATAGATTTGAGACTTAATGGCAAATCAATTTTGTATTTAAATTTTTGTACTGATTTGAAAGACAGATCATTAAATATCTTTAAAAGTATGTTTCTTGTCTTGTTTATATCACTCGACTAACACTATGGGAACCTGCAGTGTTTTTGAATCACGCATTGTAGTAATGAGGCCACTGCACTGGGATCTAAGAATAACCAGAGTTTAAACAGGACACGTAACTCCTCTTCAGTGTGACGGTTCTGTATATAAGTAGTCCAGAGCTCCTCAGTAGTCATTGCTCCACATTCTTTCTGCATTCTTGTTTTTCCACCCAAGTGTGTTGGTCTTCTTCTGCTTTGGTGAAAGAGAGTAGACGTTAGCAATCACATGCCAACTGGTGGGAGGGCAGAAAAATCAGGAAGAAAGGAATGTTAGTTTATTCTTAAAAAAATAAAAATAAAAACCCAACCTAGCAATTTAGATCTCTCCCTCCATACCCATTGCCATGAATTTAGTCGCATCATAACAAGTTGAGAGACAGTGTGAGACATTATCAGTTCAGGAGCTCTGTTCAGAAGGGTGAGAAAGAACAGTCATTAACACTGCGTTGTCACACCCACCCACCATCACAGAAGAAAAGAACTTTGATCTGTTCCCTCATGAGATAGCAATCTTCAAACATTCAATTTTCCATATTGCCGGTATCTTGAGGGAAAATAGTGGTGAGTGGATTTTCTAGGCAGAAACACATGCATTTCAATAACTTAATCTTCCTTCTTCTATACACCTATATAGATTCCCATCAGGAGCTATGACCCAGATTAAAGGTGTGTCCTTCCTCTCTCAAGATTTGGATTAAAGGTGTGTGTCTTTCCACCGGATTAGAAGTAGGTTCATCTACTTCAAAAAGACCCCTCACAGGTTCCGCTCACTTTCTTCTACAGCTCAGGAGAGATGAGGGGTTAGGCAGACTCTCTGGTAGGCAGACAGATAAAGAGAGGTGCCATGGCTAGGTAATAAAGGTGGAGAATTTCCAGGATGGCCAGCCTCTTCCTTATCCTCCTGACAAAAGCCTGGTGGTTAAAACAAAAGCCTTGAAGTTTTGCTTTGCTTTGTTTCATTTTGTTTTTTCCTCCTTCCAGCAGGCCCCCTGCTGATGGACGGGCCCAAAGGGTTTAAGGACAGATCAGAACATGTTACATCACAGTTGTGGGCCAATCAAAACTCCCATCTTTCTTCAAAATGACCAACTCTAAATTATGGGAGAAAAATTCTTCAGACTTAAAAAACTCCAGCCGTCAAGGATAGACAGTATTCTCGGCTTCATAACTCCCCCTCTGCTTTGCAGAGGGTCTTTCCCTGTGTGCCTTCTGCACTGTGCCTCCTCCCGTACAACCAACACCTTTCTCAACTGCTTATGCTGTCCGTGGTGTTTGATTTCTCCACTGCTAGCTGTTGCACTGGAGATTTTTCCTGCCTTATGAAACAGGCTGACCAAAAACCCTAGGATGTCCCCCACAGTGGAATTGAATTACCATCTCAATTAACTTAATCAACGTAATGTCACACATGCATGACAAGAAGCCCATCTTCCAGGTTATTCCAGATCTCATCAAGTTGACAACTGAGACTATCACTATTCAACTCCTCAATTTTCCCTTGAAAACCTTTTTCTCTAACTCTTCTGGTGGACTGAAGGTAGGTCAGCCTTTTTAGATAAGCACATCACTTTAAACATTAATCTTCCATCTTTTGTCTCCAAACTCCCATTTGTATTTCCTAATGCAGAATAAAATCCAGCTTTGGAGTCTCCATAGCTGTTAACAATGATAACAGTTTAAAAGTCCAAAGTCAAAAAAGAAAAATAAATAAGAGTCCATTTCATTTGAGACTCAGGCAACCTAACTGTGAAACAACAAACGAACAAAAAAGCCTAGTTACACATTTCCAACATAGAATGGCAGAGAATAAATATTCCCATGCCAAGTGGAAAATTGGGATATAACAAGATCAAAATCCATCAGGACAAATTGCTGCAGCTCCGTGTCCAGTGTCCGGACCTCACAATGAAATGGCTGTTCTCCAAAAAAGATTCAGGTGGTTCCACACTACCAACTCTGCCACCTGGAGTGCACACACTACAACTCTGCCACCCGGAGTGCACACACACTACCAACTCTGCCACCTGGAGTGCACACACTACCAACTCTGCACCCGGAGTGCACACACACTACCAACTCTGCCACCGGAGTGCACACAAGCCTCTCCCTTCGGCAGTCCTCTCCATGTCTGCGCCTTTCGTTAGCGTTCATCTCTGATATCCTGAAGTCTTCATTGCAACTGAGACTTTGCCTTCACAGCTCCACCAGTGGCCTCTTGGGGCCACTTGGCTGAGAATTTAACCCTGCCACACATTACCTTGGCTCATACAGGGCTCCATAACCCCCCCCCCCAACCTTATATCTTGCACACTTACAAAATTAGTATCACATGTAGTCTGTCCCCCGTGGGCCACGGCTGTATCAGCTTCTGTGTGCTGACCCCAGGGAAGTTCTTCCATGGGTAATTGTCTAGAGGATCCAGGGAAACCCTTGAACTCAATTTGGGTCTTCACAAAATGGAGTGAGTCTCCTATGGGTGCCTTCAGGACACTCTTCCTATTGCCCCAGTGTAGTAACAGAAGGTTTTTCTTCAGTAGTGTTGATTTCTTCACAATTATAGCCACTTGCTCAGTACCAAGCTGAATGTTTGTCTGTCCTGAGTTTCCACTAGTCTGTATTCCACTGTGTAATTTCTGAGCATTCTTCTCTTTCAAGCTCTTACCAGAATGATCCATTAAGCTCTATTTTCATTCAAAGGCTTTCTAGCCCAAAGTTTCAAGCTCTTTCACATTCCTCCTGCAAATTGTTTCCAAAGGCTTAAGAACCAAAATAAATTGATCAGGTTATCATAGCAATGACCCCATTTCCTGCTACCATTTTTCTTAGTTACATGTGTAGTACTGTGAGAAAATATGCTGGCAAAACCTATCCAAGGAAGGGTACACTAATTCTGGCTCATGGTTGCAGTACAACTTTAATCACTGTGGGAAAAATCAAGCAGTAGCTTGAGGCTACCAGTGATGTTGCATACAGTTACGAAGCAAGGAGTGATAGGAACAATAAATGCCTTGGCTCAATTCTTTTCTTCTTTTTATACAGTCCAGGATCCCATCTGAGAAATGGTGTCACCTCCTATGGGAAAACCTTCCCCATCTCATTTTTCCTAATCCCCGGAGGTTTGGGACTTTTGTATCATGTACCCTATCACACTCACTTTCCATTTCTCCCAGGCCCACCCTCCTACCCTTGTACTACTACCCCACAAACAAACCAAACAAGTCCAGTTTGTGTTGCTCTTATTCTCATTTGAGCACTGTCACACTCCCAATGGCCTGCTCCTTAAAAACAACTGAGTCCCTCGTAACTTCCATTCCAGAAGCCATTAACTGTAAGGAGATGCACTTCAGCATCTTTACCACAGTTTTTAAGGACTCTTCAATTTTTTTTTTTTTTTTGGTGGAGGGCATGAGAGTTTGTCACATAAGACTTCAAGGTCTTCCATTCTCACTTATGAGTCTGCAGTCTTTAACATCACTGACAAAAAAGCTTCCTTGCCCATAGCAGCCAGTTGCAAGCATGGATCATGGACATCAACATGGCCTCTGGGGGCAGCATGTATCTCAGACATCAACATGGCCTGCAGTGGTGGTGGTGTATGTCTTTAATCTCAGCACTTGGGAGGCAGAGCTAGGTGGGTCTTTGTGAGCTCAAGGCCAGCCTACTTATTGAGTTTCAGAATAGTCAGAGCTATGTAGAGAGACCCTGTAACAAAAAAACACAAACAAAAACTTCATTTAACTTAATCAAGGTAAGCCCCCACAGCATGTCCAGAGGCCCATCTGCCAGATGATTCTGGGGCTCATCATGTTGGCAACTATCTTAGTTAGGGTTTCTTTTGCTGTAAAGAAACACCATGACCACACAACTTTTATAAAGGAAAACATTTTTTTTTTTTTTTGGTTTTTCGAGACAGGGTTTCCCTGTAGTTTCTAGAGCCTTTCCTGGATCTAGCTCTTGTAGACCAGGCTGGCCACAAACTCAGAGATCCGCCTGCCTCTGCCTCCCGAGTGCTGGGATTAAAGGCGTGTGCCACCACCGCCCGGCTAAAGGAAAACATTTAGTTGGGATATCAGCTTACAGTTTCAGAGGTTTAGCCCATTATCATCATGGTGGGGAGCATGGCAGCGTGCAAGCAAACATGGTGCTAGAGAAGGAGCTGCTACACGTTCATATGCAGGCAACAGGAAGTAGATGGATTGTCACACTGAGGGAAGCTTGAGCAAAAGAGACCTCAAAGCCCACCTCCACAGTGACACATTTCCTCCAACAAGATGGTACGTACTCCAACAAGGTCCACTTCCTAATAGTGCCACTCTTTGGGGGTCATTTTCTTTCAAACAACCACAGCAACTAAGATTAACAGTTACAGAGGGCTTAAATCACAAGGAAAATGTTTTCTCATTCTTGGAAGAGGAGCATTATTTGGATTGGTTTCTCTCAAGGATTTTCTTTTTGGCTTGCAGATAGTCATCATTTCCCCATATCTTCAAATAGTCTTATTAAGGACACTAGTCATCCTGAGTCATGGTATACCCTTGTGATTTTATTTTAATCTAATGGTCAATTTTAAAGACTCTATTTCCAAAAACAATCATACTCTACAGAATTAGGAGTTAGGGTGCAACATGCATTTTGGGTGACAGTCTAGACCAGGGGTTCTCAACCTTCCTAACTATGTAACCCTTTAATACAGTTCTTTATATTGTGGTGACCCCCAACCATAAAATTATTTCCATTGCATCTTCATAGCTGTAATAGTGTTATGGATCATAATGTAAACATCTGATATGCAGGCTGGCCGTTAGTGACCCTTATGAAATGGTCATTTGACCTGCAAAGGGGTCATGATCCACAGTTCGAGAACCAGTGATCTAAAGCATAACATCGGGGGATGCCTCTACTTCAGATGTATCTTCGGTGGGAAGATCATAGGTGGAGTCATGAGTCTGAGAGAGATCTACTGGCCTCTTCTGACAAAAAGGTAGAGGAAAGACTGACTTAAAATTATTAGTACCATTTATAAATACATATAAATTATGAAAATGCTTTAAAATTTGATCCTTTTATTGAAGATCCAGCAAAGGTATGTATCATTATAATCAATGGGGAATTACAATGAATTTAAACACACAAAGCAAGTAGAATCAACCCAGTCATATTTACCACATTTGGAAGTTTTCCCTTAAATGACCTGTGACTCTTAAAAGGCAAATACTCATGTTCACTCCAAATCATGAAGAATTAAGTTACCTTATCAAGCAGCCTTTTTCTTTTAGCAGAGTTGAAAGGAATTAATGATATTCTTTAATTTTTAAAATTAATATATGGTTAAATACAAACACATTTTATTCTCAAGAAAGATTTTTTATTTCAAAAGACTATTCATACATTATTATTAATTATCATCATTATTATAAAAAGCATTATTAATTCCTAGGACACTTGCACTTAAATTAAGATCAGCGCATCATCCTGTTTTACTGAGTCATTCAGAAGTTCTTCTGATACTCAAAGAGAAGTATCTTATCAAAATTTTCCCTTGAGGCATCTAGGACTTTTCTAGAGATTCTGTTTTTTTTTTTGATATCTTACTTAATGTAAAAATAGATTTTTATTAGAATCAAAAGTGCTCCCAATTAAAGTTTGCGAATCCCATAGGGTTGTGTATTTCATGTGCTTTGTTAAAAGCAAGACCTAAAAATTGATTTTGTATTGGGCATTGCTACATTGGTTGTCATCTGACAAGTGAGTGGCTAGCTGGAGTTTTCACATGGGATAAAAGAAATAAATAGAGTGAATGGAACTCATACCAGTCTTGGCTTTTGAGCTAGTAATCACATTGCCCCCTTACCCCAAAACACTGATGGTTCATCTTCTCTAACAAATAAGAGACTAACTCAGAATTTGGAGGGCCCTGGGGTCAGCCTTGGAGAACAAATCTCAGGTCTTCTGTTTACTAAGCCTTGACCCGATAACAACCTTTCTAAACTTCAGATTTTCTATGACTAATTAGTGCGGGGTGGTAGAGACAATGAATGTCCTTACCTAGGCATCCGCTAAAGAGCAGAAACTGCTTTAAGGGTCTTTAGGTATTAATTCAGCCAATCAGGGATGCTCCTGGAGAAACTCAGCTATACGATCTGGTATGTGCAGCCAAGGCTCTGCTGTTGCCTTGGCTATCTGCCTGCTCAATCTATATCCAGCCCCGGGTTACAGCTCCATACCTAGTCAGTTTCTCTCCAGCTTCCTGTTCTTACAGCACTCAATGTACAGGATAAAACAATAACTCCCTGGCCACTCTCTCCAGCCCAGCCCAGCCTAAGCAGTGCAAAACAGGTGCTATGGTCTGCAGCCACTCCTGGATACTTTTACACCAAGAGTTTGTAGACCTCACTTACTTTTTTTTTTTAAAAAAAAAATTTCTCTTCTATGCATCTCTTATCTTTATTTTCCAATATTCTTCTATTGGGCAATTAGACATACACCAGTCATCTTGGAAGCCATTCAGTATGATCCTCTTCCTTGTGATCAGTGTGAACCCCCACCTCCCATTTATCATAAGAAATAGTGACAGTATTAGGGCTCTGTTGAGGCCTATTGGGGGAAAGCTACTTCCTCCTAATCAAAAGAATAAACTCTGAGTCCTATTTTGTTTCTTGTCCTTGGGGTAGACACACCTTGTTCTGTGCCTAAGATTTGAACTTTGCAGCTATTGCCCCTCACTTAAAAAGTTAATCCACATGGGCATTCCCTTCCGTGTGTGCCACACGATTCAACTGCCACCTGGGCCCAGATACAGCCCTTGGAATTGGTCCACCACAATATCTACTCCATCTTCAAGCTGCTGGAGTGTATGGAGGGGCCAGTCCTGCAAAGCCAGATCCCGGAGTATGTCATAAGCATTTAAATGAAAACCTGAAGAATGACTAGTACCGAATTTGGTGGCAGCCGTTGACACCTGTCATAGTACCGCAGAATAGCTCCAAGGAGCCTGAGAAACCCATGAAGGCTCTGAGGAGTCTGCTTGGCCAAACATCTCCCTCTGGTGGCCAGGAATGAGCATCGCAGTTAAACAAACAGGCTATGGGCAAGGTCGGTTTTTTTTTTTTTGTTTTTTTTTTTTGCCTCCACAACGCCTCTCTTAACCACTTTTTGAGAGTCAAGATTTCAGAGGACATAGGTTGTCTTGACTCTGCTCCATGACTGAGAATTGGGCAGACTGAGGTTAATCAATACCTAGAACACAGAATCACCTGGAGTTAATCTATACTTCTTATGTCTTGTAGATACTGTTAGTAAGAACCCAAGATGAACAGTGGAACAAACTCCCTTCATGTTCTTGCCATGTGCTTCTCTCTGCGGGCTTCTGTAGGTTTTGTCACAGCATGACACCTTTGGATCCGTGTGGATATCCTGTGCTGGTTTGAATGCAAATGTCCCCCATAGACTCATAGGGGGTGGCATTTTTGGAGGTATAACTTTGTTAGAGTAGGTATGGCCTTGTTGGAAGAAGTGTGGCACAGGGGGCAGACTTTGAGATCTCAAGCCAGGCCCAGCAGCTCACTCTCTCTTCCAGCTGCCTCAAGATCCAGATATAGAACTCTAAGCTTCTTCTTCAGCACCATGTGTGCTTGCATGCTGCCATGCTTCTTGCCAAGATGATGGTAGACTAAACCTCTGAACTGTAAGCCAGCCCAAATTAAAAACTTTCTTTTATAAGAGATGCAGTGGTCATGGTGTCTCTTCACAGCAATGAAACCCTACCTAAAGCACATTCCAAGGGAACACAATGTAAATGCTTAGAATTTCAGAGTTCTAGCCTCAGACATCACAGATCACTTCCAATGTGTTCTATTGGTTGAAGTGATAATGTTCCATCCTGGTTCAAGGAAAGGGAACATAGGCAGCACTAGCTGATGGAAGGCATGTCAAGTAAGGCATGCCACATGGTACGGAGAGTTTCTGGTTCAGAGACAGACTCTGTCTTGAGCAATTGGATGGAAAGGAAAGAGGAAGATATCAGATGTTCTACTCTGCCATCCACATGTGCACACATGGGAGCACACCTGCACATTCATGTGCATGTACCACACACAGACACACATCACCTACAACACAAACCCCTCCCCCCACACAGAGATTTATAGAGTGTTGAATGGACAGAAGATAGTGCTAGAGAAAAGAGTGATGGCAACATTCTAGGCCTAGGAATGGTAGGGGTCACTCTACCCCTAAGTGTGAAAGGACTGCGGCAGTAAATATTTACCGGTGCTCAAAATCATGAGGACAGAGGCACTGAACTGGAGTCACAGCTGTCATGAAAGGGGTGAGGGTCAGCAATTGGGTGAGGGAAGCAGACATGTGGGACACAACACTCAAGATGCTTCTCCCTCGGCTTCATGTTAGTACTAAGCTGAGAGTAAAAGCCTCAATTTAGTCCTGTTGGTATTAAACTGATAAGAATAAATGTTACACTTGAAATTAGCCAAAGGCCAAGAAAAGATATAGTCAGTGGTCATCTTTCTCTCACCTCTTACCGATGTATCTGATTTGCAAAACCAAAATCGGAGGCTAGATCTCAGAGGATATTTATATCACCCTTTTAGAGCATAAAGGTAGAGAATGACAAACTAAAACATCAAATCTAGCAATATGTTTTGCTCTTCAGACTGATTAAAATGCACAGTGTCCGGAGAGGTACATAGGACATGCTGTTGGTTTTTCTTACTACTTTTTATTGTCTTCATAGTGCAAACACTTAAGAACTACACTACCAAGGTCCAGGACTTTGCTGAAGTTTATTAATTGTGTTTACACTGTCTAGGACCATTCTCTAATATAAGCCCCTGTCATTGTATTTATGATGTGTGTCCTAGTCAGGTTAATATTGCTTGTTGGAGCACAGAAGGTCTGTAGCATGATTAATAAAAACCCAGAGACAGATATTAGGGTTCAACCCAAAGGAAAACAGCCAGGGCAACGGTTCTTGCCTTTACCATAAGTCCAAACTGGCAAATCTGCCTCCGGGAAATCTCAGATGAGACTGTTTCTGAGAGCTATCCCTCCTCCCATCTTCTTTTCCCCCTCTAGGGCTGAGATTAAAGGCCTACAACCACTACCCGTTTCTATGACAAACTAGTGTGGCTACTGGGATTAAAGGTGTGTGCCATCACTTTCCGGTCGGTAAGGCTATCTGTGGGGCTGTTTTTACTCTCTCTGATCTTCAGGCAAGCTTTATTTATTAAAATACAGATGAAATATCACTACAAATGTACTTGGACCCACAGATATCCGGGGAAATAAGGAATGTTAACCATGCAGGGATGCCTCCTCAATGGGAGAGATAAAATAAATACCCCCATTCCACCGAGAAAGCTGAGAGTGGGTACTGTTAACGACCAGGTTGGTGCCCTTTCTGCTATCTGTAGAGGCAGGCCTCATTCGCCTTTGGCTATAGATGAGCACCTCACTTGAACTCCCCAGGATGATTATCCCAGATTCTCCCTCCCTAGACATTATCTTTAGCTCCCAGAGTTAATAGAACCTATCATTAAGGGAGATGTCACACATATTTTATGTACTGCTGATTTCTATGCTATATTGGTCAGAGACCACATTGGATCCTAGACCTTTTAGCTATAGAATCCACCCACACTCATGGTTACAAGTACATTGTAAAAAAGTTTCTAAGTGCTCACACCTTAAACTTTGTTGTGGACTTGGAACTGGAATGATTGCTGCCTGGACATTTTCCCCAAACTGTACTGTTTAAATATGCCCACAATGAACTGCCTACCATTAGACTCCCTGAAGGCTGATCCAGATTAACAAGGTCAATCTGAAGTGAGTGTTCATTCTCATCTCTTCCCCCAGTGAAGGTGGGGGAGGGTTGTTTCCCTGCCTGAACACCTGCAGGGTCCCCCAATTGCTGGGATGAACTACCATGACAAAGCAACTTGAGGAGAGGGTTTATTTGGTTTATGCTTCATGGGATTGTCCACCCATTAAAAGGAAGACAGGAGAGGAATTCAAACAGGCAGGAACCTGGAAGCAGGAGCTGATGCAGAAGCCATGGAGAGGTGCTGCTTACTGACTTACATCCTCGTGGCTTGCTCAACCAGCTCTCTTACAGGAAACCCGGACAAGGTGACAACACCATAATGAGTTGGGCCCTCTCCCACCAGTCTCCAATTAAGAAAATGCTCTAAAGCTCTAGTCTTCTACAGCCCAATCTTATGAGGAGACTCAATTAAGGTTCCCTTCCTATTCAGATGTCTATAGCTGGTGTCAAGCACAGCACACCATCATCAAACCAGTATCAACCCCTTTATTTTTTCCTTCACATCATGGCATCCATAGGAAATCTTGTTACATGTGTACATCAGTAAAATGAAGACGGAGGAACGGAAAGGCTATTTTCAACCCTGTGGTAACTGGACAGAGGCCCTTCAAAGTTCCAAGGACTAAGGGGGAATCACTGTCTTACTCCTGCCACACGGGAAGCTCGGTTCAAATCTGTTATCTGTTCTGAACAGTAACATCAACACAGCTTCCCCAAACAAACTTCTATCATGGTCTTCAACAGTATCGTAATGTTCAGATTTTCTTTGTATGGCACTGAGATGTAGGCTCAGAACTGGGGAAATTCTCAGGGGTTGTCTAGTTTATTCTCTTTGTGTTATGAACTCAAGTCCAGTAAGGTTAGACGCTTATCCAGAACACCCAATTATCTACCAAGGAACTGAGGGAGTTTTTTTGTTTGTTTTGTTTGGAAATCATATCCACATTGGCCTACTGACATACAAGCTAAAATTGTAATAGTTTAATGGTGGAAGGTAACCTTGGTGGTCGGAGCCAAGGGGCACCACAAAGCCACACCACTTAATAGGGCTCACCTGGCAGATTTATTGGGGGAGGGGTGCAAAGGCAGCTTTGAGCTATAGCGAGAGGACTAGAAAGATGGAACCGGGCGGCAGGGCTTGCTTTTTATAAGATATAGCGAATGTGCATAGGAGAGTGCTCTATTCAGTGGCGACAGTGGGCACAGTGTCACATCTTAACTGCTGCTGATGAAGCGTCCTGCTAGGTCCCCGAGGACAGGACTGTAAATGCCAGAATGTCAACAAAAGTTTAATTGTCTCCTTTTCTGTGAAGGCTGAGAGTTCAAACCACTGGGAAGTGAATGTCTCAAACCAAAACCCTAACAATATTTATTCAGATGCTATACAGAAAGAGGGGAACCAGGTAAGCTTAGTATTGTTTCCGCATTAGCTTCCTTGTGTTGCTGAGGTGATCAAGTACTGGATCTGGGGGTTTTAGGACGGTCTAAACTTATAAACCCAGATAACAATTTACTGATAACAAAATAGTTAAAAGGAAGATACAATTTAGATTACTAAATATAGTCTGTAATCTTTTTCTATTTAGGGAGAGACAGTAAATACATGAAGTATCTTCTCCTACACAGCCACGGCAGTCTTGCAATTTACTACGTAGACCAGGCTGGTCTTGAACTCAAGAGACCAGCGGGCCTCTGACCTCCAGTGCGCTGGAATTACCGACGCCCAGTTCCAAATTCTGATCTTGTTCCAAAAGAGACAGTAGTCACTAGGGACACATAGACCCCCCAGTCTTTGAAGGAACATATCAAAACCCGATTTTAAATAGAGAAGCAGATAATGTTTTGGGGCTCTAGGGCATTCGCGCCCTTCCTGATCAATTGACCTTTCCTTTTCTTAAGTTGTAGAAAAAAAAGCAGCATCCACGTGTACTTTCATCTCTAGAAACTCTCAGGTTTCTCTTTCAGGGCAAACTGTACAAGCGCCGGAGCGACAAGAACACTGACAACCTAATGAAAACACACGCACGTGCTCGGGTCTTCTCCCGCGGGCGAGAGTTCTTTGAAATTGAGCAGAGAAAAAAATTGCCTTAGCATCAGTTCTTACACTTTCGTCACAGTCTTTTCCGCCATAATTCAAAACAAAACCCTTAAATACATTTTCAAAAACAATCAAAACAGATGATAAACTTCTGGCTCTGTGTCTTGGCTAGTTTCTATCATTTGGGGAATTTACTCTGTGATTCTAGATCAATCTTGAGCACGCGAACCTGTGTGGAAACAGCGACACGCCTGGCCTCCGCAGCTGGAGGGCGTGGTGCATGTGACGTCATCTCCACTGGGCGCAAGCGACCGCGTTCTGTGGCACCTCCGCGTGCGGCTCTGAGGCAGAGCGGATCGCAGAGCCGGCCTGTTTCACCTGGTTGTCAGCTCGCGTCGGGTCCCGCGGAGATGGCAGACGATCTGGGAGACTTGTGGTGGGAGAACCAGCCGGCCGCCGCCAGCAGCCCAGGTACCCGCTCGCCCGCCCGCCTCCCAGGTTGCCTCCGCGCTAGGTCCTCGCCTCAGCCCCTTGCCCGTGCGTGGCAATCGCCGTGGTCCGCCCGGAGGAGGGGCGCGGAGCTGAGGGAGCACCAGGCACCGCTGGGACAGGGGAGGGAGAGCCTGTCCCACGTGAAACGAGAGGGACCCGCTCGTCGTCTGCCAGCTTGGAGGGGTCTCTTCCCAAGCTCTCACTTTGATTTACTTGACTTTTTCCTTGAAAGTTATTAAGAGTGTTTTTGTACAAAGAGGCAGTGTGGCGTAGTGGTCATCAGTAATTCCTGAACTAGGTTCAGGCAGTTGGAATTCAAATCTCCGCTGTCACTGACAACAACACTTTCCCCCTTTCCTCATCTGTAGAAAGAGTAATGCTAATGTCTTTTCAAAAATTGTTATGAAGATGATTTAAAGCTGTACAGCTCAGTACAATGCTTGCTGCATAGTATATGCCCACAATATTAATATAATGTGTTCTTTAAAACATGTAGTTTGAGGCAACAGGGGACTTAAAGCTCATCTTTTTGAACTCTGCTGTTTTACAGATAAAGAATGTGACCTAAAGATATTCATTAGCAAATTCACTTAGCTCGTTGGTGTCAGAAACAAAACTATTTTCCAAAACATTTAATTAACACAGCTCTAACAATTTTTCTTACCCTTCTGGAAGCAGTAGGCATTTTATTTAAAAGTCAAGTCATATTAAGTAACAAGGCCCCAGAGTGGCTTTGAATATTTCAAGTCCTATAAGGTTTAACATGCAGTGATTCCTGTTTTTGTTGCTGTCTCAAGTCACCCTCCAAGGTTACAAGGTCTGCCTCCCTGTATTTTGACGATAACATCAAAGTTAGATATCCATTTACTTTGGCCTCAGAACCATCACATGATAGACACTGGTGGGGTTGACAAGTTGAGGAGATTTCTCAGGGTGAAACTGAAAGTTACAGCATGGATTTTGTGATTTAAGAGAAAAAGCCAAGTCAGTTCAGTGGAGTATGGGAGTCTGGATCCCTGGTTTGAGACTGGACTGAAGATGTCGAATAGCAGGCACCAAACTACAGTGAGACTCTAACCGTAAAGTAAAGTTGAATAAAAATAGCTTATTCTTAGTAATGCACAGCACGGTCTCTACATCTTTTGAAGAGTGTTTTTCCTGTGATTCAGCAGCACATTTTGAGTCTTTGGTGCCACCTCTAACCATATATGTTACAAGAAAAAGAAAATGGTAATAATGTTCAGAAATATCAGGAGTCAGTGGGTAGTAAGGCCGCTTTTCATTTGCTGAGCTTTTTTTTTTTTTTTTTTTTTTAATGAAATTTATACCCTGGCAGTGCTGAAGCATGTATATGCTAGTTGAACTTGTCTATATTGGGTTTCATGGTTTAAGTTGATGAGGACGACTGACCAGGTCTCTCTTACTATGTGCTAAATCCTTTCCATTTCCTTCCTTCCCTTTTTGAGATGGAGCTTTCCTTATGTAGTCCATACTAGCCTTAGACTCTTAATTCTCCTGTCTCAGCCTGCTTGTTATGTCCTGTGTTGTTGTGGTCTCTTTATGAATGCTAGCTTATTGCTTGATCTCCTCAAGTCTGCCAAGAAGTAGTTAGTCTTCTTTATTTTATACTTGACGAAACAGAAGCACCGAGATGCTAAGTGATTAGCCTGGGACTCTTTTGTTGAGTGAGGTAGCTCTTGTTTATAGTCAGCTGATCTGAAATCAGTCTATGCACTTATGTTTTTGATCTTATGATCAAAGGTAAGAGTCTAAGTAAACAATCCATTACTGATTTTTAAAGGTACATAATTTGTATGCATTATGCATATTGTTATCGAACTGTGTCTGTTGACTCTCTATCTGATTTCCTTCAGACTGTTTTGCCTGTATACCTTGAGAAACATCTTTTTGTCAGTAATTGAGATGTAATCCCCATAGGCAATTTATACTCACACCTCAAACAGCTCGGTGGCTTCTGAAGAATTTGTTATTTAATATGAATGCCAAGTGTCAGTGATGTAAATCTGCCTTCAGTTTCCACACCCATCAGATTCACAAAAGCTTTTGTGATGTGTTTGTTTCCTTAATGGTCCTACATCTCCAGGTCCTGTTGTGTCTCCCTTCAGAAGTTACCCCAAATCTTTCTTTGCATTTTCCCCATTGACATATATACTGTTGTTCTAATTTTATTAACCCACTGTGGTAAGTTTAAAATAGAGAGACTCCAGCACCGTTTTTTTGTCCCTCAGCTACCAGAGAAGTCAGATCAGAAAACTGGTAAAAGCCCCCAAAGCGTTCTCAGTACACAGTAAATCTCATTGCGATGACTAGTTTTTTCACTACTGACAGTGGTTCAACAACACTGGCCATCCCTTTATTGCCCAACAGACTCCATTCCTTTTGTCTCAGGCCCTTGAGATAGCTGTACCACACTGCCCTCCAATTTTAGTGACTAGCTCTTAACATAGGAAGTCAGTTCAGATGTCACCTCCCTGAGAAGCAGCTCCTGGTTAGCCTAGATCAGCACTGTGGTTGCTCTTCTGATTGGCAGGTCCTTTAGCACTGTCTGCTGTTTGTCTTGTTAAATCACTGTCTCCTGGCACTGGAAGGTAGCTTCCATGTGAGCCCAACTTGGCTTTCTCCCATCCTTTATAGCCATATCTTGCCTAAAGACCTTACGCCTCTGAAGATGCTTGATTACATGGAAGACTTGCCAAAATCCTGTGCCTTACAATATTGTCTTAACTATCCTTCATTAAATTTGTTTTGCTATTTTTTTTAAGCCAGGATTTCACTAGGTAGCCCTGATTGCTGTCCTGAAATCTCCCCGCCTTGGCCTCTTGAGTGCTAGGGTTAGAAGTTCTCACTTCTATGCTCACCTGGATTTAGTGTTATAAATTGTGGAAAGGGGACAATATATAGACTTCTGCTTTGTAAATGAGGCTGTAATTTATGCAGGGGACAGTCTCTGTAACCTAGAGTGAATGGAGTGATTCTTGGTTAGTGATTGCTGACAGAGCATTGTAAGTATTCTTCAAACTGTGTTGCTTTATTGATGCAAAATTTCTTCTGGAATGATTTGGTGGGGGAACACAGGATCTCTGAATAGCTAAGCTTGTTTATCTTGTCTTATTTACCTTTTTTTCTTCCCAAAGTTAAACTTTTACAGTATAATTCAATGTATAGGTATTGTACATATTGTAAAACGTTGTCTGAGCTGTGCAATCAGGCTTGGGATATTTCGTGTAAATGTTGGCATCACCCATAGAGAACCGACTTCAGAGCACGATGATTTTCAAGATTATTTATTGATGTCAGCTCTACAAATAACATGATAGAATGAATGTTTGAGGGCACAATTCAGGATGCATTTTTAAACACAAGAGGAAGTAAAGAAAAAGAGGCTACATTTTCAGTCATGTTCTGTCCCTGAAAACTCCTAGATGCACAGTCAAACAGCCTAGGAGACTTTATAGAATCCCCACAATTCTCACAGATACTAAAATGAATGATTCTTGACAACAGCTTATGAAAGTTTGAAAATGCAGATGTACAAATCTTTCTCCAAATCGTACATACATACATTTCCTGATATAATTTTGCTAGTTATCCATGAGTTTCATAAAAAATACCCCTCATAAATGTAGAAGGCCTTTCATTTCCTCTTTTGTGTTTAACAATAATGCATAACATTATTCAGTACTACAAATCCTTAGAGGTTTTGTATTGGTTTTGACTTTGTTTTGAGAAAGGTTCTCACTATCTAGCCCAGGTTGGCCTTGGATTAGAAATCCTACTGCTTTGAACCAGACTTTGTTGTTCTAGCTTGTCCATTGCTGGTATTATAGCATGTGTCACTCTGCCCTCCCTTTGACCTGTTCTTAATGATCTGCCATTGAATACTTAGATGGTATGCAGTTTTCTAAACGTTTCACGAACATCTTGAAATGTAGTTTTTTTCATTTTCACCAGATTTCATAGAATGCTAGATTGAATTCTTGAATTGAAAGTGTTACTTTGAGAAATTAGATTATGGTAGAGTGGTTAAGTGTTCTGTTCCTGGGTTTCTTGCTAACTCAGTTTGGACTAGCCCTGTGGTTAACTAACTTTTTTTTTGTATGTATTTGTTTACGTAGTAAGAATCTACTCCTACAAATGCTAAGTTTTTACAGATCCAATCATCATTTTTAAACTACTCAGCCTTGATATTTTAGTGTAAAAGTAGACAATAAGTATGTAAACAAATGAGTGTAACTGTTCTAATAAAACTTTATAAGCAATGAAATTTGAATATTATGTAATTCTCTTGTCATAAAATAGTCTTGTTTTTGATTTCTTTCAGCATTTATAATTATCACAGTTACTCTTAGCCTGCCTGTCAAATGAGGTGAGATAATAGCTTTTTAGCCTACACAGCTTGAATATGTTGCGTCCATCCTAGGGTATTATATATTCTCTGGAAGGAATTTAAAATATATCCCAGACAAAACTGGTTTTTATTAGTTACCCTAGTATTCAGTCCACAGTTCTGTTAGATACTAGACCAGTTACATTCTGATTAAAAGTATTCATGATTTTAAAAAGTGAGACTAGTAATCCAGAGATCACCAAAAAAGAGTAAACAAAGGACAAGTAGGACTCTTGGCATAAAGCTGGCATTTTTTTTAGGAGTTTTGTTATTTTTATTCACTTGGATTTTTATCTGTTTTTAAAATTTTAATCACACTCTAAAATTATAGGACATTTTCTTTTTGGGATTTCACAAATTCTGACAATCTCACATATGTACATGGTGTATTTTGTCTATTTTCACCATTGTTACCTCTCAGTCCCTTTCACTCCCGTTAAATACATTCTTCCTAGGGAGCCCCCCCATCCGTGTAGGATGGCTTCTCTTAGGGAGCCCCCCCATCCGTGTAGGATGGCTTCTCTTAGGGAGCCCCCCCCATCCGTGTAGGATGGCTTCTCTTAGGGAGCCCCCCCATCCGTGTAGGATGGCTTCTCTTAGGGAGCCCCCCATCCGTGTAGGATAGCTTCTCTTAGGGAGCCCCCCATCCGTGTAGGATGGCTTCTCTTAGGGAGCCCCCCCATCCGTGTAGGATGGCTTCTCTTAGGGAGCCCCCCATCCGTGTAGGATGGCTTCTCTTAGGGAGCCCCCCCATCCGTGTAGGATGGCTTCTCTTAGGTACTTTTCATCCCCCTTCATAATGGGCGCATTTCTTTTGCAGGTTTTGCTGGGGTGACAGGATTCTTTATTTCACTTGCTTTATATGTCAAACACTATGTTGTAGAAATTCAAGTCATGTTCAGTTCTTAGTTGCATTGCATATTATGCCTTAGATATTGCTTGGAGTAAACCTGTGTTGTGATTGGTAATTCTTTGGTTAAATGAAACATTTTGTGATACTTTTGTTTTAATGAGAGTACTTAATTACCATTTCAAGGTGGATTACTGCTAATGATCATAGAATTGTCCATAATTATTTTAGATTTTTTTTCTTTTTGCTACTTTGAACAGTATCTTGCATTATTTTTGCCTCGCTCATTAATTTATGTCATCTAGACATAAAGCATGCTTGAAAAAATAGCAGCAGGGGGAGAAAACAAGGTTAAAACTTTCAATATACAACATTTATGTTCCTTTTTGAGATATAACTTTCCTGGACACTTTGTTTTTCTGAAACTGGTGGTAGTATATATTATTTTTCCTGTTAAAATTTTCAATTTTAGTTTATTTTTCTATGTGTAGGTGTTTTGTCTTCATGTATGTTTGTTCACCATGTGTGCAATGTCCATGAAGGCCAGAAAGATGTGTCAGAATTCCCTGTAACTGGAATTGTAGATAGTTGTGAGCTTCTCTGTGGATGCTGGGAATCCTCTGGAAGAGCAACCAGTGCTTGTAATTGATTGCTTCCTATTTTTCATGTGTGTGTGTGTGTGTGTGTGTGTGTGTGTGTGTGTGTGTGTGTTCCTGGGAGTTGAACCTGTGGCCTTGTACATGCTAGACAAGTGGCCTCTCTACCAGAGCTGTAGCCTCAGCACTTTTTTTGAGACACTATAACAGCTCAGGCTGGCCTCACACTCACGATCCTTTCTCTTCTGCCTCCTGATTCTGCTCCAGAGCAGTAGGAGTATGAGATGGTACCAGGCATAACTATCTTCCCATCCCTATCATACTTCACTGCTGTCTCTTAAGCCTAGTTTCTCACCTGTGTCTTGTTTGAATGGCCTTTCTCTAGCTCGTTCCTCATCTTGAATTTACTTGAGATGTATTAAATGCCTGCCTTTTCTCAGGTATGCTGCACTGTACACTATGTGTGTTTTGCTTTTGGCGTCAGAATTTCCTGACCTTCATTCATAGGCTCTTTTCTAGTCACTTACGGCTTTCCTTTAACTTGGACTTCTGTTTCTGTCTTGTAACTCATTCATCCTCCCCACAGTCTTCCTCTACCACTTGTTTGATGCTGTATACCATTTCTCTTGAGCTTGCATAGCTCAGTGCTGCCCAACTCCCTCCTCTTCCTCCTCCTAATCCTTCCTCTCTTTCCCCCATCCCTCTCTTCATTAAATGGCCCCTGCATTGAAATAGATTAGCCATATGAGTATGGGGAATGGCAGTTCCTTTGCTTCTGCTTTGGGGCTCATTGTAGAAAGCTAGCTGAAGTGTAGTCCTCAGTCAGGAGGATTTCTTCCAGGCCCATGCTTCCAGTGTTCCCTGATGGGCCATAGAAATCAGTGGCACCCCCAAGCCTTGAGGCTTTGTGAAGGCATAAAAATCTGTTTAGTCAAAAATGCTTCATCTTAGAAGTGTCATTGTGCCAGTGTCTACACTGAATTAGAATTACTCCTTTCTCTTGATTCAGTGACACAGCCTTGAATGAGATTTTTTTAAAAAAGCAAAAAACCAGTTGGAAATTGGACATGCGCTGTTTCTTTGAGCATGCCCTTTAGCAGGTCCATCAACCTGTGAGCCGTAGGTCAGTTGACTTCTTCACCATTTCCTGGAGAGATGGCCATTCCTCTCTGGCCTTCAGTGATTGTAGCTTCCCAGATGCTTCTGGAGATGAATCTTCCTAGACAGTACATAGGTATGACTTACCTTTTCCCTTCTATGTGGAGGAATGTGTTAGCAGTGACAGTTCTTATGATGTGTAATTTCTCACAGCCATTTTGGTGACTAGGCTTATCCATAGGTCCCAGGGCTATTTTGCAGGAAAGTCTACTGATGCCTGTAGATTTGGACTTAGGGATCCTTGTTGGAATTCTCTGCTTGCATACTCCTTTGATCTTGAATCAAACAACAGCAGCAACAACAAAGATAAAGGGTAGTTATTATATAATTTATATGATTGGAAGAAAATTGTCATTTTTCAAAGCATGTAGTTAGTTTGGAGGTTTGACTCTGAAAGCACAAGGTTCTGGGAATCTAGTTTGATAGGAAAATATTTTAGGAAAATGTTTCTGCAAACTCCTTTTGTTTATGTGCTTTAATGATAGTGGTGAACACAGAGGGAGACCAGTTCTTGCTGATCAGTGTTGGGGAAATAAACAAGAGCAGGGTCCCAAACTATGAGATCTCCAGAGGAGATTTTGTGTTCACTGCATCTAAGATCTTCAGGAGGAAAGCAGCATTTGACTGGGCCCTCAAGGAACTGCTGTAACCTATAAGATGAGGGAATGCTATTGTTAATGTTCTTTCTTGATTCAGGAAAACATCCAATACAGTTTAGAAATGGAGTGCTTCAAATTAGGTTGCATATGAGAGGTGGGATGGGAATGTAGATCTCTGCCACATCATTCATCATAGAGACATGTGTAGAAGAGAGTGGCTTGAGGTGGGAGAGGGGACACATTGCCGAGATAGAGTTGTCTGCTGTTTGCTATTGGTGGAGGCCGGATGTGAAAGGAGTCACATAGCCTGAGTGATCACACAGTAGGTTAGCAGAGTTAAATAGATTGCTAAGAACTATTATATTTTATTTTTTAAAGGAAGAAAATGCTTCCTTAAAGAATGAGAATATTTAAGAGTACTTGCTGGCACTCAGGAGGCAGAGGCTGGTGGATCTCTGTGAGTTCAAGACCAGCCTGTGTATCAAGTACTATGTGACTTAGTCATTTTTTTTGGCGACCTTTTCTAGGAAAAACTAAAATAAAGGTAAAGGTAGTTGTTTTAGCATTAATTAGAGTGAAAAAGTGTATATAAACAACTTCTTTTTTCTTTGGTTTTCCGAGACAGAGTTTCTCTGTGTAACAGTCTTGGCTGGCCTGGAACTAGCTCTTGTAGACCAGGCTGGCCTCGAACTCAGAGATCAGCCTGCCTCTGACTCTCAAGTGCTGGGATTAAAGGGAAGCAGCACCACCACCCAACCTGAAAACAATTCTTAATAATATAAGGGTATGGTAAATGAATTAATGTATGATTATATAAAAACACCATGCTGTTATTGCATAGTGCTTTTGAAGTTACAGGGAAATGCTTCCACAGAGATGTTAAGAAACTGAATTTAAAAATTAAAACATGCATATTAAATACTTTATGATATAAGAGAAAGAACTGCAGATTGACTGTCCCTAGGGATCAGAAATATTTTGAATGTTTGAAATTTGGGAGCTTATTTACATATCCACAATGAGATCCACATCTAAACACAGAAACCATTATGTTTCAGATGTACATTACACTACATAGAATGACTGTAGCTTTATAACATTATGTTTCAGATGTACATTACACTGTACATAGAATGACTGTAGCTTTATAACAGTGTTTTAACCACTCCATGTCATGTGAGGTCAGGTGTGGAATTGTCTGCTTATGACACTGTAGTGACACTAGAAAGTTAGGCTTATAGCATGTTCAATTCCAAATTAGGGGTACTCAGCCTGTAGATGAATGAGTCCATGCTATTAGTGGTCTGCTGAGGTTAGTGGTATTGTAAGTGTTCTTTGTTAGCCTCAACATTTTCTGTCAAGATCATACAATTAAAAGATACTATAGTAAACTGTCAAGAGATGAAAAATGAAAATTCTCAGTGATGAGGGCATTTCTGTGAATGTCATCTACATCATTGAACCACAAACAACAAAAGCTACAATTGAAACCCGTTTCACCCTTTCCAGAAGTGGTTTCTGTGATGTCCTTAACTTTTTCAAGAATTACAGGAGTTTTCCAATTTAGTGTTGAAAGTTCTTGATGTGGGCCTATTTAAACCGTTGTGTGGCTGTGTGGGAAGCCACGTTTTTAATAAATTCTCAAGGGTGATTGGCTCTGATGCACGTGGTCAGCCTACCACACTTAGAGAACCTCTGCTGAGGCCGAGGCTCTTTTAGATGGAAACATTTTCTTTCACATGAACTCTGACCTGCAAGGTAAGGAAAATTTGGCACTATGAAGGTCTAGCGCGGTTTGACCCAGTGGTCACTTGGTAGGATGTTTGTGGTTGAAGTACCTGGCATACCCAGATGCTATGTCAGAGCTGAAGATGCTTGTCTGGGAGTTGGGTCAGGGCAGGTGTGTTTTATGAACACCACAGGCCTCTGTCCCTACCTGACAGCCAGCGCAGTAGTGGTGGAGCTTATAGGCAACACTGCTAAGGAAACGTGAAGAAGATTGCCTGAGATGGTGAGAACTCACAGGCTCCTAAGTTCACAAGTTGGGCTTTATTTGCTGTTTCACCACACACTTTTTACCTCTAGATGGCAGCAAAGACTGGTTATTTTTTTAGGACGGCCTCGGCTGCCATTCCCCCAATTGTGTTGGGCAGAGCATAAGGGAATGATGCTGGTTTTGGTTTCTCTCTCTTTCTTTCTTCCTTCCTTCCTTCCTTCCTTCCTTCCTTCCTTCCTTCCTTCCTTCCTTCCTTCCTTCCTTTCCCTTTCTTCTCTCCCTCCCTCCCTCCTTCCCTTCCTTCATTTCTTTTTTTCCCTAGTATGAAATTCATACTTGGACTCATTTCTGTAAATGAAGTACGGAGCTGTAAAATGTGTCATCTCTTGGATCATTTTTATAGAATGTTATGTTAAAAAGCTCCAAGAAAGTTTCTTTCCTAATTTGGAGTGCATATTTCAAGAGAGACTCTTGCTTTGTGGGTCTTTTAAGACCACACAGTGACTGTTCTACTCAAAAGCTCCTGGGTTCCATCAGAAAGCACATGTCTGGGAGGGGATTAAGCAAGTTGGAAAGTTCATTCATAGGAGAAAAAATGGTTTTGTTTTCCTTTTTAAAATTTATTTTATCTTTAGTTCAACCTGAAGGGTGCTATTTGGAACAGATATAACAAGTGTGAAGAATGATGAGTTCACTGAACAAAAGCCCTATCTAGAAAACAGTGAAGAAAAAAAGAAGTGTATTTGTGAGGTAAATTCATTAAGTTCTCGGAGTTTTACCTTGTTTTGTCCATTGCTTTCTAAAAAGAAACTCAGCAATCTCTAGGACTTCGTTTGCCACAGGTCACTTAGATGACAGTGAGAATCTCCATGACCAAAAGAAGTGCAGGTGCTTGGGACGTTTTCAGTTTTGATCAGCCTCTAGCCACTTTCCTTATAAATCATGTGTTATTTTCTGTCATCACAGAAAACAAGCCTCGGAAGACACAGCAGAGCATTGGACGATGGGGGAGCTAGCACATTCTGCATAGACAGCTGCAATCGGGATGTTTCTTTTTCTCACAAGGAAATTAGTGTTTACATGCTTTGGACATTTTGGTGATGTATTAGCATCATATTGTTTGAGAAGGCAGTGTTCCTTCAGTAGCAAGCTTGGTTCCAGAACTGCAAAAGGCCCTTAATCATGCCCTTTGCTCTAGATACTGAGGAGACTTCTAAAGACTTCAGCTCGGATTTGTCCTTGAGAAGTGGGCAGTGAATTCAGAGCTTCCTGACTCCTTTGCTACCCAGCTGTGGTATGCTTGGTCAAGGTTGTGTGTTTTCAAGGTGACAGTTTTTTGTTGTTTTTTTAAGTTTCTTTTTATTTAATTGTGTTTAATACCTTAATGGGTGTGCAGTGCATAAGAGATCCTGATAGATGTAGTGATGAAAGAGGAAATGCTGAGCCAGGAAACAGCGCCTTGAAATAGGACTACTATCATTTCTTTTGTCTTTTATATTGTTTGGCAAATCACCATCAATTTGTGTGTGGGGGGAACAGTGGAAATAACAGATAATAAATCTGGCAGATAGCCCAAATTTTCATGTTGCTTTGGTTTCTTATCTCTTGATTTTTCTCAGAACTTTTCCATTATTTAATGAAACATTACTCCTTACAGTTTTAGTTTTATATGGAAGAAGCCCTTCATAGGGAGACATTATAGCTTCATTTCTCATTCCCACTGGCCTCCTGTGAAAGGACACCTGGTTCTAACTTACTGCCTGTCCCAGCACTATGCTGCATTGGAGATTGTCCACTTTCTGAGTGATGATTCAACTGTACCTTTATTTGCTAATGTAATGCACGTTTTGGTTGTGCCTAGTCTTTCACGATTTCTTATTGTTGTAATTACATGTAGTTACAAGGGTTATTCCAAAAATAAACGTTGAATTATAGTTTTCAAACCATTCCTAACCCAAATGCTCACATTTTGTGTCAAACATAACACTGAATTTAGAAATGATGGTAAAGAAATGCACTGACCTGAAGAGCTGTCTTCATTGTTTATCCTGTTTGTCATTTCCTTTCTTCTTTTGTCACTGCTTTATTCTTTTTTTATTTCTTTTAAATTTTATTTTATTTTTATTTTTGTTAGAGATAGAATCTCACTGTTGTAGCCCAGATTGGCCTGGAAATTAATATGTAGATGGGGATGTTTTCAAATTCACAGAGATCCCCTATCTGTCTCTCAAATTCTGGGATTAAGGTATTCCATCACCAACTTCTTTTTTTGTTGGGTTTGCTGAGACTAGAGGAATTCTAGACCTGAGGAATTCTGAATAAACTGGGCAATAACTGTGTGTTGTGAGAAACATGGATGTGTTTGAGAAAGCGAAAGCTGTTTCTTGCATTTGAGGTTATATTATAGGAGAGGTACTCTATGACAGGGCAAAAAGAAATGCTGTGCCGAAGCTACAGTGTTTTAGAAGAGTTCCTGGGAATCCACAGGCAGATTGGAAAATAGTGGGAGGTATATCAAAGACTAGAAAGAGAATATGAGGAGGAGCAAAGGAAGAAGGGCAGTCCAGTCCTGGAAACAGGTGCAGGCTAAGAAGGCCAGACTGTCTGAAGGAAGAGAGGTAGCACCATTATCCTGAGAGTGAAGAGTGTGGTGAGTATCAGAGGAGGAAGTGCACAAGGAGGCCAGCCCTGGTAGGAGGTTGGAGCAGCCATTATCTGGGCGTTGATGTAAGTGTTGTTATTTGATGCAAGGCCAGGCAATTGCAGTGACCCGAAATCTGGGGTGAAAATTAATTTAGAAAGATGAGGGTTAGATATAGTCCAAATATGCTAACGTAACACCTGTGCTGAGGTCCGGATTAAGGGCCTGGTAGCACAGATAGGAAATATAGTAGACAGAGAAGGAAATGATGGAAAATAGCAAACTGGATAGGGAGCTCTAGGGAAGAGAGGTTTCCAGGTCGTCAGCCTGGATGATGAGGAAGAAACAGGACAAAAACCCTTAAGAGGGGCAGTGTAAGTTGTGTGTGTGTGTGTGTGTGTGTGTGTGTGTCTGTGTGTGTGTGTGTGTGTCTGTGTGTGTCTGTGTGTGTGTAACTATTTAGTAGCATTGAAATTTTGGAGATGTTAATAAAGAATCCTGGTAGAGAAAAAAAATCATCATTCATTGTCTAGGTAGAATACTACTTCTGCAGTCCTTTCATAGAATTAAAAATGAATTTTTAAGAGGCCTTTCTTATGTCTGAATCTTTCTACAAGGCTACAAAACTTTATTGATAATGAACTAGTACTGTAAAGACCTCCTCTGAAAAAAAAGCATTTCTTCCCACTACATGAATAATGTGCTGTGATTGAACCATTATGCATGCACTGGTTGGCCTGCAGGAAAGGAAATCCTGCCCTCTTTGCCGGTGACCTTTCTGGTCACCTTAGCCATTGTGTCTGGACAAGCAGACAGATTACATAAACTTGCACTCTGGAGAGATTTGCCACTTCTTGGCACTAAAGTGTGGAGTAAGGACAGGATATCCCCCTCTGTGCAGCTTTCCTTCCTCATTGGCAGTCTGAGAAGATTTGGAATGTGGCCATAGTCGATAGGTTTCACCAAAAAAAAAAAAAAAAGATGCCAAAACAAACCCCACTAGTAATCATTCATTGTTTTTCCTACTGTTTTCATTGCTTTCTTTGAAGCTAAAATCAGAAATCACAGAAGCAGTCAAAATTTTTCAAATTCTCTGTAATGGATCTTATTGTTATTATAATCAGAGAAGAATATATGAAATATGGGCTGCTTATGAATGTTACTCTGAGAAAATGTCCTCAATGTGATTGCGTATGACTTTCTCCCTTACTCCCTAAAGGAGAAGCCTGTTGTGGCTCTGTTAACAGTTTTTAGTTAACTTCTCTTCGGATTAAAGCTCACTAGTGTGTTTGGTTTTAGATGATACAAGCATCTGATACAATATATTTGGGCAAAACGTCATCAAAAGACAAAACAGAAAAAGAAGTAGCTTGTTCTGTTCTCCCCTTCCCCCTTTTTAAAAAGAGAGAAAAGAAGCCCACCAATAGGAAGGCATTCTTGAGGAATATTTTGAGTTGTTTAGAGGGTGGTTGTATTGAATTTTTTGTTTGTTTGTTTTGTTTTTCGAGATAGGGTTTCTCTGTAGCTTTGGAGCCTGTCCTGGAACTAGCTCTTGTAGACCAGGCTGGTCTCGAACTCACAGAGATCCGCCTGCCTCTGCCTCCTGAGTGCTGGGATTAAAGGTGGGCGCCATTGCCGCCCAGGTGGTTGTATTGAAAAGGGCTTCATATGTTTTTAATTGTTATGAGTGGAGACATGGGAGGGCAATTTGAAGACTTTGATTTGAAGTGGCAGTTTTGATATGCATACCTTCTTTATATTTATTTTTATAAATAAATATATTTATTATATTATTATATATTTATTATAACCCTGAATTAGAAACAGAATTTAACACTGATCAAATTGAATCCTAACATTTCCCCTGACTGGAAAAGTGGACAGTTTTTTTCCTAATGGGAGCATCAGTTTTTCCTTAATAAGATTATATTGCTTAAAAAGTAATTTCCTAATTTATGGCATACAAACTAGGAAAAATTTCTAGGTTTTTGAAAAGGCAGGGTCCTTATTTAGTGTAGACTATGTTAATGATTCTTGTCTTTATGAACTAGACCATGAACCCTGATGGACATTACAAAAAAAGTAATTATCTGGACTATTGAGACAGTCACTATCGTCTAAATTTCAGTTCTTGGCTGTAACGCTTCTCTCACAGGTCATAGTCTCTCACTTCTGATGCTTTCTTGCTTGTCACCATTGAGGATTATATAATTTAGTTATATAATAATTATATTAGCTATATAATTCTATCACATAATAAGGTGATGGTTATATTAATTCTCCACACACATTGATGGCCCATCCAAAGCCCATTCTTCATGCTTGGTGCTTGTGTGTTTTGCTTGCAGAATCATGTGTTAGGGGAGAGTGGACTCTGTCTGCAGCCCTGGTGTGCTCTGAGAACTAGCTCTTGATGATGAGAACATGAGAGGTTATTTGGGTCTTTCCTTGCTTCATAGAAAATGTAGTCCTTCCCACACCTGCCATTTGTGTAGGTCTTGGCCTTTCACATTTAGTATCTATTGACCTACCAGTAGCTATAGAATTCAGAAAATGTTGGAGGGAAAACTAAGTCACTGTTGGCTGTAGTGAATCATGTATGTTTATGAGAAGTGAGCTTTGGGCTAGATCTCTCTGGGTAGGTTCTGTTTCACTTGCTCAGAAATGTGACTGTTTGATCCATATAGAACAGTGGCGGGTGAGCCCTTGCTGTGTTTAAGGGTGCTCTGAGCTTGTTGGTTGAATGGCATATATCTGAGGCTGAACAGAGAGGTAGGTAATGTTAGGCAACTTGTCTTATCACCGTAGACTGCAGTTTATATTGCTTCACCCTGCGTTGAAGTAGTTTCTTGTGTTGCCATGAAAAGAGACAAGGACAATGAGAGAGGCCTGTCTTCGACAAGTCAGCTTTGTCACATTCTAATAGAAAACCTCGAAAGTCTGTTTTAATTTATCTCTAAAATTGACAGAATATCTCCCCTTTTAAGAGTTACTATAAAATGAAATTTTTTATAAAGGACTCATTTTCTCTCACCCACTCTCATCCCCCTCCCCCATTACATGGCTTTAATAACCAGAAGCCCTCTAAGACCACTTCCTGTCTCTGTGTTCAAAGTCCTTTATAATCTGACTGACCTTGTCCCTTACTTACCCTTATCCCAGCCCCAGCCATCTTGGCTTGTACACTTTCCCCTCTCCTGCCTGCTCCATATCTCTGCCATGTGGGCGTCTCCTAGAAACATTCTTCTGTCTTCGTATCCTAGGCCTTCTCACTGTCTAGTCCCTGTTCTTTCCTCACCTCTTCTTCAGATCTAGTCCTGAAGCCCTAGCCTTCTACAACCTGCAGTCTTAATGTTTATACAGTTCCTTTGGAGCTGTTGCTACTGCAGAACTGGCTTATAGAGTTCTTTCATCTCTCTGATGTAATGGTTTTCAGCAAGGGAACAGAACATCTGGAAACACTTCTTGTTTCTTCTGGAGAGATGCTATGTGGCATCTAATGAATAAAAGCCAGAGGGTCCTAAACATCCTATGATGGTAAAGAACACCCCCTGCCATTGTCCTCAACAGAGAATTATCAGACCCATCCTGTCATTCATACCAAGGCTGTATAATCCTTCATTTGGTGGGGTTAGGGCTTATATGATGAATAGACTCTTAGAGAAGGAACACAAATGGTAAGAAGTCATCTACTAGTTTTGGTATGTGCCAATGAAAGTCTATTTTCTGAAGGAAAATAAAGTTGTCAGGTAGAGCCACTCGTGATTTTAGAGTCTAAATTTCTTTTTTTCACAGAAGTTAAATGTCTTGTCCAAGACCCTTACAACTAATTGAAAAAGGCATGAGATAGAATTTGACCTTAGTCCTGTGCAGTCCTTCATCTCCAGCTTATTGGTAGCAGTGTATCGTTTTCTACTTGTAAATGTTTGTGACACTCAGTGCTTGTACATTTCCTCACTAAGTTGTCAAAGGATGAGTTTGATCCTTATAATACCCAGTGTTGACTGGGAGGCACACAGTATGTTCATTTGTCATGATCAGTGGATTGATCACTTGTGTTCATGTGGTGCACTGAGGAAAAGGTACCACTGCTAAGACACTGAATGTTACTGAGTCACTTGAGTAATTTTTCTGTTAGTAAACCCACCTGCACCTATCCAGAGAATATAGAAGAATTTGTGGGTCTTTAAGGTCTAAGGTCATACATTATGTTTTTACTTAAACATGACTGACCTTTATGAAAAATAAAACAAGCTGGGTTTGATACCATATTCCTGTAACCACAGTACTTAAGAATGAAAGCAAGATCAGTTCAAGGTCATCTTCGGCTATTAATACAGAGTGTCAGTTTTAGGTTAGACATGAAAGCCTTTCTTAGACAAACAGCCTGCATCACTGTGCCTAGCTCATCTCAGATGATTCCTCAAAGGATAATCATACAGAATCACTTGGCTAAGAAATCTACCTTCCTTCACCTTCCAGTTTGACTAATAGTTTTAACAGAAATGTTAAAATGAGGCTGTAGTTAAGAGAATTTCCCTGAGATGGCTGACAAATGCCAGGGTTAGTCAAGAGTGCATCTCGCGACAGTTTCTTAAGTGTAAATCCCGTTGTTCTGAGGAAATGCTGACAGACTTGTTAATGCTGCCACATGAACAGTGTTAATTCATTATCAAATTATTAAACTACTCAGGTGTTAGCCACTTAGCTCAGTGGATTCTAAGGATTCTTTAGGTGCCTTTCGGGATGCTTGCTTCTGGTGTACTGGGTCATACAGAAGTACTTTAGTTCTCAGGATCCCTCAGTGAGAAAGGAAAGGGCTTGGTGTTTAAATAAAAATCAATTTAACAGGATTTCAGCTTTGTGAACTTTATTAGCAAGGCACTAGTCTTTCTTGTGTTTGCTTCACTGGGTCCTAAGGTAAATGTAGTGCACTCTTAAGTGTGTATTCTGGCCCAAGAAGTGTCAGATCTGGGATTTGAGAAAGAGACAGAGCTTGTTGGTGTCAGACCCTTCTACCCAAGTTCACGTAAAGATTCAGGAATCGATACTTTGCTAGTTATGAAACTGGGAACATTTCTACCTAATAAAATAGTTGCTTTTATTGAGCTTTCCTTTCGAATAAAAAGAAAACCTGGAGAATAAACCCTGCTTTCTATTTCAGCCTCTAGAGGGCAAAATAGTCTTGCTTTCTGGGACAGGTGTAAAATAAGAGTGGAGGGAACACTTGCCAGTAGCAATACAGAAATTTCTATAGCTGTGAAATTCCTACTTCAGACTGCAAAACAATCAGAGGATTTGTTAGAAGTAGCTTAGCATGTACTTCCTTCTAGAGATCCTGGTTTGATAGCACTGGGGGAACTTAGTGTTGGCATAAGGGGAATCACATATGGATGTCTTGGTTTAACTTATTTACACATGGATCATAAGACTGTTTGCTGTGTTTGGAAAGTAGTACGGTGGCAGAATGCTTGTATTGAATTTAGGAGGTCCTGGGTTTAATAGCCAATACCACCAAAAGAAGAAAAATGTGGTTTTGCCCAGTTATATTTTTTTATTGCCATTTCTTCTTTGGATGTCATGAATACCTCATGTCTACAGCCATGGTGCTGTAAAAGAGAATTATGGGGACCTTGCAAGTAGGATTCCTATAGTCTTGATATCATTTTGCAAAGGCATAGGCTAAGCATCCCTAATTTGAAAACTTGAAATCTGAAGTGCTCCAAAACACAAATCCCTTGAGCACTTATATGACCCTACAGGTGAAAACTTCATACTCTACAACTTAATTTTGTCTATAAAATTATCTTAAAATACTGTACAAAATTATCTTTAGGTTAAATATATATAAGATGTATATGAAACATAAAAGAATCTCATGTTTTGACTTTGGTTCCATCTCCAAGATATCTTACATGTATGTGTGTTTTGAATATTCTTAGGGAAAAAAATCAAATCAAAAATCTGAAACACTTCTAAACATTTCTGATGGTTTTATACCCTGTGTAGGAATTCTATTATATATGTAAAGATGCATTCCTTATAAAGTGATGTCCTTCTAGCAAAGATGGTAATGTTATTTTGTTGTTGTTGTTTTTTGAGGCAGGGTTTCTACTAGTTCTTGTAGACACAGGTTGGCCTCGAACTCACAGAGATCCACCTGCCTCTGCCTCCTGAGTGCTAGGATTAAAGGTGTGCACCACCACTGTCCAGCTTGGTAATGTTATTTTTACCCATAAAGAACAGTGGCATCATCTTGGGAAAAGTTCTGCCTTTGCTTGCTTTTGTTTCATTGGATTTTTTTTTGTTTGTTTGTTTGTTTGATTGATTGAGACAACATCTTGCTATGCAGCCCTAGCTGTCCTGGAACCCCTGCCTCAGTCTCCTGAGTGCTTGGGTGGGCGCACCAGTCGACTCAGTGTGTTTAGCTTGCCATTACCTGCCCCTGCCCCTACAACAAATATTTCTAGCTAAGACTGCTATGGCTTTTAAATGGAAAAAAGAACTTGCTGAACTACTGAAATATGTGGCAGAATTCTACAGTTCAAAAAGATAATGAAATAATGAGACTTTGAGTAAGATGAAATTTGGTTTTGAAGCAGGGACTCAGACCAATGAAAGAAAGTAGGAGCTTCTCAGTTATATGTAAACCTTGGGGCTGAGGAGACAACTCAGTTATGAGCACTGCATGTCCATATGCACACAGAGACACGGGCACACACAACATTAAGAAAATGATCATCAAAATCAAAAAGATCAATCTTTAGTCAGCCCCTCATGGGATAGTGCATCACTCTGTCTCCACATATTTCATATGAAGCTTTTCCAGCATCACTTCCTTTAATCTCCTGGGTTTGGGGGCATGTCAAAGTAAATGAATGAAAGAAAATTATGTAATCTCACACACAAACTGTCTTCCTCTCTCCTTTTCCACACAAATATATGTTTATCACAGATACATACAGTGTATAAGAAACTTAAAATTAAAGCCAAGGATTTGTTTTATATATATATATATATATATATTTGTCTTATATATATATATATAAAATGTTATAGAAAAAGAATCCTTTAACTTTAGATAGCAAGTAGTGACATTTATAATAAACTGCATTTGGTTTACTAATGAGAAGCTACCAAAGTTAATTTTGATGTTTATGTGTTAGTTATTTCACTCTCCTAAAAGAGAGAATCCTTAGAGTTTCTGGAAATTTGTAGTCAATAGTGGTTAACCACCTAGGAGGCCTGTTTGTAGTTGAGATCAGCAACAGATGATAAAATGATGATTTGCGCATTGTAATCGTAGAGCACATAGGGCTTTTATCGCAAAGAATTGCTATGGATCACATAAAAATTTAAAAAAAAAAAAGGAATGCTTGTAACCAGTTGACCTGATGGCCAGCTAGAACTTCCAAACTCTTACTAGTTACAGTATGCCAAGAGTGGTTACCCCCTCCCCAGATTGCTTAGGTCATTCACATGGATGATGAGAAGAATCCCCTGGTTGGTCCTCTCTATCTCTTTCCCCAGTGCTTTGAAAATAAGTTTTCTGTCTATGCCTTTATGTAACAAAACCAGGAAGGTTGTTCTTGAATTCTTCCTAGTTTCTGTTTATAACTTGTGCTTAGTTGATTGATACCCTTCAGAGATCACATGTGCCTCCCTGGTTTAGTGGCTATACAAAGAGCTCTTGCAGCTCTCTCTTTACATTGTCTTCTTTGAGGACTGCAGTGATCTGTGTAGTTTCTTTTAGAGTTCTAGCCCAGCTTGACTTAAAAATAGCTTTGAAAACAGTTAGACCATCATGTATTTTGTAATACAGTTGGGTCTCTGCCGATTCCCAAGACAAATGTGTTTAAACAGAAGCTTTCTCATTCATCATCAGCCTCAGCTTTCATCCACATTTACTTAATGGTGATGCAAGCCCACAGCCTTGGTGTTGCAGTCCATCACCATGGAAGTGTTTCTGTCAACAGATCCTTGCTTTGCAAAATAAAATTGATTTTACAGGGGAAAGGAAGCTACCTTTTACTTTTGAACGATCTTTTCAGTGTGCCTGAATGTCTAGATGAACTTCATTTAAAATCGGGAACTGGCAATAAAATTGAGTACACTAAAGTAACAGTTAAGAGTGTGGAAAGTAACTGGAAAGGGGAAAATGCTGATTAGCTGCTTTGAAGTCATCCTTTTAGAATGTCACTTGGGAACTAGGTTTGTAATTTAAAATGTTCCTTTAAAGGCTATATTCTCCGCTCAGAGATGTGGAGCATTCTCAAGGGCTACTAGGAGTTAGGTGTCACAGTGTCTATTGGGGGCCATGTTAGGGGACCAACAAGCAGCATTAGAACTCATGGAATATGACTTGATGTTTGGCAAGGACACACTCAGTGAGCTTTGGAGTCCTGAGGACCTCATGCTGTTACTGAGCACAGCTCTGATTGTTGCCTTTGTGGTCACCATATCTCTCATAATCTGTGGTTGTATGAAAACTTTCCGGGGGGTTTATTGCCCCTCACTGGGCAGTGTTACAGATACTTAAAATAATAGTGATTGACTTTTTCCAAGCATTGCAATGATTCAACCACCACCCTTAGAAAGAATTTACACATGTAGAATTGTTAGTAAGGTTAGGTTAAGATGTTATTGTTAATGGCTTTGAGTTAGAAAATCTTGGGGAACAATTTAAAGTTTAGTAAGGCACATAGTTGAGGGACTCCGAGGTCAAAAAATAAGAATGACAGCCTGGCTATTGCTGTCTAACATATCTTTCTTGCTAGAATGAATTGGTAATCAAAGGTGATGATTAATTTCTTGTATCCATTTCTACCTTCAGATTCCTGAATTAAAAACTGATAAGTGGGTATATATGTACCTTGAGTATTTAAAGTAGAACTGAGTGGTGGTTTTTCATATATAAATGTTTAGATTTCTTTTAAGATTTTTCTTTATAAGGTTATCTTTTGAGATAAATAATAAAGTGATCCTTTCTTTGCTAAATGCAGTCTGCCAGCAAAAGAACTGAGAAAAATACCTTGCTTGCTTACACTTTGTTAATCTATAACATGTTGCTTGGACATAAATGTATGTGAATTCTTGGTATAATTTGTTTTTCACATGAAATATGTAAAATATTTAATCATGTAAGGGAAATGAAAATCCTGCTTTTTAACTTGTATTTGTTGTAATCATTGACTTAAAAAATAGAATGTATCCACATTGTAATTTTTATACTACTTGAAAGACTTTGCTGGCGTATATAAACCATAAAGAAAAAAGTAAAGTTAGTTAGAAGGAAGACACCAAGAGAGACAGAAAGGAAACATCTGAGTAGAAGAACAGAACAGAAAAAAAATTAGAGTAGAACAAACAACAGAATAATAAAATGAAGAACAAAACTTTGGCCCTTAGAAAAATCCTTGTGTATCTGTTTGTCTGTCCAGTAGTCACCTGCTCTGTGTCTCCTCTTCATTTCCTCTAACCTGCTGAAGGCTTGCCATTCATCAGCACTCAGGTGAGATCCTAACCTGTTTGAGATGTATGTGTGTGTGTGTTTCCCTCTTTTCCCAGCTCCAGGGAGTTAAGTTTTGCCCCATTTGCTGCCCCCAGAGAATTAAATTTTATTCCCTCAGATAGAAATGCTAATTTGAGTGATTAGTTCACTAACTCCATGAACTAATCCTCAAGTAATCCTTGAATCGACCCCCTCAATCCCCAAACTGCTGAAGGCTGGTCCTCAGAGCAGCCATAGTCTAGGAGGCTTGGCTAAGTTTTTTCATGTACACTAGGAATGGCATAACACCTACAGAAGAAGTCGCATTATTACTTGGCCTCTGCTGCCACGCAGCATGATTATTTTTTAAAACTTGTGCTCCTAACTATCTGTAGCTTTTACTTGCTTCTTGAGAGGACTTTCAGAAATATAAATTGTATGTTTCTGATTGTAGCCTTACTCACAAGCAGGGTAGGGCAGCACCCACATTAAGTAATCCAAACTGTTTTGGGAACCAAATAACACAGAACAAGAATGACACTTTTGTTTTGAAGCAGAGTGCTCAGAAGTTTATGTCATAGTGGCTGACTCCAGATTTAGATGTAATATATGCTTTATGGGAATTACAGTCTGTTGGAGAAATGTAGTCAATCCTTGATAGTCAAGGTAACCTTGTATTTCCAAATGTGCTTTCTGGCTTCCTGCACATTCCCAAGCTTTTAACATTAGCTTATATATGTATTCACTAATAACAAATTATTTAATATTATTTTATCCTGTTATCTGCAAACATTTACTGACTTCCTAATAGCCTTCCATTGAGCACCAGGAATATTAAGATACATATCAAGAATGGCATTAAGCTAGCCATAATTATTTTGGTTCATTTTAAGTTGTGGAGATAAAATTTTTATTTATTTGAACCACTCTTGCCTTCTCTAATATGTGACAAGAACTATATATTGACAAATATGTTCTGCTTGTTTTTTTTAAGGATAATTAATGGGCATTATAAACAGAAAATAAAATGATATTTTACATGCAGATATATAACAAAATGATCAAATGGAAATTCAGCAAGCAATGACAAAAGTAACAAACTATTTACTGTTTTATCATGTTAAGTAGTTCACCAAGACAAGTTGCAGTCAAATTAAAGTGAGTTATGGAAAATGAAATACATAAAGATGTATTTATACAAGTGCAGACTAAATATTTTCCATACAGGTATGTAAATGAAGAGATATACAGTAAGTGCACACTCGATGACTATGCAGGCAACACGTAGTTAGTTCCAGCTACTCTTGTATAGTCCATGCACAAATCTTCCCAAAGTACATGTTTAGTCATTCTTTTAGGGAATTTGGAGGGATGATTAAAAAAGGACTGAGTTCCTTGCAAGAGTATCAGTATGAACTAGATGAGGGTGAGGGTGGTCAGTTATATATATTACTTACTGTAATTTGTGATTGTCGAGGAAGAGGTGTGGCTGTTGGTGTAATAGTAATACTGCTGGTGACTTTATTGGTTGTTTTGTTTAGTGCCCCATTAGTTAAGCCTTGAGTTCTGTTATCCTGCAGGGGTGCTGAGGGGCTGGCAGGTCTCACGGGGCCGGCGACAGCTTGCATGTAAGGACTTCCTAAGTGAATGTGGATTTTATTATCCTCAGTAGTTATCACACTTGAACTGTTACTGTTTGAACGTTGAAACTGCCATGATGACTGCCGGTCTGGGGAGACTCTGAAAATTGCGTGCTTGGCACTGATTTCTATTGGCTCTGGGGAGCGACCCTGCTCAGGAGAACTAGCTGAACCAGCCATAGCCAAAACCTGAATAGGTGACATTGTCCGTTCCGGAGTTACAGAACCACAGGACTCTGGGGTCTGTGCTCTAGCAAAGGTTGCCATGGTAACTGGGGGCATACTTTGCTCCAAGTTCACAAGACTTTCTGTAGAGGTCTTGGACTTCACTGGTGTTATGGAGGCATTTTGGAGAATGGTAATCCTTTGCTTTGGGGTTCCACAGTTTGGTATCACTGCTGTGCTGGTGTACGAGTGAGGACTCTCTGTGGTTGGGCTTGTGATTTCAAGAGTGGCTGTATTTTGGGCATGGTCTGGAGTTACCTTTATGTGAAGAGGCTGTCCAGGTGTGTGACTTAGGACTAGATCTCCAGGTTGCACAAAGTTACCATTGGACTTAGTTTGTATTTTTCCATTCTGAGGGTGGCCCTCCTTGGATTTCATCCAAGGAATCCATAGTTTCCTGTTCATAGGAAGGGGAGTAGATGGATTGCATTTGAAGGACAGCACAGATTCCTCATTAGGGTCCTCTTCTTGGTCCTCACTCTCCTCATATAACTGACCATTGATGACTGCTCGTTCTAGAGGGATGAGGCTCTTGTAGTCTGGTGGCTCATTGTCTACTACTTCTGTTTGAACTTCTTTAGAAAATACTTGAGGGTCAGAGATTCTTCTTCCATTGAGATTAGGTCGGAGACTCTTATTAAAATGCCGATACCTTTCTAACTCTTTAGTAAGGGTTTCAATCTCTCTTCCTAAATCTCTGTTCCTGTTTTCTTGTTGATTTAGTTTCTTTTGCAGAACTGAGTAGTCTCCCTGGAGGTGACATATTAGGTCCTCTGTTGCTATGTACTCATGAATTTTCTCTTTTAATGCATCCACTTCTCTTGACAGATGGCCTGACTTTGCCTCCTCTTCTTGGAGCCTCTTGAAAAGCCATTGCTCATGGCTGGATTCTGTCTTTTCTGCTAACTTGTACTTGGCAAGTTCCATTTTAACATGTTCCAGCTCTTCAGACAGAAATTGAGCCTTGTCCCTCTCATTAGCATACTTCCGTTCTAAGGTCTCGTACTCATCTTCTGTTTTCATGAGGTCATCTTCAATGGCTTTCATATCCTTTAGCTTCAGCTTCAGCCTTTCCACTTCTTGAGAGAGCTCTTTAATCTTATTGTTTTCTTGGTGTAATGCTGTTGTGTATTTACTGGAGTCTTGATTTAATTTGTTTTTTACAAAATCTTTCTCAATTGCTTCCAGTGATTGAAGCCTGTTTTTTAATATATTCACTTTGGACAATAGATCATGTCCTTTTTCTTCTTCTGCTTTGAGTTTATTTCTGAGATCATCTCTCTCCTTGGTCACACTGTACATCTTCTCTTCTGCATCAGTTTTGGACTTGAGTGCCCTTTTAGTTTCCTCAATTAACTTCTCAGTCACTGTAGTCACTTTACTTTGCTCTGCCTGGAGCTGAGAGGCAGTGGTTTGTAACTTATCTTCAGTTTGCTTTAATTTTTCGCTCATTGTTTTGCGTTCATCTACAAGCATTACAGTTAATGTTTTCAGTTTAGTTAAATCATCCTTTAGGGTGCATTCTGTCTTTTCTAGCCGACTTTCAATGGCTTCTAGCTCTTTGATCCTGGCGTTTAAACTCTCCAGTTCTTCAGCCAGCTGCTTTGTGGTCATCTTTTCTTTTTCTAAATTGCATTTCAGAGAGTAGCATTCTTGTTTGCTTTTGTCTAAAGCATCTTCTAATTTTTCCAGAGCCGTAATCCTTTTACTAAGTTTTTCAACCTCTAGTTTGAAGTCTTTACTCTGTGCTGTCTCTTTCTCAAGCCTCTTATTGAGATCTCTGCACTGCTCCTCCATTTTTATGAGCTCCTCATCTTTCCCCTCCATATCCAGCACACGCTTCCTGAGCTCATCCACTTCAGCCATGATGCCAGTGTTTCCATATTCTCCCTTGTTGATCTTTTCTTTTATATCTTGCAGCTCCTCTTCGGCTTTTCTTAAAGACCTGTTGGTCTCTTCTAACTCATCAATTTGTCGGCTGAGCGCTGCCAGCTTTTGTCGGAGTTGGTGATTTTGACTGTCCTCATTGGTGAGCTTCGCCATAATTTTGTCTTGATTCTGGTGAAATGCTGTGGTCTGTATTTGCAGTTCTTTTTCTAGTCTGGTTGCTTTTTGCTCTTCTTCCTGAGCTCTGGCTTCAGCAAGGGCTAGTTTACCATGTGTTTCCTTTGCCCTTGTGGTCAGGTCTTGGATTGTCTGTCTTTGAAGGGCAAGCTGAGCTGTAAGTCTTTGTTGTTCATCCACCACCATCAAAGCAAAAGACTTCAGCTTGGTCAGCTCTTCTTTCAGAGCCTTGATCCTCTTCTCTTTTTCTTGCACCTTCCTCTCCTGGGACTCAGTTTCTTGATCAATTAGCTTCTTTAATCTGAAATATACAAGATCACATGAAGTTAGTGCTTTAGTAATTCTTCAGCTGTTATTAATTTAAAAAAACTGTATCAGTTCATAGATAACATCCAGAGAAGTTTCTGAATTCGATGAGGAAGGAGAATATTTTAAAGAAAAAATTGATACCCTGCCCCCCCCCTTTAAAATTTGACTAGCATTGATGTTCACTGGAAGCCTTAGAAGAGAACAGACAATAATGGTTTTTTTTTTAAACTGTATGTGTAACGTAATCAGTAACCTGAAGGCTGTAAAGATGGATACAGACTGGAGATTTCAGTTAGACTTGGTTTTAAAACTACACCTGCCCATACCAGCTAATTAACCTGCATAGCTCTCCTTCTTCGTATTATCGCAGGGGCTTTTTGTGAAAGTGAGGCAATTCATCTAACATTATTGCCGTCCTGGCATTTGGTAAACATTTGATAAATGTTGCCATGGTGCTTTTTAAATTACTAATTCTTGTCCTGTATTAAGTGGCTTGCTTGAGCCATTGTGTATGTGATATATTACTAGTTACTGTTTAACGCCTTGGTTATTAGTTAAGATAGCATTTCATTCAGTTTGTCTAGAAGTTATACACAGCACAGATGGATCTCTTTGTGTATTAAAACTTTGGTTTGCACTTATAAGATAGCATCTTTGGAACCACTTCACCTGTGCCTTTATCTGCCTACTCATTTAAGAGTAGGCATTTAAGAGGGCGAAATAAGAGGCAACGGAGTTAAGGTTTAGAGCGCCATAATATAGGGAAGAACAGGGAGTTTGACAGCAAAGAGCTTGGTGATAAAAATCCAGGGCTAGGAATGGAGAAACTTAGCAGGAACATAGTGAATCCCTCTTAAATGACTATTTTAACATACTACTTTTTCTTTATTTAAAATTATCCTTCATAACAGGATATTTTATATGCAGAATAAAAGGTATGTTCCATGCACTTGGTTACCTCTGTAAAGAAGGTACAGTTTTAACTTGTGAGTCTCTTAATTATACTGGGAATGGGTTAATTATAGAGGATGTAATTGCCCCTCTGCAGCACTGTGCAGAAACTAACAGAATGGAATCCCGAAAAAGGACTCGGCTTGGTTCAGAATGTAAATATGTGCTTTCCAATCAATCTTGTAGAGTTCATAATGTGTTGATAAACCTGTTATCCATCTATCCATTTAATTATCCATCTATTGTTGAGATGGGGTCTCCCTGTGCACCCAAGACTGGCTTCTAACTTGTCCTCTTGAGGCTGGACTTGAACATGTGATCCTTTTTGCCTCCTTTTGGATTATAGTACTCCACCATGCCTGGCATAATAAATCTTTTCTATTTGTTAATAAACCAATCTGTTGTCTCTTATCCTTGGACCAGAGCATTTAAAATTAAGAATCTGAGAGAACATTTTTTAAAGAAACAAATTTGGGACAGTCTGGGGAATAAAGTCTTCTTTATGACATCCTAATCTGTTCTTTCTGTAATTATACTACACAGGAAGGAAAAAAACCCATAGTGTAAGAATTCTTAAACTTTTGGATGACAGAATCTCCTTTTAGTTTGTCCTGTTTTGAGGACTTGACAAAAGGCTAACATGTAAAGTTCAGGAGCTACTGGACAGGGGGCTGGGGTGGGGCAGGGCTACTGGTGACCTCATCTGTGGTCTTGGCTGGAGGCTTCCTGACTCTGCCTTTCCTCTCCCTGCTTGAGACACCTGGAGCTGAGAAGAGAAGCATGGCAGGCTCTTCCTGGTGGTTGTAGAGTCTGCAACCCAGTGGAGGAACCTGGGGTAAAACTGATGTGCTAATGAGACAGAAGAGCTTTTTCCTCATGCCTCAGCTTTCAATTCTCACTTGATGGTGGGAACAAGTCATTGCTGCAGCTCAGTGCTTCCTTTATTGGAGAACAACCTCATATAAACTCCTAAGGCTTTCTTCTTAGCTTTTTAAATAAGAGCACGTGCTGTCCCCTTTTCCTAAGAAGGGGGTAGGTTTTCTTAGAATATAAGAAAGGGCAGATTTTGTTTTAAATAGGAGAACCTTAAAGTGGAATAACTGAATTCTGCCAGTGTAGTAACAAGCAAAACAGTATTGGAAAACTTTCAGTTGTTTTATTTTGCTCAGTGTTTTCAGCATGATATGTGTCATGCTCTTGTTCCTTTTTTCTTCTTTTTTTTACTTTTTCTTTTAATTGTTTTTATTGAGCTATATATTTTTTTCTGCTTCCCTCCCTTCCTTTCCTGGTTTGATTAAACTGGCTGACATCACCATCTCTCTTAAGTTCCACCTCCAAAGTAAGCATATAAAAGCGATGACGGCAGTGCATTTGCTTCAACCTGAGGTACATATACACCTAGTGACAGTATCCTCCCTGCAGACTTAGGCCTGCTCTTTACACCATTGCTCTTCCCATTTTAATGTGCATTTGAATCACCTGGAAATCTTGTTAAAGGGCAGATTCTAATTCTGTGGGTCTGGGGTGAACCTCTCAATTTTCATTATAACTAGCTTCCAGATGACTGTAGTCTCCTGTCCTTGGACTTTATTATGTAATGTCAGATTTCTCCTTGTGGTGGGAGACTTGTATAAGGAAGGTCAGGAGATCCAGAACCTGTGATGTCTCCCCAGTAGAACTGCAGACCACATCCTGGGACTGATCCAGACACATTGTATCTATCAGTGAAACTCTTGAATTGGAAACTGGAGCTGAAGGAAAGATGACACTTGCCATTGTTTGTGAACAAATACATGTGTTGTGTTTACATACATACATACATACATACATACATAATACACATAGTGATTTTAATCTATTTGTTCTTTTAGCACCTACATTTTTTTAAAAATTCAAGTTTTAAACAGTTACAGAAGTACTCCCTGCCATTAAATCTAAAAGTTCCCATTTACAAACTAGACAGTCAGATCATTCCTAGGTAGACAGTCTGATTTCTAAAATACGGCTATGGAGAAATTTCTCCTGAGCTGTCCCCGGTGTCCTCAGATGAGGATAAACTCTGCTGTCTATCTAGGGGCTGTTTCTTAAGCTGCTCCTGCTCCTGTGCTCTCTTGGGACGTTCTGTAACAAGTTCTCGTGAGCCTAGGAAAGTTCCCTTGGTAAGAGTTTGCCAAGCAAGACTATGTTGAAAGGATTGTTGGAAAGAGAGGGCTCACTGGCATAGCACTTATCAGACAGATGAGATTTGGAGAGTGTAGATAGGAAATGTGAATGCAGGCATTGAGTTCCTTTGAGCTCCCCATGCAGCTCTGCAAAGTTTGTGTACCTTGGGGGCACATGTACCTCCATTTGAAGACTGCTGTCTTGGAGTACTCATGTTCATGCTCAAATACTGACTTTACAGGATTACAGAACATTCACTGAATCCTGTCCAATAAAAACAGGTTGTGGAAGCTGATTTTTATGGACACAAATGTGAGGTAATTAAACCCAAACTGGCTTAAAGCAATGTCTTATTACAGCTTTTCTTTAGGATTTCTTTTATGGTTCAAAATTGTTTTAACTTACTGTGGTTTATCACTATTATTATGTGCAATGCCAGTTACTTGCTTTTTCAAAAATATCACATCTGTCATCTTGAGTGTTTTTTGGTACCAACCATAATGCTGGCTTTTCAATATAAATTATATATTCAGAGGGTCCTTTCGTTTTTTTTTTTTATTTATACACACATATGTCAACTGGCATCAACCAATATTTTATCTCCTCAGTGTGACATAGTTAAATAATATGCACATACAAAACAGATGGTGCCCATCTAAATGCTGTATAGCCAATCATACCCATAGAATTTATATTATGGTTTTCACCATGTTTGGTTTTGTATTATTTATGAACATCATAATCAACCCCACTAAAATATTAACTTCTTAAGAATAGGACATGAAGCCGGGTGGTGGTGGCGCACGCCTTTAATCCCAGCACTAGGGAGGCAGAGGCAGGCGGATCTCTGTGAGTTCGAGACCAGCCTGGTCTACAAGAGCTACTTCCAGGACAGGCTCTAAAAAAGCTGCAGAGAAACCCTGTCTCGAAAAACCAAAAAAAGAAAAAAAAAGAAAAAAAAAAGAATAGGACATGAATGTAAGGGATTCATTTGTGTTTTCTACAGTGGTTACTGAGAAGCCCTGGGAAAGGAACTAAATGAGTGAGTTTCTTTTTGATGAACAAATAAAATAGTGAACAAATATGCCATCCTATGGAGAATACCTCAGCCTTGTCCTATGCAGTTTTGTTCATTTGTAAAGATGATTTTTTTTAGTTTAACATGAATGTGGTTTCAGGTATTTAAGAAAATGTGGTATAAGTTAGTGTTTTCTAAATACATTATTGTCTGTTTCATAATTATGGAACCTCTAAAAAAACCAAGACTGCTAGAACCATTCCTTTCTTCTTTTTTTCAAATTCTTTCGCCACAGTTCTAGTTAGTTGGTTAAGAGAGGTTTAAATGGTCACATTGCTAGTTTATCACGCTCCTTTATTTCAACTCTGCAAAGAAGCAGTTCTTTTCCTTTCCCTCCCAGCTAAGAGCTCTGATGCATATTCTTTTTGTTTTCAGCTATCTGGCCCACACAGATCAGCTTAGAGTAATTGTCAAGCAGTAGTAAAAAGTCCATCCTCACGAATGGCACTGTGCAGGCACTGTGTGACATCTGCTCCTACCGGAACCAAAGTGAAAGTAGCCAAGAGCTTCAGTCACTTCAGTCCTCACACCTGTCCTTTAAAGAGACAGACACTCCACTATGTTAGGATGTGGATCTTGAATTTCACAGCTGATGTTGAAATACGGCAATACTTATTTCACAAGAAAGCCTTATAGACTAGGGCTGAAATGAGGTGAACAGGGGGAAAGGAATCTGTTCCTAAAGAGTTCATAGAGAGGCTAGTGAGACAGCTCAGACTGTAAAGGTAGGTACTGCTAAGCCCTCATACTTGACTTTAATCTCCGGGTCCCACAAAGAGGAGAGAACCAATCCCCCAAAGTTGTCCTCTTACCTCCACCCATGTTCACACACCCTCTTCCCCATCTAGATAAATTAACAAGTTTTTAGACTGAAAAGGTAACTCTAACACTGCTTAATAAAGACCCCAAAGCAACAGTTTCATTTTTTTAGATGCTAGCATCCTTTCACTCTTTAGCTGATTGAGGATCCCAAACTTTTAGTTGTATGGATTTTATCTGAATTTACTGTATTATTAAAATTAGGGCCTCTGTGTGGTTGGACAGACCTGTAATCCCTAGTACTTGGATAGTGGAGGCAGGGCATTAGGAGTTTATGTTTTTTATGGGGGGGGGGCCAACATAATATAAAGAGCATTTTTATTGTAAAAAAATAACCTAGAAACAAACAAAAAAAATGATAAGAGGAATTGCATGGCCCTGTACGGGCTGTTCTGAAGACAATGGATCTTAGGACTGTTTACACATTCCATTAACTATGGTAGCCATGGCATCATCACAGGGCATATAGCACCTGGGAAACTTGTACATTTTTGAGAGAATGGGCAAAAGGGTGTTTATGAAGATAGGGGTGACCTTGCTGATCTCTTGAAGGGACCTTGTTTTTTGTTTTTTGTTGTTTTTTTCCCCTTGAGACAGGTTCTTGCTCTGTAGTCTAGGCTGGTTTTGAAGTCGCTTCCCGAGTTCTGGGAGTAAGAACGTGTACCACTAAATGGGCCCATGTTGCCTGCTGTTTAAAATGAATTTATCGACAGTGCAGTTCAGTTGACATTCATTGGTTCATTTCAGGCCTTTATAAGTACAGTGAACCCCTGCTGCATATAAGACACTGTACTTGGCGTTTGCTAGTTTACCTTTTTTCTTAAAAACCAACATACTTTCCCAGCCTGATCTGGTTATAGTTATGTAGTATCTTATCAATGACCAATCAGGTTGATGAGTACAGATCTATTTAGTCTTAGGAAAACAATGTAATGTGTGTGTTCTTATATTCTTATCACTCTAGAGGCTAGTTCAGTACTTTCACTGATTTGGCATGATGATCCATCAGAATACTGCATATATCACAGCTTTTTTGTTTATTCATTTTTTTTTTTTTTAAGACAAGGTTTCTCTGTGTAGCCCTGGCTGACCTGGAACTCCCTCTGTAGACCAGGCTGGCCTCAAACTCACAAGAATCTGCCTGCCTCTGCCTTCAAGTGCTGGGATTAAAGATGTACACCACTACTGACCTGCCTTTTATTAATTTATGTTACTGTAATTTATGTTTTCTGATGTGCTCCTTGCTTATTCAATGGGACTTTTCACTATTTAGTCAAATTTTTAGGAGCATTCATAATACTTATGACCAGTCTTATTCTAAGTATGCTGCTTCCTTTTATTTATCTTATAAGTCAAAGGATTTTCCTTTTTTCTTTTTCTCTTTTAATTACAGTTACAGCATACCATAGTCATAGTGTAATGCTCAATTCATCTGACTTGGTCAGCAAGATCTAGAACAGTCAGACTTGGTTTTGTTTTGTTTTGTTTTGTTTTGTTTTTTTGCATTTGCTAGCCAAGTATGAGTGTACATCTGTGTCTGCTTTATGTCTTTGTTACCAAGGATCCTGTCATCATTGTTGAGATCATTTAGAGATACCATAAATGGGTCCAGATTCAGCAAGCTGGATTACTATTTTCCTTCACTGCGAACAAAGAATTAGAACATAAAGTGAAGGAGAGGAGGTCAGGGGTGTATATGACAAAAGTGAGTTAGGACTTATAATTTGTCAGTCTTATTTAGTTCCGCAGTAGTCAGGGAAAGTGAAGTAAAAGAGAGCTTGGGAAATTATATCTGATATGGAGGATTCTGGGAAGACCAATGAGCAAGAGCTGGCATAGGTCCAATCCTGCTGTCTTACATTTGAGGAAAGAACAAAGTAATGGACTGACGGCCCCTTGAAGAAAAACCGCTGAAAGGTCAGCTTACAGGATCAGTAAAGACCAAGATCCCAGAGCTGGTGAGGAGAAGGCAGACACTACAAAGAGAACATTTCATCTTGAAACCAAAGGAGGGTGCAGTCTGGGCTAGCAAAGATACCTCCCACAACCCCCACACCAGGTGGCCATTTTGGAAACCTCGGGCTGGGCCTGGGAGAGGAAATGGGAACAGGAACAGAATACCTTACTGAGTTTATCAGCATGAGCCTGAATTGTGTGTCCTTTGCTTCTGTGCTATGTAGTATAGGAAGCTTTCTAGTTAGAACATTTAGGGAAATGAGTGTTCGCTTAATAACACTGATGTGAGCCTGTATGTAGCTCTGTGGTGGAGCATTTGTCTACCATGCCAGTGCTACTGGGTTCGAATCTCAGCACTGCAATAAGAACAGGTATATAAAACAAAAGATTTTAACATGCCACAAGTCTCGTGCCCTGCCCATCTTTCAACTCAAAATTTTCATACTAAGAAATTCCCAGATTTTCTTTTTGGTGTTTATGTGTATGGCAGTAACAAGAGGGAACTTAGAAACACAAGAACAAAAAACAAAAACAAAACAAACAACAACGAAAGCATGTACTACCAAGCCTGTATGGAGAACCTCCTCACCTATTTTTGGGAAGGGGACAGGTTCATCTCTGCTCACTCCCCTCTGAATTTGTGGCTCTTAGCTATTTGGAAAAGATCCCTCAGATCAAAGTTTTTCCTTTTCCAGACTTTACATTATTGATTGATACCACGCAACCCGCCTTTCCAAGTAAGTAGGGTTTTCAGTCCTTGTCAGACTAAGTTTCAGAACTTTTTAGGACCGCTTGGGTCCTCCACAGCTGTGACAGGGCTGCTCTGTCCCTTCAGGGAGAAGCATTCATGAAGTTACTTGGCATGTGAAGCTTTGGATTATCAACTAGTGTGTGTTTCTCATGATGCTGTGCAGCTAGCAAAGCTCTAAGTGTTGCTGTGAGTGATCTTCGGGTTCCTGAGACTGACTGCTCGTCTTCCTTGGCACTTCCTGCCCTCTTTCTGAGCTTCACTTTTCACCTCAATGGCCTATATTTTATCTCTTCATATTTGCTTCCTTTTACTTAGAGCTAGTGTCCTTTCTTCTACCTGCTCCTCACTGTCCTTAGTAGATGGCAATAAGTAATGCAGGAACCTGAGTGACAGGTAGC